>NC_092875.1:90885622-91245122 GCF_028372415.1 Notamacropus eugenii | reverse complement strand
AGAGTAGAAGAAAAAGAAATAGAAGTGGATAGAGAACAATGCACAGAGAAACAGTGAGACAGAGAAATAGTGGCTGGGTGAGACAGAGAGACAAGGAGGCTGAGACAGAAACAGGGAGAGGGAGAAGGTGAGATATAGGAAGAAAAATACATGCAAATCTGTAGAGAAAGATGGGGAAGAGACAGAGGCAGTGCCACGAGAGAGGAAGGCACAGAGGGTCTGTGCCACTGAATGGGGGAGGGTGATATGAGGCCTGTTCACCAAACAAACCCAGTTCTCCAACAGCATCTCTGTTCTCTCCAATCTCTTTGCCCTGCTGAAACTGAGTGGTCAAGAGGTTCCCTCATCCAGGCTTTTCCCACTTTTTCTTTGAGGAATAAGAACTGTAGATTGGACACACTCCCCTGGGCTTTCCCTGTCAGGCCCTAGGGAGCATTCCCAGATTAGCTCTTGTCTCTGACTGGGTCCTTGGGCTTTCTCCACTTCCCTCAGGGCCTTCCTCCTAGGCAGATGGTGGGGAGTGGGAGGGCAGGAGGTGGGAGGACCAGAGCCCTGGGAACCTCTTTCCTCCCTATGATAAGCACAGGTAGTACCAGCCTCTTCCCTAATCTGCCTGTCTGCCATCCTTCCTGCAGGGCCTCTCTATGGAGCTCCTGTGTGGTGCTGCCCCTCCTGGCGCTCACCTGGATGTCCGCTGTCCTAGCTGTCACTGACCGGCGCTCTGCCCTCTTCCAGATCCTCTTCGCTGTCTTCGATTCCCTGGAGGGCTTTGTCATCGTGATGGTACACTGCATCCTCCGGCGTGAGGTGGGCCATTTCCCAGGCATGCACACCCAACCATGTTTAATGAATTCACTGAGCCTTGGCTGACCAATTCAACCTAGGCACTGAGATAGGAAAGAAGGGGAAAGAATGCTCTGATTTCTGCCATCTAGAAGCCTATAGTTAAGGGTCAAAAACCAAATACTGTACTCATCAGAGTAGATAGCACCCTGGCCTGACTGTTAGATCTCCTTGCTTAAAACTCTATGTCCTTAAGCCAGATCGCCTCTTACCTTGCTGGGCTACAGATTTCTCATCTGGAAACTGAGGCAGTTTAATTAAATGATCTCTATAGGATCCTGTGTTCTAAGATCCAATTCTGACATTACACATTCTAAGTTTCCTTCCATTCCATGTTCTATGGTCCAAAACTCATCCAGGCTTTGATATTGTTTTAAGGTTCTTTCCAGGGATAACATCCTAAGATTATGAAATTCTAAATGACAAAATCTTTAGGATAGATGACAAATCCTATGGCCAGTGACTTATTTTGGAAGGTAACCTAGCAACAGGTTGAGGTAACCATAATACAAACTGACTCCATGCATGCTTAAAGAGCTATAATCAGAGTGGAGGTTTGAGTTTAGCCACTTACCCCAGGGGGAAATAGGAAAGTGAGCTGAACTTGGTATCAGGGCCTAGGCTCATATTCTCCTCTACTTGTGTGATGTTGGGCAAGATACTTCCCTCTCTGGGACTGCTCTCTGGGACTACTCTGTAAGAAGAAGCCATTGGACCCAGTCCTCAATAAGGTCTGTTCCAGCTCTCAATTTCACGGTCACCCTGAGGGTCAGTATGGTATAGTGGAAATAGTCATGAATTTTTAATCAGATGACTTGTATTTGAAACTTGAGTTCTGCTCCCTTACTATCCATGTGAACTTGAACAAGTCACAGCCTCTCTGGGCCTCAGTTTACATTTCTGTCTCTTAACTTGCTATTTAAAGGTCCCTTCCATCTGAAAATGGATGGCCACTGCCAATATCTTTATCATCCCATGATGAGGTTAGACTGGATGACCCACTAAGGTCCCTCCCTACTCTAAATTTGTGATACCATGATCATATGAATCTATTTTTCTGCTTAGTGCAATGTAAGTAGCTCACAAAAGGTAATGTTCCAGCAGACTTCCATGTTCCCATTGACACACACTCTCCTCCAGAAGAACTGATGCTCCTTTAATAGCTAATCCCCTTCCCTTGAGTTCCTTGCCTCTTTTTTTGTGAATGGACACAATTTCCCTGATTTTAACCCAATATGAAAAATACTGTTAAATGCCTACTATGAACAGATAGATGGGTGAGTAGATGGATAGACAGACAGACAGACAGACAGATAAATAGATAGATAGATAGAGGGTAGATAAATAGATCATAGAGAAAGATGAGAGCTAGATAGAGATAAATGTTAGATAAATTAGATAGATTGATAGATTAGATAGATAGACAGACAGATGGGCAGATCATTTACAGATGGGTAGATCATTTACCAAATGCTCACTGTTGCCAGGAATCACTAAGCATCAGGGATCCAAATACAAGTAAGTGAGATAGTCCTTGTCTTCAAGGAGTTTACAGTCTAAGAGGGGAAGACAACCCATATAGAAAGGAGTTAGGGGACTGAAAACGTTCCCTATTCTGGATGAGCGCTGATTTAGAGAATAAATGAACTAGTCAACCATGAGATCAAGACTATGTAGAGAGTGATGAAAGAATAGGGAGATATCATGAGCTTGGAGGGGAAAGTAGGAGAAATAGAGATCATTAGGAAGAGTCATACAGAAGGAGAAATGGAAGTATAGGAGGTTATTATTAGAGGGAAGAATTGTCGAGTTCGAGTTGAAGTTCATGGATGTGGCAGACTTATGGTTGAAGGTGAGATCTTAGATATGACTGTCCTTGCTGATAGCTAAACATATAGGTCATGGGAAGTAGGAAGGCTCAGAGGTACATTAATACACATATCATGAAAGTTTTTGAATGTGAGGTCAGTGTTTAACAAGGAGAGTAAAACTAAGCCAAAAAGGGAACTTCTTTAGAAAGTAGGAGGAATGTCCTAGAGGGTTGAAATGATTTTAGCAAGAATCTGGAGATATTGACAGATGGCATGATCCCCACACTGAGTGATGGTGGCAAAGAGATGGTCTGGAAGTAAGAGTGAGGAACATTCAACGCCTATTCCTCCTTTGCACATAGTATTTTGGAGGTCATGAGCAAGAGTCTCCAGTGATAGAGTGGGCATCTAGAAATTCAGTATCTTCTAGGAGGGATTCAAGCCTTTTTGAAGATTTGAAGATGGAAAGAGTATGAAATGAACAGATCTAGAATAAAGGAAGTTTGCAGATGATAGCATGGGGCTTTCAAAATATACAGTGGACCAGGAAGGCAAAGAAGGATCTGGATGGTGGACAGAAAGAGTTGAGCTGGAATGGGTTAAGAGCAGGGGAGTGATTGTTGAGAGAAAGGATTATCAACCCAGCAAATGCCAACTCTGAATCCCAAGAAGAAGAGAGATGGCCCTGAGGTTAGCAATCTCTAACGGTGTCTTCAACATGGCTTATTGTTCTTATTAAAGCACACCTAATTTTATTCAAATTTTATTCCCCTTCACTAGCATCTGGTGTTCTTACTGACGTGGTCCTCTTCCATAGAAGTTGCTGACACTATTGAAACTTCTTTTAATAATCATGCTGCCCATCAGTAACCAACAGTGCCCTTTCTGACAGCACCTCCTTCCAAAGGAACTTGCCACCATTGTTGAATCATGTAATTAGAAGGGAAGGGTTCATTAAGACCATAGGTCTAGCACTGAAAGGGACCTTAGAGACTTTTAGTCCAGCATCCTCACTTGACAGATGAAGAAACTAAGATCCAGGGAAGTTGAGTGTCTTGCTGAGTCAGCTTGCTGCAAATAGTGATTAGAGCACTGAATGTGGAATCCCTGGAAATGTGACCCTAGGCAAGTCATGTAACATCTCTGAACCTCAGTCTTCTCGCTTAGAAAATGGAAGTAATCATACCAACTTCTCAGGGATGTTGGGAGGTTCAAATGAGATATATTGGTAAAGTATTTTGTCAACTTTAAAGTCCTGTAAAATATTATTATTTATCATCATCATCATCTTCGCCTTAAATCACAGAGGTAATAAGCATCAGAGGTCAGATTGGAGTCTAAGTTCTCTGATTCCAGAGTTACAACTCTTTGTAATTTACCAGGACTCCTGTGGGTGACACTACACAATGGTCATCCTCACCCACGATGCAGCCATGGTCTGGTGAAAAGAAGATTTAAACCCAGAAGAAATGTGTTCGGTGTCCAGCTCTGACATTTACTTTCTGTTTGAACCTGCACAAGTTATTTTGCCTATGTGAGCCTCAGTTTTTCTCATCTGTAAAATGGAAATTATAATAGCATTGCCTGTCTCAGAGGGGCAGCTATAAAGGAGGTACTTTTTTAACACTTAAGGGCACTGTATAACTGTGAATTGTTATTACTTGCTCTCTGTAATTCCTTTCAGCAGATAGGGTTGTCATCGCTTCTCAACCTATGGAAATTACACCCTTCTTCAAGATTGGCAGCCCCTTGCAGGCAGAGTTTGGGTGTGCCAACTTTGTAATGATGAAGACTAGTTTGTTGTTGCCATTTTAGAAGGTTGCTGTGGTGCAGTGTTCTCCCTGACTGTTCTACGCTCTCTTTTCCCCCAGGTCCAGGATGCTGTGAAGTGTCGGGTAGTAGATCGGCAGGAGGAAGGCAACGGTGACTCAGGGGGATCTTTCCAGAATGGTCATGCACAGCTCATGGTAGGACCCAGTGCTTTCGTGGGCCCCTAACCCCACTGAGCCTGGAGATCACAGAGTCACAGGGGCCTCTGACTCCCAGTTTCCTCATTTGGAAAATGAGGATAAATCATAATTGCAGTACTTGTCTATCTCATAAGTGTTTTGTAAACCTTACTCCATCACAGAAATAGAAACTAGCAGCAGCAGCAGCCCATTCAACAGGCTTCCTCAGGTGGAAATGAGATGTTTGGCCTGACTAAGAAATGATTTAGGGATGATGTGGGAGTTACATTCGAATAACCAAATGGCCATTATGGGGCCAGAGATTAAATTTCTTTTGCCTGGCCCAGAGGGCAGAAGTAGATTGGGTGCAGGTGACAGCGAAGCCAACTTAGGCTCAATGCTCAGAAAAGCATTCTCAAGAGTTAGAGCTGCCCCAGGCCCACCTGGGAAGTATTGATTTTGCTGTCACTGGAGATCTTGAAGGGGAGGTTGGATAACCATTCACCAGGACTGCTCCGAGGAGGATTCCTCTTCTGGATTAGATGGGCTCACATCCCTCCCAGCTCTCAGACTGTGCTTGTAAGACTGAGGGCCTAGATGGGATGGCAAAGCCTTTACGAATAGCCATGGACTTTTCCTTTTATATGGGATATGGCCTTTAAAGCTATTAGATTATAGGCCTCTTCTGTTCTGTTCCCACTGCTTGGATCTTTCCTTGACTCACAAATCTGCCTTTTACCCTTAGTTCACTTGAGATACAAATTTGGTATTTTCATACAAGTTTTGCCAACCTCAGATTCTGAAAGACTTGAGTTCAAATGCCACCTCTGACACATACTGGCTGTGTGACCCTAGGGGAGTCACTTAACTTTTCAGTGTTCCAGGCAATTCTTTAAAAGCAGACGTTGTGAAATAGTTGTTGAGTTGCCGTAGTAGAATGAGTTGTCTCGGTAGGAATTACCTTGTTGTGTACAGCAATTAAATCATTTGTATGTACACACACCCAAAAAAGGGGAAAGGACCAAGAATATAACACAGAGAAAATGCCCAGAACTGTTGTCTTGACAGAGTCTAGGAGACCAATCCTGACCTGGCTTGTGAAAGTAAAGCATGTAATGACCCCTCTCAAACCTCAATTAAACCTGGCTCCCTTCCTCTTCTGCTTCCAAGCTGGAACCCCTCCTGACTTTTCCTGTTAATTTACAGGGTCAGTGCTTCCAGGCAGTGATAGGATCATAGAGCCTCAGCTAAAAAAAAAAAAAAAGACCAGAGATGCCTTACAGCTCTCATCAGAGGAAGACTAGTGTCTAAAAGGGCTTTTGTTTCAAGGAGCAACTTTGGGTCCTAAGTAGAACTTTGAAGTTCTCCAATGGCCTCCCAGCCTTCCTTCTCCTGTTCTAAACCACAGTGTGGTTAGTATATAAGAGAAGATAACACCCAGGAATGTAGGAAACTCAGAGGAGAGATAGACAGAGATGATAGACAGATAAACAGACAGATAGTGATAGAGAGATAGACAAAGGTGGAGAGACCTGAGCACTTTTGGTCTGAATAATGAGAGGAAGGTTGCTTCCTAGAAAGGAGGTAGCATTTGGACCTCTACCCCCTCGGTGACAACAGTCACCCAGCCTTTTCTTGGACGCTCAGACCTATCTCCCTCCCCTGCCCTCATGGAGTTTACAGTATAGTAAAAAGAATGAGATTTGGATAGTGATAACTGTAATTCAAGTTAATATGATCAGTTTCATAAGAGTAGTTAGCATGGGGCTGGGGAAAAGTTAAAGAAAGGGAGAATATTTGTTGCTGTTATCCATTAATAGACATAATGATGGCACATAGGTATATAGATATTACTTGAAGATTTGCAAAGCTCTTTACATAGGTTATCTCATATGATCCTCACCACAGCCCTGGGAGGTAGGTACTATCATTATGCCAGTTTGACAGATGAGGAAAATGGGGATCAGAGAAGTTAAATGACTTGCCCAGGGTCATATAACTGGTAAGTATCTGAAGCAGGATTCACACTCAAGTCTTATCTGACTGTGTATCCAGTGCATTATCATAGTATATTTAAAATAGCATCAGTCTGGCCACTCAAAGACCTGGGTTTCAGTCCTAGCTCATACCCTTATAGGTTATATGATTCTATATGATATATAGGTTATATGATTTATTTTACCTCTAAACCTCAGTTTCTTCATCTGTCAAATGGGGATTATAATTCTTGTGCTGCCTACTTCACTGTGCTGATGGAAAGCAAACAGAGATGAGAGTTGTTATAAGGGAGTCAACATGCCATAGTGGAATGATCAGTAGACTTGAAGTCAAGGGGCCTGGGTTCATTTTCCTGCCTCTGGTATTTATTGGGTGACTTCAGCCAAGTTGGGCTAATGTTAGAATGGGAAGTCCTACCTTCAACACATATTGGCTATTTGACTCTGGACAAGTTTTGTCATCTTTCAGTCCCCTCAGACAACTGTCTAAAGAAACATGCTACAGATTATCAATCAATCAACAAGCATTTATTAAGTGCCTACTATGGGCCAGGCACTATGCCAAATGTTGCAGATACAAAGACAAAAGTGAAAAATTACATTCTAACAGGAGAGACATCAAGTACAGGCATCTATTTTGTATCTATTCAGTGCAGATACAAAATCAACAAATACAAGGCAGTTAAGGAGAGAGGGCTTATAAGAAAGGATTGTGCAGAAGGTAGTGCTTGAACAGTGTCTGGAAGGCAGCCAGAGATCCCAAAAGCTAGAGTTGAGGAGGGAGAAGATTGCAGAGATGATGGATAGCCAGGAGGAAGGCAAGCCAATGGAAGATGACACATCATTTATGAGCAAGAGCAAATAAGCTGCTGTGGCTGGACCATCAAGTGATGTGGAGGGATGTAATGTGTAAGAAGGGAAATGGCAAGAGCTCACACACTTGAAGTTTTCTGCTCTAAATCAAAGAAAGAGCAATAATGATACACCAGCTAACTCAGAAAACCCATGTTCTAAGTCAAGTGCCTTGGAGCCTGGGGCTTTCTGCACAAAAGCAAGTCCTGATGGTTATTTAAGGTGATGTCAACTCCTTCCCTGCACCCCCTCCCGTTCACCCTGGCCTCTCCTCTCTGTCTTTCAGACTGATTTTGAGAAGGATGTGGATATGGCCTGTAGATCAGGTGAGCACCTGACAGGTGAGAAATCAACAAGGGACCTGCATTTGGGGGTCCGCCTTGGCTTTCTCTTTACTTCGTGTCCTTGTCTGCGCAGCATCTGTCGGGGGTGGGGGGTGGTAGAGAGGGTGCATGTTTGTGTATGGGTGTTTATGCCTTTCCTTTCCTAGCTCCCTGCTTCTGGACTCAGGCTGAGCTGCTGCTGTCCTCCTTTGCCTATCTCTTCCCTTCCTCCCCACCCCACCATTCCCTCTCTTTGTGCCTTCCCTGTGTGATTCCAGTCTAGCAGGTAATTTGGTTTTGCTCCAGAGCAAAAGAAGGAAATTCTGCCTCAGATGCCAAAGTCTTCTTTTCTCTCCCAGATCCCCTGTGTCCCTCAGTATGGCTCATTTTTTCGACCAGGCCATAATTCTTCATGAAGGCATGAAGGAAGGCTGTTTTCCCCAGGGTTAAACCAGGGGAGGGCAGTATAGTCCATTAGCACCTGACAGTGTGTGCTCAATATGGGCACAGCCAAGAACTGAACAGGAGAATATATAGAAAAGAAAGGAAAGACCCAGGCCCACCTCTGAGAAATCCAGCCTGGAGGAGGAGACACTTCTTCCTTTGGGGAACACTGAGTTCAAAGGGAAGCCCCAATCTCTGTCATCAGGGAATCCCTCTTCTCAGGGAGAAGATGCAAATGAGAAGATACAGATCCTGCCCTCAGGAAGTTCGTGTTCCTGTTCCCATTCCACAGAGACCCTTTCCCTTCTTTCAAAATGGGCCATAATAGCAGATACCCCATAGTAATTCTACTCCTTCTTGTCTCCTCCTTCACCAAAATACTCTTTCCTCCATTTTAAAAGACAGGCTCCCCAGCCCTGTGCCTCCCCAGCCCCACATCCTGGGATCTCACCATCAAACCTTTCCCTTTCTGCCTCCCTCTACCTTTTATCTGTCACTGGGGATCTGGATTTCTCCTTTGCAGGTTCTTCCTATCCACCCAGTAGGTGGATCTGGAACTAGAAAGGGAAATTCTCTTTACAGCCTGCGGCATAAGTCATGTCTTCTGTGCCCTTAGCCAGCAGGCAGCCCTAGGGCCCTGGGGCATAGAAGACAGAGTTAAGTCAAGCAAGTTAAGGACCTTAGACCTTGTGTAGAACATGAAATGCCAAGCCTGGAAGGTACCTTTTCGTAAGGATGGTGTAGTAAAAAGCAGCTGAGGTCATACGACCTGGCTTCCTATCCTGTATTTCTGCACTTGGGGAGTCCTGAGACTAAAGGACACAACCTCTGTGGTCAGAGAGAGCCTCTTCTCAGGGAGAAGACGGAGATCTTGCCTTCAAGGAGTTCATGTCCTTACTCCCATTCCACAGAGACCTTCCCCCTTCTTCCAGAATGGGCCATGTGACCCTCCCTGACCCTTAGTCCATGGGCCCAACCCTTCTCATTTTCCCAAGTAGAAAATGACAGTTTTAGACACAGTAATATGTGAAGTCTTTTTTAGTCCTAAATTCTGTGATCTTATTAAGTTCTTAGAAAGATAATCTTCAAAGATGGTCCATAGTCTAGACACAGACCTGTGGAAAGATTGGAAGCCTGTCTTTGCTCTTCCTTACCCCCCTAACCTTTGAAAAGGGACATGATTGGGTCCTTTTGGTCGAACTCCCCCTTGACTGTGATGGCCAAGTTCTGACGGACCCTCACTGGCATATGCCCCCCATCAGGAGGATCAAATTCATTCAATAGTTAGCCCCCTTCACATATAGTCTGGTGACCATATTTCTACCCAGTCATTCTCACAAAGGTCAGCTGCCCTTACTGACATAATTCCCAGCTGACTTTGAGGAAAGCTAAAATCCCCCACCCCCAGATCCAAGTCCCCAGCCTCACTTTCCATTTTGGGGAACTTGAACCTCCTAGCATCCTTGACCTCTTGAGCTGAGCTATTTGGTGAACAGCTGTCAGCAGGCCCAGTCTCCAGGGCCTGGCCTCAGTCCTTGTCCTTTCTTCACTTCACCCCAGACCTCCTTGCCTGCAACTAAATGCTTTCTTTTGCAGCCTGGACCCTGCCACCTGCACAACTTGGGGTTCCTACAGGAGACAAAGAGTAGATGTGCTTGTGTGTCTGTATGTGTGTTCATGTTGTTTGTACTGCCCTGGATCTGGGTCCCACTCTCCAAACTGGCCTGGGCTTCTCTAAGCCTGAAAGTCTTCTGAGGAAGATGGAGGTTGGCCATTCAGCATAAGGTCTTCGGGCCAAAATTCTCAATTCTACCTTAAGTTCTTCCTACTGAATAATCATTGACACTAAGGAAAGACCATAACCTACCCAATGCCAACATTAATTTGGAATGGCATGGCGTGGTAAGGTTGCTTTGGTGGTAATAATAAAATTAAATAGTGCTTTAAAGTTGACAAAGTACCTTAGTTTATTTTCAGCAACCATTTAGTAAGTGCTTACTATGTGCCAGGCATTATACTAAGCACTTTACAAATATTATCTCATCTGATCCTCACAACAGTCCTGGGAAGAAGGTACTATTATTATCACCATTTTACAGATGAGAAAACTGAGGCAGGTAGCAGTTAAGTGACTTGCCAAGGGTCACATAGCTAGGAAGCGTGTAAAGCTAGATTTGAACTCACATATTCTGGACTCCAGGTCCAGTGCTCTATCTACTACACTATGTGACCTTGGACAAAGTCTCTTTAGTCCTCTGGGCCTCAATTTCCTCTACTGTAAAATGAGAATACTACCATTTCAGAGGCTTGTGATGTGAACTAACTGAGGAAAAAATCAGAAAAAGACTTTGGAAAGAGGAAAGGGCTCAGGTGAAGTGGAGTCTTGAACTTCATATCAGAAAACCTAGGTTCAAGTCTTCCACTTGCTACTTATGGGCAAGTCACTTAACATCTCTGGCCTCAGTTTTATTTCTTGTAAAATGAGAGGGTTGGACTAGATGACCTAGTTCTAACTTATATTGTTCTAGCTTATATTGGGCTAACATGTGTCTAACATTTCTCTGGTCCTGCCTTTGCTCTCTGGAGATGTAGGCCCTTCCCTGTTCTAAATCCTATGAACTTCTGCTTCTGTGAGTCAGTGCCATCCAGTATCAGATAACCCATCTAAAATGAAATTCAAAGAATGCTATGGTTGTCCATTAGCCTTCCTACCTGGATCTAGTACCCCTCCACTTTCTATCCCAGGGATCTCAAAGCATAATATTCCCAAATTCCTTTGAAAATCGATCATTCATAGTAGCTGCCTTTTCCAACCTGGAGAGCACTTAAAGGGAGAAATTTCCCCAGTCCATCATCGCCTATGTAACTTCAGGAAAGTGGTCACCTCTCTTCTTTTTAAAGGGAAGGAGAAGGGGAACAAGCCAAGATCTCGAGTGATATCCTCTCCCCCATCTTGCTAGAATAAACTACAGGTATATCTATAAAGTATGTCCTCTGGATTTTGGCTATAGTCCTAAATATTTCAATTATCAATCTTCAGAGCTTGGATAAATCTCAGAGGACATTTAGATACCTTGTTCAGGCACAGGTTGGTTTAGATGGCTTCTGTTATCTCTGAAACTCAGAAATTATGTGATCTCAGTGATGATCCTTATCTCCCCACTAACTCCAGAAGTAGCCAGTTCCATTTTTAAAGGGAGTATTTCTTTATATTGAGTTATAATCCATCTTATTTAGCATCCTTCCCTTTCTGCCCACCTGGAAAAAATGGACCTTGTTCTACCATTCTGACCATTAATTCAGTTTTGGAATATATGACTTCCCAGGTCCCTTCTGAATTTGAGATTTTGTGATTCATTTGCATAGATGGCTGCCTATTCAATTCATATACTCTAATCTGAAAACAAGCAGCTAAAGCCACTGGCTTTACGGGTGCCTTCTCACTCCCTATTTGAATAAGTGTTTGAAAGCCAGTAGGCATGGAGATTTCTCAATTTGGCATAGTTACAGCATCACAAGACATCAAAGTTGGAATGGGACCTTTCAGGCACATAATCCAAACCATACCTAAATAGGAACCCTCTCCAAAACATCCCTGGTAAGTGTTCCTTCAGCCTTTACTTTTTAGAATACCTCCAGGAATGGAGAGCTCATCACTCATTCACTTATCAAACACAATCCAACACCTATCCTACTATCAGACCATTGTTTGATGCTAGGGGTGATACAGAGTTTAGATGAGCTAGGGTCCCTATCCTTAAGTACCCACATAGTTCAATGAAAGGAAAAACATCAAGTGCAGATAACTGTATCATTTTTCAAGAGCAGTGCATCAGAGAGGAACAATTTACTTTGAGGAACAACGGTGAATATTGCTATCCACCAGAGGGGGGCATTGTGGTACAGAACTGATTGTCACACAATTCTTTAGTGTGAGTCAAATAGTCTCCCTATAGATTCCCTTCTGTGGTCCGTATTCTTCACAAAGATGACCCTGGACATCTCTTAGTAGCCAAATAATTTTACATGGATTCATTGAGTGGCAAATCAAGTAATTGTCCTTCTGTATAATGTTTTGTTAGCCCATTAGTGTCTAATTATTATCACTTAGGAGGTGGTAAGGGAATCAAAACTTAGCCCATTTGATTACTTCTGTTAGAGTGGCACAGCATGCTTATGTCAGAGATAAGACAAGAGTCCAGAGATGCTCAGTGCCCTTTCTCAGGGTGTCAAATCTACTGTTTAATCCACAGATTAAAATATAATTGGGAAATGTTTAACAAAATAAATAAAAATACAGTATAACACAGATAATGTTAATTTGTGGTTTTCTAAGTCAACATGTGACCTTTGGGATACATTTCTATTTGAGTGTGAGCCTGCCACACCATTCAAGGCCCATCCTATGCAGAGCAGAGACCCAGACTCCCATTTGAGTGGGGCTGACACAGCTGGCCCAGTGGGGAGGGGAGGGAGCATGAGTGTGTCAGTGACTCCACAGTCTTACAAAGAGGGACAGTCCTGAGTTCTCCTCCTGCTTTGTGTCACCCTTTCTACAGTGTTGAACAAGGACATCACGGCCTGCCGGACCTCAACTATCACGGGGACGCTGAAGCGTCCCTCTGTCCCAGAAGAAGAGAAACTGAAACTCAACCACCCCAAGAACCCCTCTAACTTTAACAGTCTTCCCACCAACGTGTCCAAGATGCACCTTCAGGGATCACCCCACTATCTGGGTGGTGTCAACCTGGGTGAGTTCCCCAACCACACGCTAACCCTTAAGAAAGATAAGACGCCCAAGTCCATCTATATCTGTGATGGGGACATCTTTAAGAAGCTGGACTCTGAGCTGAGCCGGGCCCAGGAGAAGGTGCTGGACACCAGCTACGTGATCCTGCCCACCAACACCGCCACCCTTCGGGCCAAGCCCCCCAAGGAGGAAGGGAAATACAGCATTAACATTGACCACATGCCCCAGACCCGCCTCATCCACCTCAACATGGCAGCTGATCCAGGCTATGGGGTGAAAAACCCACCCCGAGAGCCAGCCTCAGGTCCCGAGGCCCAGGCCACATCCCTGACTCCTGCACAGCCCCCAGCCCCACCCTCAGCACCGCCCCCACCTCAGCAGCAGCCCCTTCCCCCACCGCCAGCCCCACACAGCCTGGCCCCAGAGCCACATCCCAGCAACCTAGGCGAGCCTAGCAGTGAAGGAGCACCGACGGGGGTGGTGAACAAGAGTGAGACAGTCTCCACACTCTCCATGAGCTCCCTGGAGGTAAGTGGCCAATTTGTGCTCAAGTACATATTATAACTGAGCCAAACACAGACTGTTCTCCCAACATGAAAGACCTTTTAAACAAAATTTAAATTAATTAAAAATTTAGCAAATATGTATTAAGCCCCTACTGTGTGTAAGGTTCTGTGCTCAGCACTTAGTATTTAGACATTAAAAACTGCAATTTAGAGGAACCAGTGGGATTTCTTCAGGAGTCTCATTAGTGAACAATTTGAGAGCAGGAAATATTTTTTACCTTTTTTTGTCTCCCAGGTTTTAGCAGAATCTGGCATGCAGTAGGCGCTTAATAAATCCCATGCAAAAAAATATCACATTTTACTGCCCTAGGGGAACGAGGAAATATAGCATGTACTCAAATAAAGATGATCCAAGGTATAATATGCCAGGGGAAAAAAAGCAATCTAGAAAAGGAGTACCAGGAAAGTTTGAAGGAGAGACTGCTTTCAACTATGGGGACCAGGGGAGACTTTATGGAGACAGTATCTGGGTCTTGAAGGAAGGTGAAAATGTCAGGATGAAGAGTGGAGGAGGGAGTTATCTTCCAGGCTTGGCAGTAGTGGCAGCAACAGCAGCCCGCATTGGACAAGAAAGGGCAGATCAGATTGGGGAATGCCAAGCAGTCTGCTCTGCCTGAATTGTAAATGGTATGAAAAAAGGCTGAAAATGGGGGAAGGAGCCAAGTGGCAGAAGGCTTGAAAGGCTAGACCCAGGAGCTTGTGAGTTATCCTGTAGACAGAGGTTCTCAAAAGTGTGGTCCAGGGGTCCACAAGGTCAAAAGTAATTTCATATTAATACTGGCATTTTAATTTCTAACATGGTTTATATTGATAGATATAACCACTATAAACAAAAGCTGTTTGGGGTATCCTCATTAATTTTTAAGAGCATAAATGACTCGACATCAAAAAGTTTAAGAACCACTACTATAGATGGTAAGGAGCCAATGAAATCATTTGAGAGGAGACCAACATGATCACTCACACTTTTTTATTCTGGAAGATTATTTTGGCAGTTGTCTGCATGATGCCCTGGAGAGAGGAGAGGTATACTGTATATTGTAAAAATGGCACTGATTAGTTACCTCACTAAGGTTTAATATCAGCCAATTTCTCTTTTCCCTTCCCTTTTCTCCTTCTTCCTGTTTCTCCTTTTCACTTTTCCTGTCCCCTTTCCCCTTCTCCTTCTCCTTCCCTTTCCCCTTCTCCTTCCTTCTCCCCTTCCTTCTCCCCTTCTCCTTCCCTTTTCTCCTCTTTCCCTTTTCTCCTCTTTCCCTTTCTCTTTCCCTTTTCTCTTCCCTTTCCCCTTCCCTTTCCCCTTCTTCTTTCCTTTTCCCTCCCCTTTCCCTTTCCTCTTCCCTTTCTCCTTCCCTTTCCCCTTCCCTCTCCCCTTCTCCTTCCCTTTCCCCTTCTCCTTCCCTTTCCCCTTCTCCTTCCCTCTCTCCTTCTTCTCCTTCTCCTTCCCCTTCCCTATCCCCTTCTCCTTTTCTCTTCCCCTTTCTTTCCCTTTTCCCTTCTCCCCTTCCTCTTTTCTTTTTGCAAAGTAGTATAAACTTAGACCATATATTTCTTACTTAGTTGCTGTGCTAATAATATGGAACTAGGGGGCAATATAGAGCCATACTTTCAGACAAGAAGAAAACGTGTCATCTAGAGACAATTCTCACTGTGCTACCTTCCTAAGGCAGCGAGGTGGCACACTACATAGAGAGCTGAGCCTGAAGTCAGAAGACAAAATGAGTTCAAATCCAGCCTCAGACACTTGCTTACCTGGGTGACCCTAGGCAAGTCATTTAACCTCAGACTGCCTCAGTTTCTTCATCTGTAAAAAGGGGATTGCAATAGCACCTCTCAGGCTGGTCATGAAGATTAAATGAGATAATATTTCTGAAGCACCCAGCCCAGTGCTTGGCAGATAGTAGGTGCTTAATAAATGCTGTTCCCTTCCCTACTGTACCTCTGCACTAAGGACAGCATATTCTGTGTTGTTCCCACTTTTTTTCTCCATTGTTTTTCAGTCATATCTGACTCTTTGTGACCCCATGGACCATACTGTCCATAGGGTTTTCTTGGCAAAGATGCTGGAGTGGTTTGCTATTTCCTTCTCCAATGGATTAAGGTAAACCGAGGTTACGCAGCTTGCCCAAAGTTATACAGCTAGTGAGTGTCTGAGGCTGGATTTGAACTCAGTACTTTCTGACTCCAGGTCTAACACCCTATCCACTGAGCCATCTAATTGCCCTTTTCTTCTCCCTACAGGTCTATTTCATAGAGATTCCACTGCTTTCTTACTGCACTCCCCTCTCCACACCTCCCCAATTCCTTGCCCTAGACCTTATCCCTCCCTCAATATCTTTCTACCTACATTCAAACCTGTTTGAAGCCAGCAGAGTTCAGGGAAGGATCTGAAAAACTCATTGGCCCTGAGGGCATGATAGTACCTTCAGGGTTTTCCTGTTTCAACATGAACCAAGAGCAGGAATAGTGGAATTTCAAGCAGTTGGGTGGGGGGGAGATATGTGATCCAGGGTCCTCCTGCTACACCCTAGATACCCTCCCCCACCCCCCAAAGAAGGGGAGAATGAGGAAAGGCCAATGGTGCTAGAATGGGAGGGGAATCAAGTAATGGAGCTAGTAAAACTTCACGCATATTTTAAGTGTAATTTGCAAACTCATGGAGCTCTCTCTTCCTTACCTTCACAGAGGAGGAAATCTCGGTATGCAGAGCTGGATTTTGAGGTGGGTGTCTCTTTCACTACTTGCATGTGTTTTTTCTGTCCTCTGGACTCTCCTTCTCTAAGGCCATTGCCTCCAGGGTGTATCAGTGGTTTAACAGAGAAATTCACTGAGGAATAGGGAGCAGTCTCTGACCTTGGTACTTTATGCCTGGGTTCATAAGATCAACTTCGCACATCTAGGACTGAGAAAGTATGACTTGACAGCAGTCTGTGTGAAAAAAAAAAAGATCTCGGGGCCTTGCTGGGGGTTGCAAACTCAGTATGATTTAGTAATGAGTGTGACATGAGGATCAAAAAGTAATCAAATTAAAGTAATGTGTGTTTGTACTGCATTGGGAGGCATAGCTTGCAGGAATAGGGGGTTGATAGTTCAGCGTTTCTCTACCATGCTCACTAATAGCATTTCTATGGCACTTTAAGGTTTGTGAAACCTTTTACAAACTTCTCATCTGATCCTCACAACAACCATGCTGGAGGTGCTGTGTTTATCCCTGTTTTACAGATGAGGAAACTGAGGTGATCACAAGTTAATTGACTTGCCTAGAGTCACACAGCTAGTAAGTATGTGAAGCTGAATTTGAACTCATGCCTGGAGAATTCTGTTCAGTTTGAGAAGCCACAATTTAGGAGAGAGATTGATGAACCAAAGAACGTTAAGGGGTGTCAGATCTGTGCCATTAAGGGTCCATTAAGGACGTGAGGAAATTTAGTTGAATGAAGAGAAGGCTTATGGAGAAAATAAATGATACTGCCTTCATGAGGTAGACAGTGGCCCAGTGAACGGAGTGCCCTTCTTGGAGTCAGGAAGGGCTGAATTCAAATCCAGCCTCAGACACTTATTAGCTGTAAAGTCACAAGTCGTCTAACCTCTGCCTCAGTTTTCTCATTTGACTAGACTTGTTTTAATCCAGGGGTGGGGAGCCTGTTTCCTTTGGCCCCAGAAAAGGAAAACTAGGGAGCAATGAGTAAATATTGCAACAGAGCAAATTTAGTCTTGACATGAAGAAAAAGTTCCTAAATTTAAGGTAACCCAAAATATATTGGACTGCCTTGTAAAATACCGAGTTGCTCTTCAGTGGAGGTCTTCAGGCAAACCCTGGATGGCCATTGCCAAGTGTGTTAGAGTGGGGATTCTTTCTCAGGACTAGGTTGGCATGGGTAGCTGCTAGCGTCCTTTCTGAGACAGCTACAAAGCACCATCAAAGGAAGGCAGGCAGTGAGAAAAAGCATTTATCTAACACCTTCTATGTGCCAGTCACTACAGTAACTACTTTACAAACAGTATCTTATTTGGGAGTCAAGAGAGCACTGGATCTGGACTCAGGAAGTCCTGAGTTCAAATCTTGCCTCAGATACTTATTGGTTATGTGACACTAAGCCATTCAGCAAACATGTATTAAGCCCCTGCTATGTGCCAAGTGCAGTGCTAAGTGCCTAAGGTTCAGAAAGAGACAAAAGATAGTCCTGTCCTCAAGGAACTTACAATCTAATGTGACAGACAACATGCAAACACATGTATACGAAGCAGGCTCTATACAGGATAAGCAGGAAATAATTAACCAAGGCACCGGAACTAAGAGGGGCTGAGGAAGGCTTTCTGATGAAATGGTGATTTTCCTTGGGATTTGAAGAAATCCAGGGAAGCTAGAAAGTAGGCAAGTTGCTTAGCCTGTGTCAGCCTCACTTTCCTTATCTGTGAAATGGAGATAATAATAGCTCCTACCTCTCAGAACTGTTGTGAGAATGAAATGAGATCATAATTGCAAAGTGCTTACCACAGTGCCTGGCATCACAGGGGCTGTATACATATTATCTATTATCATCATTATTATGAAGATCAAATGAAATAATTTTTGTATAGCATTTTGCAAATTTTGCAGCACTATATAAATAAAAGCTAGCTATTATTATTCCGACTGAAATTCTAGGTAATTTTGTGAAACCCAGTCTAGTAGAGAAGTCTTCTCATGGATAAAGCAAGTCCCAGAGTTCACTGAACAACATTCCAAGGGCCCCATCAGTAGGGGAGCTTGAATGCAGCTTCAGGCCAGGTGTGGCTAGTCCACTGGTCATACCCCCTTGGACTTGGAAACCCATGTTTGTGAAACTGATGGGATCCAGCATGACCATTAGTTTCTCTCTCCATCATGCCTTGTTATACCTATTTCTCCCTTTTCCCAGAAAATAATGCACACCCGGAAACGCCACCAGGACATGTTCCAGGACCTGAACCGCAAGCTGCAGCATGCGGAGAAGGAGAAAGAGAAGGAGCCACCTGTTGCAGAGAGTAAGGTCAGTGATGTCACCCAAGAGCCAAGGGATCAAAGCCAAATGTGGCCGATGGAACCCCAGATTGGACATCAAGAGTGCTAGGATCCAGCCTTTGCCCTGTCAAAAATCACTGTGTGATCTCTAGCAAGCCCTTTCCCCTCTCTGGATTTAATTTCCAACTCCCTAAAATTCCAAGGATTAGATTAGATATTACATTCTATCGTTTACCATTCGGTGGTTCTGTGCATGGTCTTGGGAAGGGCAGCCAGATTGGGGAAGGGACGTGAAACCATGCGAGGGAGTTGAATTCAGTCAGTCAGTCAGCAAGTATTTATTAAGCACTTGTTAGGGATGTCCTGGGTACTGTCCTAAGCCCAGAGGATACAGAGAAAAGCAAAAACAGTCTCTAGCACCATGTAAATAACTAGGGACATAAAGAATACCTACAGAGGAGATGGAAGATGATCTCTGAGCAGGGAAGAGTCCCTAGTAGCTAGTTGTGAAGGAGAAGACTGGAGGAGACCTCCCCAGGAGGAGGTGGCTTGGGAGCTGAGTCCTGAAGGGAGCCAGGGGCTCCGAGAGACTGGGATGAGGAAAGAGAGCATTTTAGGCATGGAGGACAGTCAGAGTAAAAGGCATAGAGAGGGGAGATGATAATACTAACAGTAGAAATGATGACAGTAATGATAATAGCTAGCATTTATGGAATACCACATTCCAAGAAGAGCAAGTAGACTATAGAAGCTGGATTGTAGAATGTTCGGAGGGTAATACAATCTAAGAAGATTAGAGAGAGGAGGTTGGGCCAGGTTGTGAGGATACCAAAGGGAATAGGGAGCCACTGGAGATTATTGATTAGGGGAGTGACATGCTAAGACTCACACTTTAGGAAAGTCACTGTGGCAGTCAAGTGGAATGAATTTAATTCAGCCCAACAAATATCTGATATTAATAGTTAAAATCACAACTCTCATTTCTATTTTGTTTTAGCATTTCTAAAGTGTTTTTCTTAGAGCAACCCTGTGAGGCAGGTAGGGTGAGAATGTTTAGTCTCATTTTACAGAAAAGGATGGCAAAGCCTAAAACAGTTTTGATCTTTGTGCTTCATGGGTAGCATGTGTGAGGAAGAGACAAGAGAGGGAAATTTGAAAAAATAGAGTGGTACCAGCCATGAATTCTTAACTACTGTGTGACTTCTGAGACTGTTTCCCATTGTAAAATAGAGATAATACCTACTTATCTAGATCACAAGGTTAAATCTTAAGGCACTTTTGAAATGGGAGTTACTGAAATGTTCTAGTTATCTACTCGTCTCCAGATAATTCTCTGCTTCCTCAAGGAGTTCAGAACCTGACTCACAGCCTTTTCATTCATTTCAAGAGAGACCGAGACACTAACAGACATACAGAGAGAGAGAGAGACAGAGAGAGAGACACACACAAACGTGTAGTGTGTCTGTGTGTCTGTATGTATGTATGTACTATGTGTATAAAGAGATAGACAGAAACATAGAGACACACACACCCACATATACACAGAGAGAGAGAGAGAGAGATGAAATGGATAGGAAAATGATGGAGAAAGATGGAATGGATGGCTAGATTGATAAGAGACAGAGACAGATATATACAGATATAGATGATACATATATATGGATCTATCTTTATATGTGTGTATGTATATATATATGTACATGTTTGTGTGTGTGTGTGTCACTCCCCCAATATACATATATATTTGACTATATAAGGATATATACAGGGAGACAGATAGATGTAGATAATATTTGGCCCCTTTGAGAACCAAACTCCCAGAAAGCATCATTTATGTCATTACCTCTGTTTTCTTGCCCCTTACCCCAGACTCTGGGAGATATTGATAGTTCCTTGAAACTCCTGATCTCCAGGTTCATTAACTGTCATCACCATCACCTTCATTCCTTCTAAGCCATAACCTTGATGAGGGGGCAGCTAGGTGGTGCAGTGGATAGAGCACTAGTGCAGAAGTCAGGAGGACCTGAGTTCAAATCTTACCTCTGACACTTGACACTCACTAGCTGTGTGACCTTGGGCAAGTCACTCAACCCCAATTGCCTCATCCTGGGTCATCTCCAGTCATCCTGATGAATATCTGGTCACTGGATTCAGATGGCTTTGGAGGAGAAGTGAGGCTGGTGACCTGCACAGCCCTCCCTCACTCAAAACAAAGTCAAGTGCAGGTCATGTCATTATTTCTCTGATGGCATGGCCTTCTTTGGCAACAAAGGGCAAACACATACAACCATGATGATAATAATAAGACATTTTAATTAACATCTCTAGCACTTACATAGCCCTTTAAGGTTTGCAGAGCACTTACAAATATTATGTCATTTGACCTTCACAACAACCCTGGGAGGTAGGTGCTATTATGATCCCCATTTTACAGATGAGGAAACTGAGGCAGACAGAGATTAAGTATCAAACAGCTAGGAAGTGTATGAGTCTGAATTTGCAGTCAGGGCTTCCTGACTCCAGACCCAGAGCTCTCTTCTTAGTGGTCAATCCCAAATCGCTCATCACTGTTCTATCTCCATTATCCTGAGCTCCAAAATTCTTCTCCCTGATTAAGGTGGTGCTCCTTGCTAGGGAAATTCACCTCCCTTTCCTTTTCTCTCTGCTGTTGCCTCACTCTTCTCAAGCTCTCTGTCCTCACTGACCTCTGGCTCCTTCATACCTCCTTGTTCTCCCAGTCCATCTCCCTTCCTCTATCCTTTCCTCCCTTTGCAGTAGATCCCACAGTTGACTTGTGCGACTAGTTAACAGCAAGTCAAGTTGGCAAGTATTTGTTAAGCACCTACTATGTGCCAGTCAATGTGCTTATACAGTGGGGATTCTAAGAAAAGCAGAAGATAATCCCAGCCCATAAGGAGTTCAGTGTCTAATGAGGGAGATGGACAACATGCAAACAACTATTTACAAAAGGTATATACAGTATGTATTGGAGATAATTGACAGAGAGAAGGCACTAACTAGCATTTGGGGCGATGGGAAAAGACCTCCTGTAGAAGATTTTAGCTGGGCCTTGGAGGCAGTCAGAGAAGCCACCTGGCAGAGACGAGGAGGGAAAGCGTTCCAGGCATGGAGTGCAGGTAGCCGTATTCACTAACGAACTCAGAATTGGGAGATGGAGTCAGTAAAGCCAGTGTCACCGGATAGCAAAGTATAGGGGAGGGGGAAAGGGCATAGATGTAAGAAGGCTGGAAAGATGGGAAGAGGCAAGACTGTGAAGGTCTTTGAACACCCAACAGGGGATTTTATATTTGATTCCTGGAGGTCATAGGGAGTCACTGGAGTTTATTGAATAGGAAGGGATGACAGGATCAGAACTGTATTTTAGAAATATCACTTTGACAGCTGAGGAGAGGGTGGAATGGGAAAGACTTGAGGCAGGGAAACCAAATGGCAGACTACTACAGCAGTGCAAGTCAGGAGTCAAGAAGACTCATCTTCCTGAGTTCAAATCTGGCCTTAAACACTGATTAGCTGTGTGACCCTGGGCAAGTCACTTAACCCTGTTTGCTTCAGTTCCCTTATCTATAAAATGATCTGGAGAAGGAAGTGGTAAAGCATTCCAGTATGTTTGCTAAGAAAATTCCAAATGAGGGCACAAAGAGTAGGAAATTACTGAATCATTATGGGTTGTCGTCATTATAATTATTTTATCTGTAGGCAAAAGCTGATCACACATACATCCTAGATTCATTACAAATTTATATTCTCTAATCTCACTTGGGTCCTCCCCATAGCCAACAATCCTTTTATCCCACCTTGTCTACCTTCCAGTCACTCTCTTCCCTGTGGCTATTCTAAACCTCCTTATCTCTTCCCCAGCCTTCTACATTCCCTCCCATCTCCCACTCAGCAAAGAACCTTACCTCTTTCTTGATTTAGAAATATGAGACCATTTGTCCTGGGCTTCTGATTCTCTCCTTTTACCCCCCTCAAAGTGTCTCTTCATCATCCCTATTCTCTCTACCTTTATTTCAGTTTCTAGTGAAAAAGAGAACCCCTCATCTATGCCCTTGAGCCTGTCATCTCCTGTATAAGAGCTTGTACCTTCAATCATCCCCTTCCCTTCTCTAATCTTCAATGTCTCTATATTCACAGCTCCTTCCCTAATGGCTACAAACATTCCCCATCCTTAAAAACCCATCTTTTGGCCTATTATCCCTCTAAGCATCCTCCTCTATTGCTTCTCCCTTTCAGAACCAAACTCCCAGCAGAGCATCATTTTGTGTCATGACCTCCATTTTCTTGCCTCTCAGACTTTCCTCAAGTCGTTTTGGCTTCCAACCCTCTGAGGTTACCGGTGACCTTTTAATTCAACGCCCTTTTCCTCAATTCTCATTCTCCTTGACCTCTTAGAAGCTTTTGACACTAGTCACCACTCATTTCCCATTTCCCTGTATTCTGGCTCCTCCCCCACCCCTACTTCCTCCATCCCATTGCTTCCTTGACTCTGCTTCTTCTTTTCTCTGTAGTATGATGGTTTCTCATCTCTTGCTGATTCATCATCATCTTCATTATTTTTTTACCCAGTAAGAATGGGCAAAATTTGTCTTGGGTCTTCTTCATTTCTTTCCTTGTACTCTCTCCCTTGATGTTCACATCAACTCCCTTGAGTTTAATTACCATCTCAATGAAGGTTCCTCCCCAATCTCTATGTCTAGCCCTAATCTGTTTTGAATGTCCTGCATTACTAATAGCATGGGTAGAAATCTCCATTGAGATGTCTCTAACTCAACTTATCCAAAGTGGAACTCATTATTTCCACCACTCTATCCAACCCAACCTTCCTGCAATCCTTCATATTTATTTGGAAGGAACCATCATCCTTCCAAGTCACCCAGATTAGTAAACTCAGAATCATTCTTGAATGATGCCCCTCCCCGACTCTTCCTATGAATAAATGAAAAGCATTTATTATAATTGTTTTCCAAGGTTTGTCAGTTCTGCCATTACTACAACTCTCAAATGTTCCCTTTTCTCACCTTTCACTCATGCTCTACCTTCATTCTTCTTGTCTCTCATCACCTCTCATCTAAATTATATCTCCCTAATTGGTCTCCTTGTCTCTATGTCTTCCCTCTCCCATCCATCTTCCAATCATCCACCACACTGATATTCCTAAAACATTGATCCGACCATGGCACTCCCCTCCTCCAAAATGATCAGTGGCCCTGTTGCCTCTAAGGAAGAAATTGGAAATCTCCAGCCTGGCATTTAAAGTCCTTCCAAATCTAGCTGGCCCATATCTCTCTAACCTTATTTCATTATGGTTTTCTTTCATGAACCTCATATTTCAGTCAAACTTGTCAAATGCTGTCCCCAAACATGACATTGCATTTACCACTTTTTTTGTCTTTGCATAGACCTGTATGTCATAGTCAGAGGATATTCCATCCTCACTTCAGCCTCTAAGAAACTCTAGCTTCCTTTAAAGCAGTGCTCAGGGACCACCTATATGATGTCATTTCAGATCCCCAGCTGGTGGTGGTAGTGGTGGTGGTAGTAGTAGTACTAATAGTAGTAGCAGCACCTAGTATTATATAAAACTTCAGATACCTCACTTGTTTCATCCTCACAACAACCTTGTAAGGTAGGTGCTATTATTATCCTCATTTTACAGCTGAGAAAACTGAGGCAGATAGAAGTCACATGACTGGGTCAGAGTCACTCACCTATGTCTGGCAGAATTTGAACTGAGGACTTCCTGACCCAAGGTCCAAGGACCACACATGGTCTTATATTTCTAAATCAAGAAAGAGGTGAGGATCTCTGTTGAATGGAAGATGGGAAGGAATGTAGAAGGCTGGGGAAAAGAAAAGGAGGTTTAGAATAGCCATAGGGAAGAAAGTCACTCACTGTGCCATCTAGCTCTTCTTTCCCTCACTCACTTTATCCTCACAATAATCTATTATTATCCTCATTTTACAGGTGAGGAAACTGAGGTAGATACAAATCAAGTGACTGGGTCAGGATTATTTTCCCTCTTGAAATTACTTTGTACTTTATTTCTTCAGTAGGATCAGTCATGTCTAAATATTTTTTACCTCATTTGGGGTTTTTTTTGGCAAAAATATCAGAGAGGTTTGCCATTTTCTTCTCCAGATCATTTCAAAGGTAAGGAAACAGAGGGAAACAGGGTTAAGTGACTTGCCCAGGGTCACACAGCTGGTAAGTGTCTGAGGCTAGACTTGAACTCAGGTCTTCCTAACTCCAGGCCCAACACTCTATCTCTGCTCCACCTAACTGTGATGTAGATATATAGATACAGATAGATGAAAATATACATATATATATGTGTGAGAATATATATAGGTATACATATATACATGCAAATATGTGTATATAACTCTTAAATATAAAGTTGTTTTATGTAGCACATATACATACACACACAAATATATACATACACACATATAAATAAACGTATGTATATATGTGCATATGCATATATGTGTATGTGTATACATACATACATACATATAAACTTTTCTATGTTTATGTTGAGACAAGATTTGAACCCAAGCCTTCTTGACTTTGAGTCCTGCTCTCTCTACCCTATTCCACTCTACTTGCCATTTTGTTCATAGATTGAGAGCTCCTTGAGCGCAGGAACTGTCTGTACCTCTTTTTGTATCCCCAGAGCTTAGCACAGTATCTGGTACATAGTAGGCACTTAATCAGTGTTTATTGACTGACTCAGTGCTAAATAACTGTTGAAGTAAATGGAATTATTAGCTACCACTCCTCCCTCTCACCTTCCATTACTCTATCCCTTCTCCTGAGGACATACCAGGGATTATCAGGTCACCAAGTTCCCATGTAAAAAGCCCTGGATCTAGTGGACTCTTAGGAAACTTTATTTTAAACCTCTGATAGACTCATTATGTGACCTTGGCTAAATCTCTTCCCTTCTCTGAACGTTGGTTTGCTCCCATTTTCTCCAGATAAGAGGAATGAACTCCTTCCTGCCTTTTCTTTTGTGGGTATCCAGTAAGGAACATAGGTGGGATTACATAGGTGGGAAATCCTGTTCTAGCCCTAGGTCTCCTTGTCCAGGAAGTCCACTCAATTTCACCAACATTAACTAATCTCTTCATTCTTTTACCACCCTATGTTAGTCTTTTTCTGTTGTGTGTCATAGCCATTGAATGTTCTGAGTGCTAAGACCAAGTATCCTCCTTCTGTTTCCCCTAGAGCTTAGCATACCTCTGTAGACAACAAATATTCTGGGAGTGTTGGGCTAGTCCTCTTTAGCTCCCCCAAAGCCCTATTCTAGGCTGCTGCCACCAGAGAATGTTGGGGATACATGGGGATACATGACTTCTCAGAGTCAGGGAAAGGGCTGTGGGAGAGCCCGCTGACTACGCTGAGCATCCGTCCCATTGGTGCCCACAGAAAGAGAAAGCTTAGGAAATTCACCAAGTAACCCCAGTAACACTTTGCCTCTTTCCCCACTCTTTGTCCCTCTGTTTATCCCTTCCTCCCCCTTCCTCTCCCTTCCTTTTCCTGACTTTGCCTCTCTATCTCTGCTTTTTCATTTGTCTCTTCTTTTTTGTTCTTTTTCTGCCTACCACCTTACCTTGGCTTTGCTGGTTTTTTCTCTCTTTGCTTTGTTTCTATGGAACTGACCCTGGTTCTCCCTCTTTCTGCTTTTCTGTTGTCTATATTCTTTGCTTCCCATTTAAATCTCTCTCTCTTTGTCTCTCCTTCCCCTCCTCTCCTCTCCTCACCTCTCCTTTCCTCTCCCTCTCCTTTCTTCTCTCTCTCCCTGTCTCTATCCCTTTCCCTCTGTTTGGTCCATCTTTGTCTCTGTCTTTGATTCTGTCTCCATCTCATTATCTCTGCTCATCTCTTTCTCTCTCCCTGTCTCCTCCTTCTCTCCCATCCCCTACAGCCAGAGAAGCAGCAGACACCGAACAGAAGACCTTGGGACAGTGTCCGGAAAGGTCAGACAACGCCTGCCTGGGTGA
The DNA here is from genome assembly GCF_028372415.1 of Notamacropus eugenii. Classification (NCBI taxonomy): domain Eukaryota; kingdom Metazoa; phylum Chordata; class Mammalia; order Diprotodontia; family Macropodidae; genus Notamacropus; species Notamacropus eugenii. The sequence goes on along the minus strand of NC_092875.1, from coordinate 91,218,579 downwards.
AAAAAGAGATAGACCTGCTCCCCCCTTCTCCGCTAGAACTCAAAACCGTGGAGTGGGAGAAGACTGGGGCTACGATACCTCTGGTGGGACAAGACATTATTGACCTCCAGACTGAGGTCTGAGCTGGGGCCTGGGGCTGGGGACGAGGCAGGACTCATCTTTCTCCCCCGAACCCCATTCCCCCAAACCGCCTCCTGCCCCAGACTCCTGGGAAGAAACCTGCTGTGCCTGGCCCCAGGACCTACAGGCCTGAGGATCCTCAGAGTGGAGGCAGGTTCGGCAGGGCCGGGGCAGGGAGGCGGCAACACTGGTTCCCCCCAAGGAACTGCCTCGGAGCCAAGTAGCCTGGCCTCTGGCTGGGGCACAGAGATCGGCATCTCTGGGACATACAGTAGTGTTAGGTTCTGGGAGGGGGGGCACAGAGATGGGCAACAGGGAGGGGGCCCGTGGTGGGCCTAACAGCCATTGGCCAAAGGGGACCAGTCAACCTGCTGAGGCCAGGCAGAGGAGCCAGAGACTGGACCCGTCGTGTGGTTCAGGAGAGACCTCCAAGGGCCCTGGGGGTGACCCTTACGTGGTTCTAGGACTCGATCCTGCTCAGACAGGCTCCCTGCCTGCTCTCATGGTGGGTGTGGGAGACAGAGAAACCACGTGGCTGGTTCTTCTCAGGCCCAAGGCCCCATGATGGGGAGGAAGGACACACTGGTGATCAGGAAGGCCGGCTTTCCCAGGAGCAGCCCTGGCCTCACCTCTCCAGCCCTGGACATCCTTTTTTAAGACTCCCCCCAAATCCTCCCCCCAGGGGAGAGTATTTGGACACTACTCCCCAAGCCCAGGCAGAGAGCCTTCCACACCCTGGCCCTCCCCAAGCAGAGGGCCAGAGCACCCACCCTCCAGAGGGAAAATAGGGCTGGGTGTACAGGGATGGGGGTAGGGGGGGAATCTATTTTTTTTCTCTCCTTTTCTTTTCTTCAATAAAACAAGAATTAAAAATGGAAGCACTCTCTCCTTGATCATTGTCTTCCTACCCCAGCCTGACCCTACCAGTTCTGGTTCTTATGAGTTAGAAAGGACAAATTTAAGTGTATTGGAAAAAGTATTGAATTTGGAGTCAGGAGACCTGGGTTTACATACAGGTTTCGTCATTACTCTGCTGTGTGTCCTTTGGAAAATCATTTGAACTCTCCAGGTCTCATTTTACTTATCTATAAAATGGGTATAATCTTAAGTGCACTGCCTACTTATAAATCATTGTTGTATTTATATAAAACTCTTTATTTTTTCAATTAACAGGCACTTATTTTCTTTCTTTCCAATTTCTACTCCCTCCTACCAGAAAAAAACAACAAAACTCCAATCTCTAGTAAAACTAACAAGTAGGTACCGTCAAACAAAGCAAATCCATTCCTATACTTACCATAAACAGAAATTTCTGTCTCTTTCTGCATCTCATCTCTGTCAGGAGGTAGACTGCGCTGTTGGTAGTCAGTCCCCTGGGGACCTGGTTCATCACTAGGTTGGTATTTCAACATCATTTTTCTTTATAATATTGTTACTTTATAAATTGCCCTCCTACATCCATTGATGCGTCTTCTCAGGTTTCTCTGAAAAAAAAAATCCCTTAAGCCATTTCTAATGACACAACGGTATTCCATTATGTTCATGTAACATCATTTGTTCAGCTGTTACACAAATAATGGGCGGCCCTTAAGTTTCCAGTTCTTTGCCACCACAAAAGAAGTTGCCATCAGTGATTTTGTACCTGTGGGGCTTTTTCTTCTTTCTTTGCTCTCTTTGGAGGATAGGACTATAGGGACATTGGGAGGAAAGCAATTGGCAAACCTGAAAGAGCTATGATTATGAAATTTATTTTACCATCATCATTATTATTTTATTAATCTTTGCCTGGGGTGGAGAGGTGCCAGGCTTGGGCAAATCCAAGAGCCAGGAGGGAAGGAGATAAGCGAGCCAGATTCTAACCCTGGCCTTGCCCGTCTCACTGTGTGATCTGAGCATTCCACACATTCAGAAATTCCCAGAGCCACCCACCCAGAGCCTAAGAACATCAAAGACAAAGAGAGATCATCTGGTCCAATCCTTCATTTTACAGATAGGGAAACAGGCCAAGAGAAAGGGAGTGTCTTATCTGAGGCCCTACAGGAAGTTGTGTCCCAGTTAGGATTTCAATCCAGGGAGAACAGGCTACCTTTTGGAGCTGTGGTAGCAGAGCCTGGACAACCATTCTAAAGACAGGATTCCTACTCAGGGACAAGTTGGACTGCGTTCTGAATCCTTGCTAACCCTGGGATTATGGGATTTTTTACTCCAGGAATAATAATTTTCAGTAGGATAAAATATCTCCTATCTTTAGTTCTCACCTTTCTCCTCTGTCAAATGGGGGCCAGCATGTCCCTGCCTGGCCCACCTCACAGGGCTGTGTTGAGAAAGAGAGAGAGAGAGAGACAGAGAGAGAGAGAGAGAGAAAGAGAGAGACAGACAGACAGACAGACAGACAGACAGAGAGAAAGAGAGAGAGAGAATCAGAAAGAAGGAAAGAAAAAAGAAGGAAAGAAAGAAAGAAGGAAGGAAGGAAGGAAGGAAGGAAGGAAGGAAGGAAGGAAGGAAGGAAGGAAGGAAGAAAAAGAAAAAAAGGAGGGTAAGTCCAGAATGGCCCAGAGGACAGCCTTTGGCTTAGGGTGCCTGATGTGGAGGTCTTGACCCTGACCCAGGTACCAGGTGGTGTTTTGTTTTTATGCAATAAAGGCCTTCCCACCCACCCACCCCATTTTGGCACTGGTTTTGAACAAACAAAAAGTACTGGTGACATTTCTCTTGCTATCAGCTATATCATAGGCAGACAAAGCCACATACAAGTCTTAGTATGTGCCTTCTGGGGCTCAGTGCAAGGAAGAGAAAGAATGTTCCTAGTCCAGACGTAGAACCTTAGGCCACTTGAGTATTGTCTGGTCCAGAATGTGGGAAGAACCACCCTCACTGTCCCTGATTCCAATGTGGCTGCCTTTGTCCCTCCTCCCCATCTTTCACTACATTCATCAGGCCATAAGGACCCATAATTAGTGCCTGGGGACAAAAGGTAAGGGGATGGGGAGCAGTAACCAGATTGTTCTACTATATGTGAATCATCTTTTTCCGGTCCCCACTGACCCCTGGCTCCACAGCTTTAAAAAGTCAACTTTCTTTCTGTAAGAACTGAAAGGAAAGATCCTGCCTAACAGCTGAGAGGCAACATTTTTCTGGAGTTAATTATTTTGTCTCCTCCTTGAACTCTATTTGCCTCAGTTTTCCTTCCTCCCCTCCCTTCTCTGTTCTCTCCTCTCTTCTTCTCCCTCTTTCTTTTTCATCCTCTCTTACTTCTCCATCCTTCACCTGATCCCTCCTCTCTCCTCTTTCCTCCTTTCTCTGCTCTCTCTTCCTTCCCCTTCCCTTCCCCACTTATTTTCTCATGCACCTCTTCCCTGATATTTCTTCTCCATTCTTTCCCTCTTTTCCTCTTCTTTTCTCCTCTTATGGTTGAAAAGACAGAGAGGTTAGATGACTTTTTTCTCCCCTTCCTAGTCTTCTCTTTATCTTCTCCTCCTAGTCATAGAATCCCAGAGGCCCCCTATCCAATCTGTTCTTGAAAAGAAATCCCCTCTACATTATGTCCTAGCACTAATCATTTAGTTTCCCCTTGAAGACCTTCATCTAAAAGCCTTCTCTAAGGCAGGGAACTTCCTACCTAATAAGAATACCATTCCATTTGAAGAAAGCTCTATTAGGAAGTTTTCCCTTACATTAAGCCAAAGTCTACTTCTCTGACAACTACATCCTTCTAAGGATGCCTTCTGGGCCAGACTGAACAAGGCCTTCCTTTCATCTTCATCTTTTCTCTTCCTTCTCCTCTTTCCTCCTCCATCCTTTCTCCTCTCTTTCCCAACCGTCTCTTTCTAGCTGTTCTTTTCTCCTCTCCTCTCACCTCTCTTCTCCCTCTCTTTGATCCCCACCTTCCTTCTTTCCTCTTTCTACCCTATGGCCATTGGCTTCAGCATCCATGCCTTGTTTTTCACACCATTTTAGGCACAAATAACTGCCTTCTTTTTCTATTAAAAAAGGACTCCAACCTGGACTACTTTGTACATTCCCAGGCAGACTCTTTCTCAAAGTCCAGGACCCAGACAGAAAGGGCCACAAGTGGTTGGGTACTAGCTATGTGTTTGTAGTGAAGGCAAGGGAAGATGGAAGCTAGGCAGAGGGTCATAACTCATTAGTTGAAGACTTTGTGTATGGCCTCCAGAAGTATGTTTAATCCTTCTGATCTCAAAGAATAGGGTGGTGAAAGTCATCCCATCAATGGATGCCAGAAAAGAATTAAGCTAGAGAAAGTCTAGGGATGCTTGGGTGAAAGGTTTGGGATGTAGGTGGCATTGAAGGAGCAAAGGAAAGCAATCATTGCTTTGTTCAGGTCAGTGATGCTTGCAACTCACAGAAATAGAGATTGAGAGCCTGAAGGAAAATTAGAAGTTTTCCTTCCTAACCTCTTTATTTTACAGAGGAAGAAAATGGCCTAGGTGTCAAATGACTTATCCAAGGTCACATCAGTAATAATGGAAGGATACAAATGTGAACTGGATCCTCCAAATCTATACATACCATGGTTTCCATTATACTATAGTGTCCAGCCCACCATTATTTCTCTGATCTTAAATACTGGCAGCTATCTTGTATTTTCAGGCCAGAGGCAACTAGGTGGTACAGTGGGTAGAGTGCTAACCTCTTAGTCCTGGATTCAGGCAGACTTCAGTTCTGAGTTCAATTCTGGCCTCAGACACTTACTAGGTATATGACTTGGGCAAGTCATTTAGCCTCTATCTCTACTTTTTCAACGGTAAAATAAGGACAATAATAGCACTAACATCACAGTTTTGTGAGACATGTGCCTTTACTTGTGACATGTACTGTACATATGTATGCCTGGACATGTACAACTTGACTCTAACATAGTGATATAATTTTGGTCCTTTTTAATAATGAAGGACATGTAAGTTTAGATTCATGATGTGTCTGTGAGTATACTCTAGAAAGAGGCCTGAACTCATGAAACATGTACCTATAAATGCACATGTGACTGTGACATATATCTAGAAACATATAACATGCATGCGCATGTAGATCTAGATGTGCTTCTGTACTCATGTGCACATGTACTTCCAGACATATTTCTGAACTTATAACACATGCACACATCCACCTTCTAGAAGTATAGGTCATCTTTCTAGACCTACATGCATGCATGTGCTATAAGTCTAGTCAAACATATACAATGTGACATGTGAGCTCAGTAACACCTATCTGGACATGCATGTCTGGACACATGCCTGGTCCTATGTACACATATGTCTGTACTCATGACACATGTGTACATGTACATCTAAAAAAATTACCAGTCTCATCAATAAAAAAGTTAAATTTACCACCAATGAAGAGAAAAGATAAGCAGTTATTAAGAATTATTTTTTGCCCAACTAAATGCCAATAAAACTGACAAGCTAAATGAAATGGATGAATATTTACAAAAATACAAATTACCCAGATGAACAGTACAAGAAATAGAACACTTAAAAAAACTCTGTCTTCGAAAAAAAGAAATCGAGCAAGCTATAAATGAGTTTCCTAAGAAAAAAAAGCCTAGGACCAGATGGATTTACAGGCAATTCTGTGAAATATTTAATGAAAAATTAATTCCAATACCGCACAGACTACTTGAAAAAAATAAGTAAAGTCCTATCAGATTTCTTCTATGACACAAAGAGCGTCTTGATACCTAAACCAGGGAGAGTCAAAACCTAGAAAGAAAACTGGAGACCAATATCCCTAATGAATGTTGATGCAAAAAGTTTTAATAAAATACTTGCAAAAAGATTAAAGCAATATCTCACAATATCATATTATCACAATATATCTCCATGACCAGGTTGAATTTACACCAGAAACAACTTTTGACAAAATACACCTATTCCCAATAAATACCAAAAATAAATAAACATAAATAAGGCATTCATTCCTATTTTTAAAAAAAAACCACTAAAAAGTACAAGAATAAACAGCATTCCTTAAAATAATAAGTAGGCTCTAACACCAAGAGCAAGCATTAGCTGATAGGGGAATTAGCTAGATGTTCTTCCAGTATGATGACGAATGGAACAAGGATGTCCGTTATCATTATTACTCATCAGCATAGTACTAGAAATGTGAGCCATAGTGACGAGACAAGAAAAAGAAATAAAAGGAATAAGAGTATATAAAGAAGAACAAAATTATCACTATTTTTTCCAGGTATATGATGGTTTACCTGGAAAACCCTAGGATGTCAACTCAAAAACTAATTGAAACAATCAGCAAAGTTGTAAGATATAAAATAAATCCACCCAATTTATAATTTCTATATATTACCAACAAAATCTAACAAGAAGAGATAAAAAAGGCAAATTCCATTTAAATTAGCTACAGTTGATATATAACATTTGAGAGTCTACCTGCCATGACACACACAGGAATTACATGAACACAATTACAAAACATGCTTGACACAAAGACCGATCTAAATAATTAGCTCATGTTTAGGTCAAGCCAATATAATAAGAATGGCAGCACTACCTAAATTAATTTACTTATTCAGTGCCATACCAACTAACAAAGAATTATTTAATATAGCTAGAAAAAATAATAACAGAATTCATTTGGAAAAACAAAAGGTAAAGGATATCAAGGGAATCAAAGAAAAAATCAGAAGGGAACCTAATGGTACCAGATCTTAAACTATATTACAAAATTTTTATCATAAAAAAATGATATGGTGTAAGAAATTGAGAGATTGATTAGTAGAAAAGATTGGGTACACAATATACAGAATCAAATTAACACAGTGACATAGTGTTTGATAAACCTGAAGATACCAGTTATCAGTGTAAGAACTCACTATTTGACAAAAACGTTTGGTAAAATTGGTTTGGCAGAAACTAGGAAAAGACTAACATCTTACATTACATATGAAGTTAAGTTCAAAATCGGTGCTTAATTTACACATAAAGGGTGATGTCATAAGCAAATTAGAGGAGAAGGCGAAAAAATGCCTGTCAGATTTATGAATATGGAAAGAGTTCATGATCAAACAAGAGATAGGGAGGTTCATGAGAGGTAAAATGAATAATTTTGATTATATTAAATTTAAAAATTTTTGTCCTAACAGAACTGATGCAACTAAAATTAGAACCAACTAAAATTAGAATAAAAACAGGAAACTGGGGGAAAATCTTTGCTACAAGTTTCTCTGACAAAGGTCTCATTTCTAAAATGTATGGGGAACTGAGTCAAATTTGCAAGAATAAGTACATTCTCCTATTGATATATGGCCAAAGGATATGAATAGGAAATTTTCAGAGGAATAAGTCAAAGGTATCAATAGTCATAAAAATGTGTGAAGTTACCAATAATTAGAGAAATACAAAAGTAAAATAACTCTGAAATGCCCATCAGATTGGCTAATGACAAAAAAGGAAAATGATGACTATTGGAAGGGATGCGGGAAAACAGGCATACAAATGCACTAATGCATTAATGATGGTGGTGCTGTGAACTAGTCCAGCAATCTGGAAAGGAATTTGAAATTGTGCCCAAAAGGCTATTAAACTATGCAAACCCCTTGACTCAGCAATATTACTACAAGAGCTATGACCCAAGAAGATAAAAGAAAGAGGAAAAGGAACCCACATGTACAAGAATATTTATAGCAGCTCCTTTTATGGTGGCAAAGAATTGGAAACTGAAAGGATCCTCATTAATTGGGGCACAGCTAAATAAATTACAGTCTGTAAATTTGATAGAATGCTATTATGCCTTAAGAAATGATAATGGGGATGGATTCAGAAAAACCTAGGAAGACTTGTCTGAATTGATGCAAAGTGAAATGTGTACGTATGTTCATCCTTCGTTGCCCAAGAAGAACATGCCATCAGAGAAATGATGACATGACTTGCACTTGACTTTGTTTTAAGTGAGGGAAGGCTGTGCAGGTCACCAGCCTCACTTCTTCTCCAGAGCCATCTGAATCCAGTGACCAGATATTCATCAGGATGACTGGAGATGACCCAGGATGAGGCAATTGGGGTAAAGTGACTTGTCCAAGGTCACAAAGCTAGTAAGTGTGTCAAGTGTCTGAGGTGAGATTTGAACTCAGGTCCTCCTGACTCCTGCCCTGGCACTCTATCCACTGCACCACCTAGCTGCCCCTGCAGAGTGAAGTGAGCAGAACCAGAAGAACAATTTATACAGTAACAGCACTATTATAAAGATAATCAAGATTATCATCTTGATTTAGTAATTTGGGGGAAAGATTTAGTAACTCAACAGAACAACCAACCCCAAATCCAAAGGACTCATGATGAAAAATGTTAACTGCTTCCAGAAAGAGAAGTGATAAACTCAGAGTAGCGACTGAAGCATATTTTTCTTCTTTCATTTTCTTGCTTCCCCCTCCCCCCCACAAATGATAGATATTTGTAATAAGTTTTGTTTCTCTTGTCTTCTCATTGAGTGGGTTTGGAGAGACAGGAGGGAGAAGATTTAGAACTTAAAACAGAAAAAAAGGAAAGATCTGTGATTAAAGAAATGAGGGAGCACTTAGGCTGAGCATTTGTTTAAACAAACTTGGAGATGGAGATGATAGCCTAAAAAATCATGGAGGCAAGAGATGGACTGCCATGTAACAGAAAATAGCAAATATTCCACTTTGGCTAGAATGTAGAGGTAGTGGGAGGAAATAATATGCAACCAGCTTAAACGGAAAGGCTCAGATGGATTGCAAATGGTTTTAAATATCAGAGAAATTTTAATTCACCCCAGAGGCAATGGGGAGCCACCCAAGTTTCTTGAGCATGGTACTACCCTCATGCCCCCAAGGTGAGACCAGTGCCTTAGGAATATCTCTTTGACGTTTGTGAGGAAGATAAATTGGAGGTGGGGGGGGCGGAGAAAGACTGACTTCTGTATCCTTTGCCACTAACAACTGTCAAGGACATTTCCTCTTTTGAAATCCATGCAATCTACTTATGACTGCAGGGCAAATCAACATGGGACAGTGGAAAGAGAGATGGATTTGGTATCAAGATTCAGATTCTGGCTCTATTATTAACCACTGATCTGGGTCTCAGCTTCAACAATCTCCACTCCATTTCAGCCACACATTGACACAGTCAAACCTTATATGAAAGGGTATGTAGTACAGGAAAGGATACGGATACTAAAGTCAGAGGATGTGTGTTCAAATTCCCTCTGAATGCTTCTTAATTGGATGACCTTGGACAAGTCACTTCTTTGGACTTCAGTTTACTCATCTGTATAATATTGTCATTGGACCAGAAGGCCTCCAAGCTCCCCTACAGTTCAAGATATGTCATCCCATAACCATCTCACTTCCTTTTTTATTCAGTCATTTTTCAGTCATGTCTGGCTTTTTATGGTCCCATCTGGGGTTTCCTTGGCAAACATAATGGAACAGTTTACCATTTCCTTCTCCAACTCATTTTACAGATGAGGAAACTGAGACAAACAGAGTTGAGTGACTTGTCCAGAGTCACACAACTAGTAAGTATTTGAGGCCACATTTGAACTCACAACGATGAGTCTTCTTGACTCCAGATCTGGGATTCTATCCATTGCACCACCTAGCTGTCCTACTTCCTTTGATTATATAAATTTAAAAGCTTTTACATTAACAAAACAAATGCAGCTAAAATTAGAAGACAGGCAGGAAATGGGGGGTGGGGTAGAATCTTTGCAGCAATTTTTTTCTAATAAAGATCTAATTTCTAAAATATATAGGAAACTGAGTCAAATTTGTGGAATAAGTTCCATTCCCCAATTGATAAACAGATAAAAGATATGAATAGACAATTTTCAGAGGAAGAAACAAAGCTATCCTATAATAGCCACATTTTGTAGTCCTTGGCAAACCAATTCATATTAAATCAGCTTTAATGGTTAGGAAATGTTTCCTTTAATTGAGTCAAAATTTCCCTCTCTCCCACCCTTTGTTCTGGGACCAAGCAGAATAAATCTTCTATACGACAATCTTTTAAGATGATCCTCATGTTCCTCCAAGTGCTTTCTTCCTTTTCTCAGGCTAAACAAAATCTAATGATGGTGGAAATGAGGACAGTGTTTATGGTGACAGTGGTTACCATGTTGGTGACAGAAACAGTGATGATGGTGGTGGTGATGATGAAGTAACAATTGTGATGCTCTGTTGGAAATATTTAGGGTCAGTACTTCCCTAAAGAGGGGAGAATGTTGTCTTTGATTGGCGACTTCCGTGTGATCCTGAGGATGGATTCACTCAAGGAAGAACTGACGAGAGCAATCAGAGGCGTTGTGACGCGTCACCCATCCTCCCTCTCGGAAGCAGTGGTAATGAGTCACCCACACTTGCTGTCACTAGGTTCCAGGGTTCCTAGGGGGAGCCTTTCTTTGACTCACAGGTCCTCAACTTTCCTTTTGTCATGTCTTCACAAGTCAAGGAATTCTAAGAGGAAAGAAAATGCTGAGAGATTGATAAACTAATCCTGCTTTAAGAAGGAAATCTTAGACTCATGGAATGGCAGACCAGGAAACTAAGATTATAGAACATAGAAGGACAGAGATAGAAAAATAATAATGAAGCTATTTAGTGCTCAAAGTGTGCTAAGCACTTTATAAATATTATTCTATTTTATCTGAGATTCTGCAGTTTTGGCTATCTGGTTTTATTTATGGGAAAGTGATAGTAAATTTCAGGGCCAAGATTTAAACCCAGGCCTCTCTCTTCTCACTACATCTCTAGTTTATTTAGGGGGGACTTTGGAGGTCACTTGGCTGAAGTCCTTTACGTAAAGAGAAGCTGAGACCCAGAGAAGGGGAGAATTAGACAACTCAAGGTCACAAGGCAAGTCAATGGCAGAACCAAATCAGAAACAAAGGACTGAGTCCTCTTTCCATCATTCCCCTCTAACACCTCTAACATCTCCCTAAAATACCCCAGGCAGCTAGGTGTCTCTCTTAATTGTTGGAAGGTTTATTTTTAAAGACACCCTCTGTCACTTGCACCTCAAATTTTACAACTACTGCTGTGACACTTTCTTTATGAGTAACTTAAATCCTGCTGAATATTAATCCTTTTTCTGGGGCAGAGGCAAAACAACAAATCCCCTACTCTAAAACAGATTGGACACTTAACATTCCCTACTGAATAGTGAGTAGTTCCAGTTCCCTTTTGCATAGAGTCATATTAACTTTCCTGATGCACCCACTCTGATCATATCATCAATGACTCTCTATTGCCTATAGGATAAAGTCCACACTCCATACTCCAAGGCCTTCCACAGTTTTGTCCCAACCACCTTCTTAGCTTTATCTTCCACTATTCCCTCTCACCTACTTTATATTCCAGCCTAACCTCTTTCACTTTTCATCCCTTATATAAACCCTAGGTTTTCCTGCCTCTAGATCTTTGATAACAGTATTTTTCTTATACTTCCCTGAATCCTTTCCCTGTCTCCAATGCTGCCCAGAAATTTTAATTGTTCCTTCAGGTGAAGCCCCTTCTCTGATCCCAAGGTCACATAGCTAGTTAGAATCCCTGCCTTTTATCAGTCGGGCAGTAAGCATTCATTAAATACCTATGCTATGCCAGACCCTATAAGCTAAACACCTCCCAGGCCAGTGCCCTTTCTATTTATTAGAAGGCATTCTATCTCCTTTGAGATTTACTTCCTCTTATCATTCCATCTTGACAGCATAGACCAGATGCCTTTGAGGACTTAGCCTTTCCTGCAACAGCAAATGTTCAAGGCTTGCCTAATGTTCCTATTCCCGCCTACCCTTCTGTGTTAAGGGATTGCACTGAGGTCATTAGTTGCTTGAATGAAAGAATGAACCAGCAGAAACAAGAAAATGAATATAAAGATTGATGGGCCGTGTAAGTGGTAAATGAGCAACGGATATAGCAGGATCAGGGGAGAAGGAAGGAGATAGAAAAGAGGAAGAGAGGACAATAAAAGGAAAAACACAAATGAGGAGAATCCACTCTGGAGAGGGGAAAGGAGGAGACAAAAAGGGAGCCACAGTTCTCTAGTGAAGTTAAATTTTGACCCCTTGGGATGATCAGTTACAGCAGCATCTTAGAGACTGAGTCAAAAGCATTCTGACTGAAGGATTCCTGAATGCTTCCTGAACTTTTGACAATAACCAACATGTTGTGTCCATTTTCCCTTTATATCTGTTTTATGTCTATTACATCTATATATCCAGTGCTCCAGACCATTTCAAGTGTGGAGTTTAAAGAGATATGTGGCTGTTGTACATATTTCATACCCCAAAAGGTCAATGATTGACCTGGTCTCCCTGCTGATTCAGATGAAAAACTTGTCCACGCTTTGAGAAAGTTTTCATGATTACCTGTGGTCCAAAGAACTCACTCTGTAGTGGCAGGTCCTCTGGGGATGAGTCACTTTGAACCTGGTGAGGCTGGTCCAAAGATTTCACATAGATAGACTGTGGTCAAGTCTTTCTGACTTTATGGTATCGACCTTTCAAGAAGTAATGTATTGTGGTTGAAAGAGCAACAGACTTTGAGATCAGAAGACCCAGAAGAATCCTGCCTCTGCAATCTACAAGTGCAACTTTGGCAAATTTCTCCAAAATCCCTGGGCCTGCTTTACCTCCTAATCTATAAAATAAGGAGGATGAACAGAATAGCTTCTAACTTCCCTGCCAGATCTAAATTTGACAATACTATGATAATATGGAACAACTAGCTCTGACTTAGAAACAAAGGGTCATCATGTCCCTAGATTACCGACATTTTCAGAACCTAAGACCCTAGGCATCTCACAGCCCAGCAGACAAAATTCACAAAAGTCTTGTCCAACACAGGGGGACCCAGACCCAAATATAAACTCAAAGGTAATCTGATCCCCTACTTTGTCACCCATAGATCTCCCCTGAATCTTTCATTCTCTCTTATAAACAATTGTAGCCTACAACCACACTCTAGGAGCCATGATAAGGAATACTATCCTGGCAGTTGTGGGTCTCCTTAAATTTCAATGCTGCCTATAGAGAGCCTAGGCATTGGAATGAATGAATCAATCAATCAATATTTATTAAGTACATACTATATAAGCCAGGCACTATATCAGATGTTGGGGACACACAGACAAAAATCAAACAAGCCTCACGCTCAAGGACATCTATCTGGGGAGACAACAGGTACTTTTATAGGTATTTTCCAAATGACTCTAAGGTAACGTGGGCGTGAGGGAGGGAGGGAAGGGATGGAGACAGAGGCATTAACAGCTAAGGGAACTGGAAAAGGTTTCATATAGCAGATGGCATTTGAGCTGTGCTTTGAATTAAAATTGGAATTCTAGGAGGTGAGGGTGAGAAGGGAGGGTATTATAGGTACAGGGGACAGCCTGCAGAGAGGCACAGAGATGGGAAATGGAGCTTTATTCATGAGGAACAGCGAGAAGAGCTTAGCTAGAGGCAAGGGAAGTTATTGAATAATTAGTTGCTACCTGCAGACAGCGCAGGCATGGGATGATGCCCTCTTTAGTAACTGTTGAGGGGAATGGAAAGTTAAAAAAAGAAAACCAAAAACCATTTAAATAGTGTTTTCTATGTGTCAGGCCCTGTGGTAATCATCTCGTTTGATCCTCTCAACAACGTGGAGAGATGGGGGGGTTATTGATGCTGTCCTTATCCCTATTTTACAGTTGAGGAAATTGAGGCAAGCCGAAGTTAAGTGATTTGTCCAGTGTCACACACATACCCACACACATAGAATCTGAAACTAGATTTGAACTCAGATCTTCCCTGCTCACTCCATTTCATCCTCCACCTGGCTCCCAACAGTGACTAGTGTCAAGGATCAGTATTATCTTCCATGTGAAAAAATCTCCCTCACTCAGACTGATGCCAGCTAGCCAAGTCTCACTAACAGGAAATTAACAGAGGTAAACAAGTGGGGTCAATTAGTGAAGACTTTCTGGAGGAGGCATATCCAGGGGTGGGGATCCTAAAGACTCAAGGCCGCATGTTACCCTCTTGATCCTCAAGGGTGGCTCTTTGACTGAATCCAAACTTCATAGAACAATTCCCCTTAATAAAAATATTTGCTCTGTAAAACTTGGACTCAGTCAGAAGTCTGCATCCCAGGACCTAGGAGGCCACATGTGACCTTGGAGCTGCAGGTTCCCCACCCCTGAGTAGACATTGGAAAGTGAGGCCTTGACTTTGAGGAGGCCATACTTAGATTTGTCAGTGGTTCCAAATCAGACTAGACGGAGTGTGATGTGTACAGTAGGGGAGGCTCTCTGAAAAGGACATGGCAAGAAAAGCTCTTGATCTGTGGAACCTGTGGCTGGGCATGTGAGAAGTCAACAACCTGCTAGTTTCTCCAGTCTTCTCAGTGGGTCCGTCTGAAACTGATGTAGACTGTGGGTCATTTGGATTATTCTAGGCAAATCAATATAGGGTCCTCCAAAGGGCAACAGAATCAGATGTCAGAGAGACCAGTGAGTACAGCCTTCCCATTTTACACAGGAGGAGACTGAGTCCCAGGAGGGAAAAATGAATGACCCATGACCACACAGAAAGTCAGTGGCAGAGCTGAGACTAGAGGTTACTAATTTCCTTAGAAGGGGAAGGAAAGCAGCACCTCATATCTCCTGCCTGGGTGGAATTATCTACCATGCTGACCCAAGGTGAGTTGAGATGGGGAGTCTAGACAAGATAGATGGCAAGGTTTGGATTTGGACGAGACTTTGGGGTTCATCTGATCCTGGGGTTCTTAAGCATTTTTGGTGGTCAAGGAAGCCCTTTGGAACTCTGGTGAAGTCTGTAAATACCTTCAAAGAATGTTTTCAAATGCACAAAATAAAACTATAGGAATGCAAAGGAAATCAATTACATTGAAATAGCTGTCATTTTTTTCCCTTTCCAAATTCACAGACCCCCTGAGATCTGATCCATGGACACTCAGTTAAAAACTTTGATTTAATTCTACCCCTTCATCTTACAGAGGAGGCACTGAGGTACAGAGAGGTGATGTCATTTTCCCAGAGTCATACAGGGTGAGGCATTGGGACTAGAGGGCTGATCTCCAAGCCAGGAAGACTCAAGTTTTAAGTGGGTGAGGGAATGAGGGAACCCAGGATGCCCACTTCCAAAGCCAGTGTTTTACCCTGAGATGTGGGGAGTAGATAGAGATAGGGGAGCAAGTTGCTGGGGTCAGGGGGGTGGTGATGGAAGCTTGTGGAGCAGAAGCCTTGAATGAAATAGGCTGTATTTTTCCCCAGTTCCTCCCACGCCCCCTCTCTCAGCTGTCAGCCTCCTGCCTGTTGATCGTCCCCCGCATCCCGTGCCAGGTTGATCAGCCTTCTCGAGGGTTCCTGGTACTGCTGGCACTCCGAGAAGTCTTTCCAGGGACTAAAAATAACATGGGGTGGAAACATCTCTAAATAGCTGGGGAACGTGCCAGTCACTCAGAGGGGAGCGGAAACCGTGCCCATACAAGGCAGCTGGGGATGTAGAGATACGCCAGCCAACCTGAGCTCATCTTCTTGCGTGAGCGCCTGGAGTCCCTCCTCTGAAAGAGGTGTGTGTTCCAGAATCTTCTCGTACTTCCGGTACCCCAAAGAAGATAGCACAGGGAAAACTCATGAGAGTCTTGGCTGGCAGGAGATGCCAATCCCACACTGCAGTTTCCTGTGCCCCAACTTCTCTCTGCTCCCTCCAGAAGAGGAGAGATGATCTGTTATCAGGAGCTGGAGAGGCGCAGCTGAGAGCCCAAGGGTGCCAGCACTGTCCAGAGAAAATTGAAGATGCAGGCTGGACCAGATGACTTTTGAGGTCCCCCCCCAACACTGAAGTTCTGAAATGTTGTGAGTCTGATATTCTGCAATTCTGGAATAGAAAATGCTGCAGGATATCCAGTCGCATCTGATGGGCCAACCAGTAGCTCTAGGGTTAAAGGCATCTTCTTTGTGGGACTGAGAAACCCATCCACCTCCTACCTCCATCTGGCCTTGCAGGCTCCCACTTCCTCTTAACCTGGAGCCTGGGATACAGATTCATCATCTGACAAGGTGAAGATGCCTTTCCCTGATGCCTTTAATTCACATATTCTCACCCTTCTCTAGCCCATGCACTCTAGAATTCTTATTCTAACATAAACAAATTCCCCCTTCCAATATATTGCTTCCATGAGTACTCCCTGTATCTTCTTTTAAATTTGGGGCTTTAATTCTTCATTTAGTAAAGAAAGGGTGTTGGAGAAAGGGAGAGAGAGAGGAGAGATACAGAGAAACAGAGAGAGGGGAGGGAGAGAGAAATAGAGAAAGAGAAAAGGAGAATTTCTATATACAAAGTTGAGCAGAATATGAAACAACAAATATTTATTATAAAATCATGGATTTCTATCATCTATAGCTTGCTCAGTAAATATATATGTACACACATAGTGGGTGTATCTATATATACACACACACACATGCATTCGTATATATTATATGTGTATGTATGTATGTATGTATGTGTAGACACTATCCCCAACACAGCACAAGACAAGGGGGAGCATTCAGCATATTGCCACCAATGCCTCTTCCATATCCTCCTCTGCCTATTCATTGACCAACCCCTTTTTCATAGAACTGCAGAATGAGAGAGATGGAAGGGAATTAAGCACTGGTCAACTCCAACCTACAACTGAAAGTAATTTCTATTCTAAAATACCTAGGCAAGTGGTCATCTAGCCTTGACTTAAAGACCTCCAAGGACAAGATGGAAAAGTAGCCCACTCCAGTTGTTAGCAATACCTTACATATATCTATCACCTACACATAATGTCAGTCATCATGACTAAAAGCCCCTTACCACCACCCCTAAGCTAAACTACTGCCTTCCAACCCAACTTTCACCTTCCTCCCACTCCCACCCTGCAGTATGACACACAGAACTTTCAGGCTAACCAGTAAAAGTACCAAAAATAAAAGGCATGTGTGTGTGTGTATATATATATATGTATGTGTGTACCAAGTCCACACTTCCTACCCCCCTTATTCAAATACTACCCTGCCACTATAGACCCACAGCCAGCATTTTAACTAGATACAGCAGTACGAATCAAATGTTAGAACTCATACATATTATTAAATATTATATACAGGTTATAATATATGATATATAAAATCTAAAATCTACATAATTATGTGATGACCAATAAAGAATACACTTATATAGCCTTATCATAATGTTGCTTTTTTTTAGCATTTTACAAAATGATTCTACATAGATGTATGTGTGCATATGTACATGTGTGTATTTATCTTTCGTTTTTACGCCACTTATATTTCCCTAGATAACCTTCCCTTCGCCGTCTTCCAGAGAGATAGCTTTTAGAGGAATAGGGACTGGATCTGTGATTTCATTGCTATAGAGAGAGATGCCAGATGAGGAAACTATTTCTACCAATGCAGTTCATCACCTTCTCTGAATTTAGGCACACAGAGAGTTGCCTATAGCATTGCGAAGTTAAGTGCTTTGCCCAGAGTCATGTAGCTATTATGTGTTGGAGGCAGGATTTAAACCCAGGATTCCCAGGACCTTGAGGCCAGCTCTAACCAGCATCATTTGTTTCCATAGCTCTTATAACAAAGATTGAAAAAAAAGAAAAAAAAAAGAACAACTCAGTAAAACTAAATAACACAGTAGCTAAGTCTGACATGATATGCATTGTTCAGTCTCCATAGTTCCCGATTTCTGCAAAGAATGGAGAAAGGAACACTCTCACATCTTCTTGGGGGGCAAACTTGGTTATTATAATTTTGCAGCTTTCAATTTCATTGTTCTTTCTGTCTGCATCGTTGTTGTCTTCACTGGGTACCTCCACTTCCTTTCCTCTCATTAACTCCTACTTTCTTTGAAGTCTTCTTTTTTTAAACATTTATTTATTTAGTTTTAGTTTTCAACATTCACTTCCGCAAGATTTTGAATTTCAAATTTTCTCCCCATCTCTCCCCTCCACCACCCCAAAACGTTGTGCATTCTGATTACTCCTTTCTCCTTACCCTCCCTTCTATCACACCCCTTCCTTCCCTTATCCCCATCTTCTTTCTTTTCTTGTAGGGAAAGATAGATATTTATACCCCACTACCTGTATTTCTTATTTCCCACTTACATGCAAAAACAATTCTCAACATTTGTTCCTAAAACTTTGAGTTCCAACTTCTCTCCCTTCCTCCCTCCCCACCCATCCCCACTGAGAAGGCAAGCAATTCAATATAGACTATATATGTGTAGTTTTGCTAAAGACTTCCATAATAGTTATGTTGTAAAAGACTACCTATATTTCCCTCCATCCTATCCTGCTTCCCATTTATTCTATTCTCTTTTGACCCTATCCCTCCCCAACAGTGTTTATTTCTATTTACTCCCCCATTTCCCCTCCCTTCTATCATCCTTTCCACATCCCACATATCCCTTTCTCTCCTACTTTCCTGTAGTGTAAGATAGGTTTTCACACCAAATTGAGTGTGCATATTATTCCCTCCTTAAGCTAAATGCAATGAGAGTAAGGTTCACACTCTTTCCCTCTCACCTCCCCTCTCTTTCCCTCCATTGAAAAAGATTTTTCTTGATTCTTTTATGAGAGACAATTTGCCCTACTCTTTTTCTCCCTTTCTCCTCCCAATATATTCCTCTCTCACCCCTTAATTTTATTGTTTTAGATATCATCCCTTCCTATTCAACTTATCCTGTGCCCTCTGTCTATACGTATATAATCCTTCCAACTACCCTAATACTGAGAAAAGTCTCGAGTTACAAATATGATCTTTCCATCTAGGAATGTAAGTTCCTTATGATTTTTCTTTTCCTGTTTGCCTTTTCATGTTTCTTTTGATTCTTGTGCTTGAAAGTCAAATTTTCTACTCAGCTCTGGTCTTTTCATCAAGAATACTTGAAAGTCCTCTATTTCATTGAATGACTATTTTTTCCCCTGAAGTATTATGCTCAGTTTTGCTGGGTAGGTGATTCTTGGTTTTAATCCTAGCTCCTTTGACCTCTGGAATATCATATTCCAAACCCTTCAATCCCTTAATGTGGAGGCTGCTAGATCTTGTGTTATCCTGATTGTTTTTCTACAATACTCGAATTGTTTCTTTCTGGCTGCTTGCAATATTTTCTCCTTAACCTGGGAGCTCTGGAATTTGACTACAATAGTCCTAGGAGTTTTCCTTTTGGGATTTCTTTCAGGAGGGAATCAGTGGATTCTTTCAACATCTATTTTACCCTCTGGTTCTAGAATATCAGGGCAGTTTTCTCAATAATTTCTTGAAAGATGATATCTAGGCTCTTTTTGTTATCATGACTTTCAGGTGGTCCAATAATTTTTCAATTGTCCCTCCTGGATCTATTTTCCAGGTCAGTTGTTTTTCCAATGAGATATTTCACATTGTCTGCTATTTTTTCATTCTTTTGGTTTTGTTTTATAATTTCTGGATTTTTCATAAGGTCATTAGCTTCCATTTGCTCCATTTTAATTTTGAAGGAATTATTTTCTTCAGTCAGCTTTTGGACCTTCTTTTCCATCTGGCCAATTCTGTTTTTTAGGGCATTCTTCTCCTCGTTGACTTTTTGGATCTCTTTTGCCATTTGGGTTAGTCTCTTTTCTAAACTGTTATTTTCTTCAGTATCTTTTTTTGTGTCTCCTTTAGCAAGCAATTGACTCGTTTTTCATGATTTTCTTGCATCACTCTCATTTCTCTTCCCAGTTTTTGCTCTACTTCTCTTACTTGACTTTCAAAACCCTTTTTGAACTCTTCCATGATCTGAGATCAATTCATATTTTTCTTGGAGGCTTTGAAGTTTTGACTTTGTTGTCCTCTGTTTGTATATTTTGGTCTTCCTTGTTACCAAAGAAAGATTCTATAGTCTGATTCTTTTTCTGCTTTTTGCTCATTTACCTAGCTATTTACTTGACTTTTGAGCTCTTTGTCAAGATAGTTCTCTGCTTCCAGTGGGTGAGGTGTGTGTACTGTCAGCCACTTGATCCCCCCACAATCTGTGGGCCTAGAGCTTCAGAAGCAGTTGCTGCCACTGCACTACCTCTGCCCTTGCTGCAGCTGCCTTGGGTTCCTCCACCCCCTCCATGATCCTGGGACTGGAATCAGACCATTCTATTCTCTCACACAGATCCCACGGGCTTTTTCCACTGACCTTCCAATTTGTCCACAGTGTTTTGGGGTCATGAAGTCTGGAAACTACCACAGGTGCCAGAGATTCAATACCCCCTCCCACTCCAGGCCTGCTCAGGTTCCATCTGTGCTAGTGCAGGCCATGCTGGACTGCGCTCTACTCCCGGTGTGATGCAATAAAAGCTTCCTGTCAACCTTCCAGGCTGTCGGACTCGAGATTTGCTTTACTCCTTCATTCTGTGGGTTCTGCAGCTCCAGAATTTGTTTAGAGTCATTTTTTGTGGGTATTTGGTTGGGCTTGGGAGGAAAGCACTAGCAAGTGGGAGAGATTACTCCACCATCTTGAATGCACTTCCCCTTCTTACTTGTGACCTCATTATTCAACCATAAATGATCTCTCCAAAGTTATTGGCATAAAATACTCTTCATCTCCATAAAATACTCATCACCATGCCTGAAGGCCTTTGGTCAGTCATTCTTCCTTGACTTCTCTGCTTCATTTGGCATTGCTCATCTCCCTCTCCTTTTAGAAACTTTCTTCTCTTTGGGATTTTGGTATGTTACAGAGAATTGTTACTCTCCAGTTCCTCTCCTATCTGCTGGCTCCCCTTTATTCCCCTTTGCAGACTTTTCATCCATATCACAACCCCATCTGTGGGGGCTCCCTAAGTTTTTGTCCCAGGCTCTCCTCTTCATCTACTCCATCTAACCTCATCTACTCCCATGGGTTTAATTAATATCTAATGACTCCCAGATCTATACATTCAGCTCCAGTCTCTTCTCTGAATTTCAATCTCACATGATCCAGCTTCCTTTTGGACATTTTGACTTGTTTTTCCATAAAAATATCAACCTCAACATCTAAAACAGAACTCATTGTCTTTTCCTCCAAACCCACCTCTTTTCCAAACTTACCTTTATCTTTCAAAGAAGTCACCATTCCTCTGGTTTCACCTTGGTGTTGTCTTCAACTCCACCCTCTCCCTCACCCTCCATAGCCAATCAGGCAGTCTTGCCCTTTCTTCCTTCACTATATGTTTCCAATCTGATACCTTTGTTCATTTACACAGCTACCCCCTTAGATCAGGAGACCATCTCTTCTCACCTAGGTTATTGCAACACCATCCTAATTGGCCTCCTTCCTTGCCTGCCTCAAGCTTCTCTCCTCCACACAGCCACCAAAATGATTTTCCTTAAGTATAGATCTGGTCAGATCCCTCTTTGGCTTGTATCACCTCTAGGATAAAATATAAACTCCTCTGTTTGACTTTTTGAGTCTTTTACAACCTGATCCCAACTTATTTTTCCAGTCTTATTTAAGTATATTATTCTTCTTTCACATTCTGAGATCCAGCCCAACTGATCTCTCTTTTTCCCCTCTTCTACCTTCCATTTTTCATCTTCCTGTCTTTTTACTGGTAATTCCCCATGGTTTGAATGCACTCATTAGGACAATATAAAATAATGTTATTGATTAGCTAAATGATAAGTGTATTGACATAAAATTAACATGAACACTTTTTACATCCTTAAAAACTTTAAATATGTGATATAGCCTTTTATTGCCATTACTTTTTTAGACAATTGGCATTGAGTTCACAAGACTTTGACACATTCTTTAATTTTCCATCATGAATTCATTTCTATTGTATTGGATGTTAAGTGTATTTTTGACAAACAGTCCATTTCTCCAAATCTAGCCTTGATTATATCCCATAGGTTTTCACTACAATTTAAATCAAGTGAGTTCTCAAGTCAATGAAGCATGTTCATCTCTAAAATTGTATTAATATTTTGTGATATGTGCCATGATGCACATATTTGCAGATTTCTGTAGTTCTGGGACAGAATATCAATATGCTTATCTGAGTTCATTATTGTCTTAATGAAAATAAGACAAACATTTGCTAGGGGTGGCAGTAGAAAAGGGGTGGTCCTTGTGCCTAGACCTTACAGACTCATACAGAATTCTTTTGACTGTGGTTTTAGTTTAGTTTTGAATGAAAAAGGGATTTTCATCAAAAATGTAAAAAAAAAATTACCTTTTCCCACTCTTCTTCATTCTAGTATTTGCATGATTCTGCCCAGGACAAGAATTTTATCTTCTTAGAAATGGAATCTTTTTCTTTTAAATGGTCTTCCAGCTTTAAGAAGCCAATGCTGCAGGGAAGAGCCAACATGGTGGAGTAGAAAGACACATATGCTAGCTCCTAACCCACAGCCCATAAAAGACCTGTAAAGAAGAACTCCCAAGAAATTCTAGAGCAGCAGAAGCCACAGAACAATGGAGCAGAGGAGATTTCTGTTCCAGAGAGACCTGAAAAACCGACATGAAAGGTCTGTTGCCCCCA
The DNA here is from genome assembly GCF_028372415.1 of Notamacropus eugenii. Lineage (NCBI taxonomy): Eukaryota > Metazoa > Chordata > Mammalia > Diprotodontia > Macropodidae > Notamacropus > Notamacropus eugenii. Next base: position 91,195,943 of record NC_092875.1, on the reverse strand, counting down.
GACCCGGAGCAGAGACCAGCCCAGCCTTTGCTGCACTGCACCAAGGGGAGCAGATCCAATCAGGCTTCAGGGACAGAATCTCCAGCGGTCACGCAGGTCCCTCCACCCACAGGCGCCAAAGGTCAGTGAGAGGGTCTTTTCAGCTTGCCGAGAGGGGAGCAGGGTGTCCCATAACTCAGGCCCACTCGGGAGGCAGCAGTAGAGGCAGTAGCAGACAAGGGCTCCCAAAGCAGGCAGGAGCTCAGATCCATTGTTGAAGGTCTCTGCGTAAACCCCAGAGGGAACTAAGCCCAGTGTGGTGGCCCTGCCCCCACGTGAGCACCTGAACTTAATCTCACACTGAATAGCAGCCCCAACCCTGCCGAAAGTCCTGAGGCTGGGTAGCAGCATTTGAATCTCAGCCCCTAAGCACTAGCTGGGTGGATCTGGAGGTGAGGTGGGTGTGGAAAGGAAACTTAGAAGTCAAGTAAGTGGCTGGGAAAATGCCCAGAAAAGGGAAAAAAATAAGACCATAGAAAGTTACTTTCCTGGGGAACAGGTGTCTCTCCCCATCCCTTCAGATGAGGAAGGACAAGACATACTGCCAGAGGAAGTCAAGGGCCCTCCCTCCAAAGGGGACTTAAACTTGGCTCAGGAAATAGAAGACCTTAAAAAAACAAGATAGCAGCTTACTAAAGGAGAACCAAAAAAACACTGAGGAAAATAGCAGCTTTAAAAAGAGGCTAACTCAATTGGAAAAAGAGGTCCAAAAAGCCAACGAGGAGAAGGAGGCTTTAAAAAGCAGAATTAGCCAAATGGAGGAGAAGGTTCAAAAGCTCGCTGAACAAAATAATTCATTGAAAGAGAGAATTGAGTCCAGGGAAAAGAATGACTATGAGTTAAACCAAGAAGTTAGTAAACAAAACAAAACAAAAAAGCAGAATTAGCCAAATGGAAAAGGAGGTTCAAAAGCTCACTGAAGAAAATAGTTCTTTCAAAATTAGAATGGAACAGATGGAGGCTAATGACTTTATGAGAAACCAAGAAATCACAAAACAAAACCAAAAGAATGAAAAAATGGAAGATAATGTGAAATATCTCATTGGAAAAACAACTGACCTGGAAAATAGATCCAGGAGAGACAATTTAAAAATTATGGGACTACCTGAAAGCCATAATCAAAAAAAGAGCCTAGACATCATCTTTCATGAAATGATCAAGGAAAACTACCCTGAGATTCTAGAACCAGAGGGCAAAATAAATATTGAAAGAATCCACCAATCCCCTCCTGAAAGAGATCCAAAAAGAGAAACTCTTAGGAATATTGTTGCCAAATTCCAGAGTTCCCAGGTCAAGGAGAAAATATTGCAAGCAGCTAGAAAGAAATAATTCAAGTATTGTGGAAATACAATCAAGATAACACAAGATCTAGCAGCTTCTACATTAAGGGATTGAAGGGCATGGAATATGATATTCCAGAAATCAAAGGAACTAGGACTAAAACCAACAATCACCTACCCAGCAAAACTGAGTATAATACTTCAGGGGAAAAATGGTCTTTCAATGAAATAGAGGACTTTCAAACATTCTTGATGAAAAGACCAGAGCTGAAAAGAAAATTTGACTTTCAAACACAAGAATGAAGAGAAGCATGAAAAGGTAAACAACAAAGAGAAGTCATAAGGGACTTACTAAAGTTGAGTTGTTTACATTCCTACATGGAAAGACAATATTGGTAACTCTTGAAACTCTTCAGTATCTGGGTAGTTGATGGGATTACACACACACACACACACACACACACACACACACACACACACACACACACACACACCACAGAGTAAATTGAATAGGATGGGATCATATCTTTAAAAAATGAAATTAAGGGGTAAGAGAGAAATATATTGAGAGGAGAAAGAGAGAAATGGAATGAGGCAAATTATCTCTCATAAAAGAGGCAAGCAAAAGACTTTTCAGTGAAGGGAAAAAGAGGGGAGTTGAGAGAAAAAACATGAAGCTTACTCTCATCACATTCGACTAAAGAAAAGAATAAAATGCACACTCATTTTGGTATGAAAACCTATCTTACAATACAGGAAAGTGGAGGAGAAGGGGATAAGCAGGTGGGGGGGATGAAGGAAGGAAGGGCAATGGGAGGAGGGAGCAATTTGAAGTCAACACTCTTGGGGAGGGACAGGATCAAAAGAGAGAATAGAGGCAATAGGAGGCTGGATAGAATGGAGGGAAATATAGTTAGTCTTTGACTAATATAGAAGTCATATGCAAAATTATACAGATATGAGCTATATTGAATTGCTTGCCTTTCCAAAGGGAATGGGTGGGGAGGGAGGGATGAAGAGAAGTTGGAACTCAAAGTTTTAGGAACAACTGTCAAGTATTGTTCTTGCTACTAGGAAATAAGAAATACAGGTAATGGGGTATAGAAAGTTATCTGGCCCTACTTGACAAAAGAGAAGATGGGGACAAGGGAAGGGAGGGAGGTTAGAAGAGAGGGCAGATTGGTGATAGGGGCAATTAGAATGCTTGGCATTTTGGGGTGGGGAAGGGGAGAAATGAGGAGAAAATTTGGAACCCAAAATTTTGTGAAAATGAATGTTAAAGGTTAAATAAATAATTTTTTTTAAAAAAAGAAGCCAATGCTGCACTGCAAGTGGAATCAAGAATAATTCTTCTAGCTGCTAGATACCTCTGAAAATCTTTGTTGGTATTGTTTTGTTTTCTGAGGACCACATGGGATACTCTGCAGTAATAGTTTTATCCATTGTGTTTTTTTCCTTACATTTTTGGCCACTTTCCTTTCTTCTTCTTTGCTACTGATTATATTTCATTAGGGACTTGCATGACTCCTCATTATCTGAATTTCCACATTAACATTCACCGCATTATCTCTAACCTTCATCAAAATGTACTTTTTAAGAGTTGCACTTTTTATATCCATCCTTGGAATAATATCCATTCTCAAAAACCACAAAATTAAAAACATAACCAAGGAATATGTCACATCACCTATTGGTGGGGTTGCATCTTGTTTAAGAGTATACTACCCCTGGGTGTTTGAATTGGGGGGGGGGGTCATTTTTGTAACGTTTTTCCTATGTTATTTAATGAACTATCTTTTGCCTTGAACTAATATGTCCCTGGTTTAGTAAAAGAAGCACATCAGTGGGGTCTCATAAACTGTGGTATTGATTGGAAGATGACCCACATGCATTAAAAATGCCTTGAACCTTGAGTAGCTTTCTGGAAATCTGGAGGAGGGAGAAAGACAGGTGTAGTGATTGAAAACTGTAAAGAACCTTGGCACAGGAGTCTGGAGAGCTGAGTTGAAGTCCTGGTAATGTTATTGACTCATTAAATGACTTTGTGAAAATCATTTTTTCCCTGTGGGCCTCATGTAAAAATGGGGAGAATGAAACCTTTACCAGCTTCCTGGTCAAGCTGTTGTGCTGATAAAAAAAATGATGCAGATGACTCTGTGTGTGTGTGTGTGTGTGTGTGTGTGTGTGTGTGTGTGTGTGTGTGTGTGTGTATGACTTGGAGGAATGATGATAACTCTCCAGGACAATGTGGGAAGACTACTATTTGATTTCTCCAGGAGTTTGACCTGTTAATAAATGTAAAAGGTTATTATTTTGCATGGCCATTCTGATGACACTGGGTTTCCTCAGGGAGATAACATTTTCTGGAGATTCCTGAGTGATGGAGGTTTCTCCCAAGAATTTCTTTGTCCTTTCCTTCTAACTCTGTCCTGAGATAGGGGAATGGGGTGTCATGGGTTCCTGAGACAGGGCTGAGGCAGGAATCACATTGATGAGCAGAATAAATTATGTGTGAATGTGAGTTATCAAAGAATAAAATCTCTGTGTTTTGTAAATAATGTTGCTTGTTTGCTGCTTTTTTTCTTTTTCCTTGTCACAGAATAATAAAATCATGGAGTATTAGAGCAGGAATAATCCTAAGATACAAAGACTGTCAAGACAGGAAGGAACCATTGATGTGAGACCATTGAATCAAACTCCCTCATTTTACAAATAAAGATACTGAAGCCTTAGTGGAAAAGTATCTCTCTCAAGATTATACTGAGTCAGTGGCACAGATGAGCCAAGAACCCAGGTTTCCTAACTCCCCATCCAGGACCCTCCTCCATGCCACAGTGGGGCACTTTCAATGTCCACAGAGTCTCAGCTCTGTATCTGGGATGCATCTTGAGCTCCTCACACTTTAGGTGGTGCTCTTGGACTAATCAGCCTTGTGCTATTTTCACTGAGACTGTCAAGGAGATCAGGAACACAGATGTTTCACCAAAGGTCTCAAATGACCCATGAATTTCCTCTGCAGCATCTAAAGGACCTGGGAATTGTTTAGTCAAGACACATGTACTAAGTACCTACCATGAGCCAGGCACTGTGCTAAGCCCTGTGTTAAGCCAAAGGAAGACAAAAGGCAGTCCCTGAGCTCACAGTCTAATGGGGGAACAACATGCAAATGACTGAGTACAAACAAGCTAGATACAGGATACACTGGAGATAATCAACAGCAGGAAGGCCCTGGCATTAAGTACATCACTGTCAGCTCTTGAGACCTCATGGGAAACAGCACCATTCTTGGAACTTGGGGTAAAATTCATGTTTGCTCTCAGGTCATTCCTGGTCTGTGAGCAGAGATACAATCTTTGCCTTCAAGGGGAACTTCCTTTAAGGGGAAGGATAAGAGAATACACCCTATGGACTCAGAAAGTCCTTGGTCTGAAGAGGGAAACATTGAACAAGCCCTCAAATGGAACAGAGAGTATAACTGACAACAAACTAAGTAAACTGGAGAACTGAATGGGAGTGCCAAAGGTAATGACTCTCAGAGTTAAATAACGGAAGGCTCCCCACAAGAGAGAAGAGATGCCTCGAGATTATCCTCACCCTCACTTTGGCTCTAGTTTCATTTGAAGGGGGAGGCCTTGGGCTAATCAGGTCCTCTTTCTTTTCCAGGCTGTCCTCCTGGCTCTCCTCCCAGAAACCAATTAGAAGACTGACTTTTGCAATTATCCAGGTGAGAGGTGATGAGGAACCAGAACATGGTGGCCATGTGAGGGGAGAGAAATGAAAGCTTTTGTGACTGGAGAATCCACAAGATTTGGCAAGTGATCACACACACACACACACACACACACTGCTTCTCTTATGAGTGGCAGGCTGTGGGGGGGAGAGCCATAAACTCTTCCCAAAGCCTTCTTTTATAGAGGTTTCAGAACTTTCCAGGTAATGCTTAATTTTCCACCAGTGGTTCTGCTTAGTTTCCACTCCATGAATATCACAGGCCCAGCCCTGGTGCTCCCTCCACATCCTTTTCAGCTTCCTGATTATAAACTCCTTAAGGGCAGGAACTCTATTTTTCTTATATATATCCCTACAGCCTAACACAGTGTCTGACACACAGTAGGCACTTAATACATGTTTATTGACTATTAACTATTGTGAGGGATAGGAAAGATTAAACATGGCAGTTGTAAATTTGTCTGACTCTTTAGTTTCCTCCCCCACTTCTACCTCTTACACACCCTGAGCTCCAGTTGAGTAAGACCGCTTGGTCTGCCCCAATTCTGCATTTCAGGCATGACATACTGACCTTCCTTTCTTCAGAGTGGTCATCAAATCCACTCTATCATCACCCAGGCTCTCAACCTCGATGTCCTCCATATTCTACACTACTGCTCATCCCACACACATGGTTACTTGCCAAACAGCGTTACTTCCCAACATTTCTTGTGTATGTCTTCTTTCACACAGTCTAGTTTATATCCTCACAGTTTACACCCTTACCTTTCACCCTAGTTCATCATCACCTCTAAGCTGGACTACTGAAATAGTCTTTTGGGGCAGGTAGATGGTGCATTGGATAGAGCACCAGCTCTGGAGTCAAGAGGACCTGAGTTTCAATCCAGCCTCATATCCTTGACATTTACTAGTTGAGTGGCCCTGGGCAAGTCACTTAACCCCAACTGCCTTGCAAAGAAAAAGTAATAGCCTTTTAATTGAGTTTCTCTGCCTCAGTCTACCTTCTATTCAGCTGCCACAGTGATTTTGATAAAGCACAGGTCTGACCACGCCCTTTCCCTACCCCCAATCACCCCAGTGGTTACCTGTGACCTCTAGGATCAAATATGAAGTCTTTGATTAACATTTAAAGCTCTTCATAACCTGACCCCTCACTACCTTTCCAACATCCATGTACTTGACTTCCTTCTCTGCACCGCACAGTCTGACTGCTACACTGGCTTATCTGCTGTTTCTCACACTTGATACTTGGGTTCCCACCTCCATGCCTTTGCAGTGGCTGTTAGCCTGTGTCTGGTGAAGCCCACCTCTCACCTCCTCAGGTCCATCACTTCATTGACTTGGCTTTCTTCAAGACTCAGTTAAAATCACACCTTCTTCAGGAGGCCTTTCTGAGTCCCTTCAGCTGTCATGTATGTAGTTACTTACATGTTCTCTCCCCTGCAAAAAGGTGAGCTCCTTGAGAACAAGGACTGGTTTTGTGCTGTTTTTCTGTATCTCTAGCATTTAGCATGGTGCCTGGCACATGGTCAACATTCAAACAAATGTTTGACTAACAACGTGCTGAAGTGCAAACAGCACTAGACTTGATGAGTTCAAATCCTTCTTCTGACCCATAGTAGCTGTATGGTTATGGGAAAGCCACCATCTAGCCTTAGTTTACTCATCTGCCAAATAGAGACAATAAAATAAAAGCTTCTATTTACGTAGTAAGATGTGCAAAATATTTTCCTCACAAAAAGCCAGTGAGTGCATAATATAAAATATTAATGTCTCCATTTGACAGATAAGAAAACTGACCTTCTGAGTCATTAAATGTCTTACCTATGATCGCATAGTAAATATCTGAGGTAGGGTTGGAATGGGGGTCCCTTAACCCTAAAGACCCTAAAACCCTAAATGCACCCCATTTTAATGCAATACCTCTCAAATATACACTTCCAACTTGGTTCATAGACATCTTATGGGGAAAAGCTAATCAGTAAACATTTATTAAGCACCTGCTATATGCCAGACTTTGTGCTAAGTGCTGAGGACACAAACAAAAGTAAATGAACATCCGTGCTTTGAAGGAGCTCACAGTTGGTTGTGTTTGTCCTTCGTTCTCAAAGAGGACCATGACATCAAGATGATGACATAACTTGCACTTGACTTTGATTTGAGGGAGAAAGGGTTGTGCAAGGTCGCCAGCCTCACTTTCTCCTCCTGAGCCATCTGGGTCCAGTGGCCTGTGACCCAGTAAACACTTCTGTACAAACAAGCAATAGACTAGATAAATTGGAATAATTAACAGAAGGCAGGTATTAGAATAAGCAGGGGGGGTGGTTTGAGAAAGGCTTCCTGCTCTGTAAAATTTGACAGTGCTGGAGTGATGTGAGTTATCAGAGTAATCTCATTCCCTGTAGCCCTCTTCTGACTCTTGGGCACTTTGTTACCTGGGTGGTGGAGTGGTTATGAGGACAAGGTCAGAATATGGAGACAGTGTGGCATAGGGGCTAGAGGGTTAGCCTTGAGGTCAAAAAGTTTGGAATTCAAGTTTTTCCTATGATTCATCCTAGCTGTGTGCCCCTTAAAGTTTTGGTGCCATATACAATTCTGTTAGACTATAAACTGCAGGTCAGTGGATATGTGTCTCCAGACCCTTGGGGCAAAGGGACAGCTGGCCAATTGCAGTTAGTAACAATGCCTTGAAAGGGTGCCTGGATGTGTGGATCTGACCATTCATCCATTACAGTTGGTAATCCAGGAGGTTAGCTGTCCTCCCTCTCCACCCCCCACAGTTCCTAGAATATTTTAAATGCCAACCGAATTTAACATTTGTTGGAACTTTCACTATCCCCTGAAGGGTCTTAGATAAGGCCACCCTTGGGCAAACTATCAACCAGCTTTGATTTCAGATGGCATCCTCCTCCAAGAAGGTTTCCGTATTATAAGTTGGTTTCAGAGAGAGAGAAAGTCCCATAACAGCCAGTTCAATACAGTCTCCAATTGCCTTTTGCCCAAATGACTGAAAAGTCCTTCTTCCCCAGAGGATCCCTTCCCTCTCCCTCTCATCCTCCCATCACCTTCCCCCCTCCTTGGCTCTTGCTGATCTATTTCATTCTTCATGGATCCTCCAAAAAGCATGACATCTGTAATGACTTGTTTCCTTTTCTGTAAAGTAAGGGGATTGAACCCGATGATTTCTGCATCCCTGTGATCCATTACACAGGTTTGAGGAAAAAGAGGTATTTGGGGGAAAATAGAGACAACAAAGAAGACTCCACAACCTCCCAACTTTTCTCCTAGTCCCCACACTTATAGCACATGACATTGCAAGGAGATATAGTGCTATGCAAATGTAGATTTATCTGTTTCAGATGGGAAGTCCCAGAAAACTCAAGGCTTGTCTCTGTGTCACTCCACTTGTTAAACCGTCTTCTTCTCCCTTCCCTGCTTCCCCCATCCATGCAAAGTGATTAGGAATGGTGTAAGGTTAGAGAGGCGGAGAATGAAAGCAATCCCATCATTGTATCTCTGCCTCAGAAACCCACAGTGGTTCCCCACTACCCACAGGAAACATCCATCCTCTTTAGCCTTATATTCAAGATCCACCATGATTTGGCTTCAGCTAACTTCTCCAACATCATGTCCTACTCCTCACATACATATTCTATCCCCTAGACAAACAGGAGTCATGGCCATCCCCCAAATATATCCTGTACTTGCCTCTCTTCTGAACATACTTACCAAATCCCTTTCCCTTGTCTGAAATGTCCTAATCCACTTTGGGAGCCATTTGTGCACATGGAAGTCTTCCATTCTTCAAGACCAAACTCTGCTCAAGTAATACCTTTTAAGGAGGTATTACTGAACTTCCTCTGCTCAGGTAAAAAGAACATCTTTGTCTTTTTAACTCTTGTGTCTTGTATCTGCCCCTCTCTTAGGGCACTTATCATATTACTTGTATTATAGGTAGATGTACACATGTCTTGTACTAGACTGTGAACTGAGGGAGGGTCCTGAACCCCCTTATGCTGAACTTATGATAGGTCCCACAATCTGGAATGCCCTCCCTTCTCTGCTTTGTCCATTCTATTTCCACCCATTCTCTGGGACCTGAATCAATGCCACCACTCCCAGGAAGACTTCCTTGATTCCCCTGGTTGGTAACAGCCACATTTTCCCTGAGCTCCATAATGCCTTTTTTTCGTGCCTCCGAGACACACCTGTTATGTACTTTGTTTATACCATCTGTCCAGTTATAGCCTACTTACAAGAATGTGAGTTTCATGACACCAGGGCTAATGTCTCATCAATACCTTGGCATTTTTTCATCACCCAATAGAGTGCTGGTCACATATGTAAGTCCTTAATAAATGCTTGTTGAATGAAACGCAATTTTTATTTTGTTACTATTGAATGAAAGGTAAAACGAATGACTTTTTTTTAAAACACAAAAGGCAAATGTCTAGAGCTTCAAGCCACATATTGGGACAGCTCATAGATATCTCCTGAATAATTCAGGTAGAACTTTCTGATATTGGGGTCTTTGTCCCTTCGCAACTCTTCAAATTCTAAAAGGGAATGGTGAAGAAGAGGCAGAAAATTGAACTTCAATACTTTCTCAGGATGAGGTGGAGAGAAACAAGATTTGATGATGATTGAGCATAAGGGGAAATGAATATAAAAACACTTGGAAAGGAAGGCTAGGGGAGAGGGATGCTCAAGACTTTATTGGGAGAAAATACAACAAAGGAGATGGTCTCTACTGCTAGGGAACCCTAGATTTGAGGATGAGACATGGCCCCTGTTATTAGGGATCCCATAGCTTTAGAGAGAACACTCAAGACCATGCCTATAGTCTGAGGATGTGAGACACAGTCTCAGTCCTTAGAAAGCCTCTAATCTGAGAGAGGTTCATGTCCCTGTCCTGTGGAAGCCTTTGTTACAAGAGGGAAACACAAGCGCTATCCTATAGAAACTGTTGGTCTGAAGGAAAGACATAGACCCATCTCTTAGGGACACTCTATTCATTACTTTCCTCTGGGAGTTTGCCCACAGGGTCCAAGATCTGAGGAGGAGACATAACCTGCCATGTGGGGAGGTTCTTGGTTTCACTTGATTCCTGTGTCTGGTCTGTCAGAGTATCTTACCCCCACCCCAAACTTGGACATTAAAATTCTGAGACTACAGCTTACTTTTTGTCAGTAGCTTCACATCTGACTTGTTCAAGTAAAAACAAAGATCAGAAAAATACTCCAGAAGCATTCTACCTAAAGCACAAGAAAGAAAATAGTCTAGATATGAGGGAGAAGGCAAGTCCAGGCTTCCACTTCTCCAGCTAGGAGCTAGAGCCAGGCACCCCTCTCTTGCAGCCTGACTAGATTTGGGGCCAGGGACCTCAGTCAAGGATTGTGCTCCCAGCCCAGTTACGGATATATGCATTAGCTCTAACCTTGAGAGAAAGCTGGATCTGGCTTCTTGGGGAGACCACATCTCTGCCCACTTCAGCTTTGGCACAATTGATGCTGGTATAGACCAAGGTTGGGATGTGGGAGATGCATGTATTCAGTGGGCCTCAGAATCCAGGAAGGACCAGAGACAGTGAGGGCTTTAGGGAGATCCTGAGGGGATAGGTGATAGACTTACAAACCAAGATGATCAAAGCTGTATGCAGCTTACCAATAAACTTCATGGCAGCCCGTTGGATGTTCTTCTGAGGGCTCTTGACATACATAAAAGCCTGCAGGAGGAACAAATGGTAGTCCCCAAAATTGCTCTCCACCTGAGAAGAAAAAAAAGATGAGAAGTTAAAGATCTCTCTCTAAAGAGAGAGATCAATGGCTTGTGGCATATGAGACTAGTAGCTCTTCTTTTCTGGTTTCCCCAAGCCTAGGGGAGGAGGCAACTCAACCCCATCTTTCATACACACATGTTCCCACTTGAAATTCCAACTGTGTGTAACTTTAGGCAAGTTTATTTGCCTCCATGGGACTCACTTTCTCCATTTGTCAAACTAAAGCTTTGAATTTTGTCAAAATTTATACAACCATATGGGTATTGAATTAAGCTCACTCTGGGACAAGGAAGTGAGGACACTTTTCATGAAAAAGAAAAGACTTTGAGGCAACATGATAAAGGGATATCAGAAGAAGAGGGATTGGATTTGTTCTTCTTGGTCCCATGGAGCATAAGTAGGTGCAATGGGGGAAATTACATGGAAGAAAATTTAGGTTTGATGTAAGAAAAAAGCATTCCAGTGATAAAGTGTTTGACCCCAAAGTAGGATGAGCTGCCTTAGGATGTAATGTGCATGCCCTTTCCTCCTCCCTCCCTATTAGTTAGGACTATGTAAAAGTAGACAGCTTTGAGATCCCTTTCAATTCTATGTGACACTTTTGACCAGATGACCTCCAAGGTCCCTTCTAGTTCTAGCAGTTTATAACTCTATAACTTTAAGCCCCAGTCAAATGGATGAACAGATAGAACAGGAGAGAGTTCTCAGTTCCTCAAAAGAGATAACCATTTCCCTCATCTTCAAGGCTATTTCCATACTGATGATGCATAGTTGAAAATCCTTCATTGCCTCTAAACCCAGTTGGCCTTGTCATCAAGAGGTGGAATATTTTCTATGGGATGAAAGTTTTTGTTGTGTTAGTCCTTCGTTTTTGAAGAAGACCATGACATTAGAGAAATGATGACATGACTTGCATTTGACTTTGTTTTGAGTGAGGGAGGGCTATGCAAGGTCACCAATTTCACTTTCTCCTCCTAAGCCATCTGGTCCAGTGACCAGATATTCTCCAGGATGACTGGAGATGGCCCAGGATGCAATGGGAGATCTTGGCCTTCTTAGTCTGGCCTTTTCAGGTACTCAGTTAGAAGGAGGTAACACCCATTCAGTGAATAGGCCTCTTTAAGAATTAGTCAGGGAATGGCCCTTGTAATGAACAAAAGAAAAAAATATCTAAATCAACTTGGGAGGGAACAGAAACTGTTACTACTGATAATCACTGTAAGGCAGTCATTAAGTGGAGCTTGGGCAGAGACCCCCTGTTGTTCAGTGTATGGGCTTCAGAGTGCACTGGGTTTAAAGTTTTGGGAACGAAAAAGAAGGAAGGAAGGAAGGAAGGAAGGGAGGGAGGGAGGGAGGAGGCATTTAGCCAGTAAACCCCAAAGAAAGGGAAGGAGGAGACAGAAGGGAGAGTATACTCTCCCTAGCTAGGTTCCCACTCAGGCAGCTCAGTCTGCTCACAGGTTGTGTTTGTCCTTTGTTTTCAAAGAAAATCATGACATCAGAGAAATGATGACAAAATGAAGGGACATATCAAAGGCTTTGCCCTAAATATGAAGCTAGGAATTCAACTATTAGCACTTAATTTCTTTGAAATGCATATACTCCTCTCTATACCCTTCTTTTAATACAAATCCCCATGAGCAGAGAGGGAGCCTATTAAGCTATGACAATGGCTTATGATAATATATGACATATATGTATATTATAACAATTATCCAAACCTGAATATTATTAGGTTTATCAGTAGCCTTCATCTAGAACAAAGAGAAGTGTGGTATAGAAGCAATTAGAAGACAGGCTTACCTTGGCCCAGCTACTTTTTAGCTGTGTGAGTAGGGACAAGACATATCCCCTTTCTGGGCCCCATTTTTTTACATGTGAAGTGGGGGAAATAATAAACTACATCATTCACAGAGGTGTGAAAAAGAAAGGTATTTTGTAAATTTAAAAACAGTATAAAAATATGAGTCACTATTATTATTGTCATCCAACTCCTTGAGAGTAGATAAGTTTTTCATTTTTTCTTTGAAACTGCAATGTCTAACAATATCAGACACACAGCAGGTGCCTAATAAATGCTTGTTAAATTAAATCATCAGTCTTTATTCTCCCACTGACAAGAGCTACGTGGCTTTTGGCAAAATGTTTCCTCTCTCTGTGCCTCAATTCCTCATTTGAATTGGGTTAATAATTCTTATCTCTCTCCTTCATAGAGCTGTTGGGAAAGAATGGGAAGTAACTTGTAAATTATCAAACCATTTAAAATATTAGAAATGTTTATTATTATCACTGATTGGTTGAAACTTTGGGCAGCTGGAGGTATATAATTTTGGGGCATAAGTCACTACCTAGTTTGGGGAACCCTGGGAAGCTGAAGACACTACATGCTCACTGTAGAAAAAGTGAGAAGGCACCAGGAAGGGGCCTGAAGGTGAGGTGATGAGGGAAATTAAATCATGTTTACCTCATATTCAAAACCTTCCTCAAATGGGCTCCAACTTACCTTGCCTTCACTTCTCCCATATGCACCAAATTGGTCTTTTCATCCTTCTCATCCATGAGACTCATCTAATCCTCCATGACTAAGTCTCATTGTCATGGTTGAGTCAGGAGTGGGTATGATAGACCCAGTCTATGACCATACCAGGGGGTAATAACCAAGCAGTAACAGGCCATACAGACTGACACCATAAGAAACCAATTTCTATCAATTCTTTAAAGCATATTTCCAACATCACTGGCTGTAGAAATCTTTCCTTGCCCTCCTCCCTTGTTGGTAAGAATCTTTCCCCCCTTAAGAACTAGAAACTACAGCAGAATAGAATGAAGTAATACAGTCCACAACTATTCCAACAAAGATCCAAGAAGGGTGCCAGAATGAGTAAGGAATCAGGAAGTATAAGGAAAAAAAAAACATCAAAATGGTTCATTTTCTTCTAGCCCAAGAAGATAAATTTAGCCCTCAGGCATGAGACCAGATCAGGAATTGTGAAGCAGGATTAGGTCTTTAGCTCTGTTCCTTTGATTCTAGAAAGAGATCTCAAATTCAGCCTCTGGGCTCTTGCCAGGATTAGGCCTATGGCTCTACCCTGAATCTTCAATGCCAACAAGCATAGCTGACAGGGGTTGGGGTCAGTAATTGTATGCTGGAAGTCACTGAGTGGCAAATTTGTAGTTAGGTTATAGACCCAAACTGGGGTCTAGAGTGTAGAAAGTTCAAAAGAAGAGCAAACCAACTATGTCCTAGATCAAATCCACAAGGCCCAATTAAAATGTGTGATTCCTTGGCCTGAGCTGCCCCTGTGATTCCTGAAGTATACAACTGACACGCAATATAGTAGCAAGACTCCATATAAAACAGACCCAGAACATATAAGCCATGACATTCCCTCTAGAAGTGCACACAGCCTGACCTTGCCTCAATGTTCAACCTGAAAAAATACAACTGGAAGAATGTATAAACAAAGACAAGACTCATATCACAAAGTTCTATTAAGATGCCAAGAGTTACCAAGACATAAACAAGGAAGAGAAAAACGCCAAAGCACCTGTGAGTAAAGCCTTAAAGAAAAGCAACTTGACCATGATGTCAATTAGAATTCACAGAAATATGAAGCAAGAGTTTGTTTTTTTGTAAAATTTATATTATAAGTGAAATGGCATAGTTAATGGAAAGGAATGGAAAAGAAAGGACACTTTGGAGGGTAGAACTGGAAGGAGTATTAAAAGATTAACACAAATACAAAACATTATCTACATAACAGACTCCATGAAAATTAGGATGGACAAGACAGAAGCTATTGACTCCATGAGGCAACAAGAAACGAAGTCAGAAGATGGAAAAAAACAGAAGAAAATGTAAAGTATCTCTTATTAAAAAACAAAATGACAACTAATCCAGAAGATGGATTAAGGAGAAATCATTTAAGAATCACTGTACTACCCAAAAGTCATTATATAATGTTTATAATATTTCAAGAAATCATGAAAGAAAATGTATAGACCTATTAAAACCTGAGGGCAAAAAAAAAAGAAAAAGAAATAAAACCTGAGGTCATTATGAAAATAGAATCTTCTATTCCCTTCCTGAAAGAAACTATAAAAGGAAAACTGTAAGGAATATTATAATCAAAATTCAGAGTTGCCAGATCAAACAAAAAGTGCTCAAAACAGAAGAAAGAATCCAAGAGTCACACACAAGATTCAACAGTTATCACCTTAAAGGAGTGAAGAGTTTGGAATAAGATATTTCAAGGGGGAAAGGGGAAAGGCTTACACCCAAGAATTGCTTATCCATCAAAACTAAATATAATCCTTAAAAGGGGAGGAGAGGGAAATGATGAATCTTCAATGAAGTAGAAAACTTCCAAGCTTCCAGGATGAAAATATCAGAACTGAGCAGAAATCTTGAAGTGCAAAACATAGGAGTCAAAAGAAACAGAAAAGAGTAAATACAAGTGAGCAATGAGAAGAGACTCTACGAGGGTGAAGGGTGATGATACAAATGTCCCCTTAGAACCCTAATATCATTATGGGTCATATAAAGTATTAAATATGACAGAAACCATTGTAGTGTTTTTGTTATAGTTTGATGATATTAAAAGAAGAAAGCAAAGAGAAGGGAGAGAGGGGTACACTGGGGAAGAAATGTCAGGGAATTTAGCATCTCAAGTAATTGGAAGACACAAGAAGTCTATACAAATAAGGAAAGAGGTGTGGGGATTAGGTGTCATTTGAACCTCTTCATCTGAGCTTGCCAAAGGAGGGTAGCAGACAAGCACACATAATTTGATGTAAAATACAGTCAATAGAGTAAAAGGAAGGAACTGGGAGAGGAAAGGGAGGAATAAGTTAGAGGGTGGATTAAGAAAAGGATTTGTCCTAAGCAAAATAAAATTTAAGATTGGAGGGGAAGTTGTGAAAAGCAGTTTAAAAGAAAATAAAGAAAGGTAAGAATTTGTGATTAGGGAAGAGGGGCAAGGGAACAGAAGCTGCCTTAATCAATCCTAGAGTATTTGTCTTGAGCACACTCTTCTCCCACCTCCCTGTTTTTTTCTTTAAAGACAGAATAAGGAACAAAGATGATAAAATATAAAGAAATATGATGTAAAGAAATGCATAGTTAATAATTATAACTCATATGTAAATAGGATGAGTTCATCCATAAAACAAAAAGAGGATAGCACAATGGAACAGAAAGCAAAATAGAGTGGCATGCTGTTTATAAGACATACCTTGAAACATAAAGATTCATATGGAGTTCAGATAATGAGCTGGAGTAAAATCTATTACACTTCACATTTATTTGCACAGTTCTAGTACATATGCCTTGCATTACTGTATACTCTAGTTATCTCTGTATTTTATTTTCTTCTCAGACAGTAAAACTCTATGGGGGCAAAGACATCTTAACTTTGTGCCACCATCGTTGTCCAACGTAGTACTCTGCTTATAAAAGTTATATAAAAAATATTTATTGAATTAAATAGATTAAGGGGGGAAAAGGACCTGTCACATAATTGTTACCACCATTTTTTGGTATAAAAACCCATTTTCACAATTTATAGTCACAGACTCTTAGACTTCTCAGTGGGAAATCACAATATCAAAGCACAGCTCAAGTGAAGCAAGTGACTCTTCCTCAACGTTTCCTTCTCCCCACCAAGGTAAATGATGTCTCCCATCTCCCAGCACTTCACCTTCCCTTTATGTACTTTTTTGGTTGCTGTTGAGCTGTTTCAGTTGTTTCCAACTCTTTCTGACCCCTGCCTTGGAGTTGTCTTGACAAAGATACTGGAGTGGTTTGCCATTTCCTTCTCCAGCTCATTTTCCAGATAAGGAAACTGAGGCAAACAGGGTTAATTGACTTGCCCAGGTCACACAACTAGTAAATGTCTGAGGTCAGATTTGAACTCATGAAGATGACCTTTCCTGATTCCAAAGTGCTCTATCCATTGTTTTACGTACTTGCCACATTTTAATTTTGATCATCCTTATCTACACATGTCATATTTCTGTACTAGACGATAAGCTTGTTGAAGTCAATGACTTTATCCTATTTATATTTGTACCTCCTCTAGCATCGAAGCATAGGGTATCTCTCACAGTAACTAAGTCTGGACTGGACCATATTCAGTGCTCTGTTCCAACAGCAATCCTTCATACATGTACAGAACTTTACAGTTTCCAGAGGACTTTCATATTCATTATCTCACCCTGACCCAAGACAATCCCGGGAGATCATGGATGATGCTACTAGCTATACAAAGTAGCTTCCTCAAAGTTATGCAGGTGGTCAATGATAGATTTGAGACTAGTAATTTTTATTACTAAAATTTAGTGATTTTTATTAATGACTTGAATAAATGCATAAATGGCTGTTTATCAGACTTACAAATGACATAAAATAAAGCAGGAGAGTTAACACAGATGCCAGAGAATCCAACAAGTTCTCACTAGATGAGAATGGTTGGCTAAATCAGAGAGGATTCTGGGAAGATGGATAAATAGGTGAGAACACTTTTTGCTTTCCAAATTTTCTCCATAAAAAAAAGGGGGAAAAAAAAGACAGAGCATCACCTCAGAGTGAATGTAGAGTAGCAGAAATAAATAGGAGTCAGGGTAAAGCAATTGTCCTCCTAAGACAACTTGAGAAGACTCCAGAGGTTTGACCTCAGTGAAGGGCAAACACCTTCAGACTGACTGCAGAATAAACAGACAATAAGCCCTGGGGCAGCTGGGGTTGGGGGGCAACCTCAGCCTCAAGACACTTTCACCTCAGGAACTGCTCAAGGGTTTGGATGGCTGAGTAGGAGAAGACTGAAGGACCTTCCACTGCCTGGGGAGGCCAAGCACAGCTTACCTGATACATCCCGGGAGGTGGTTGTGGGGAAGGAGCTAGCAGATGCCTGGTGAATGTGGTAGCAGAGGGGTGGGGAACCTGCTGGCTGTGGGTATTTGCAGGACAGCAGAGACCCTGGTTTCAGTTCCAGGGCAGAGAGGACAGCTGTAGTTTGCAGCCACCAGAAGGGCTGCAGGGAGCAAGAATATTTGCAGGACAATGTGGTTGGGGGCTCTAGCTTTGACCTTGGGGTGGAGAGGAATACCCAAGGCTGGGCTCCAGGATAGAGCCCAAGAAATAGCAGTAAGAAGAATTGGAGGCCTAGGGCATCATTTCCCCATCTTGAGACTAGAACTTGATTATATTAATAGCTGTTAAGAACAAAATAAAAATAAATATGAGTAAGTAAAGGAGAAAGAACTCAACCAAAGACAGTTAGTGTGGGGATAGAGAAGATCTGGGTTCATATTCAGAGAGAGATAGTGGAGTTAAAAATCCCACTCCTTTTCAGTGAGAAACATCAAATGGTCCCAAGCCCAAAAAGAGTTTTTGGAAGAACTTAAAAAGGACATTACAAACCAAAGAAGAGAGATCAAGGGAAAATTAGAAGAACAAAAGGAGCAATCCAAGAAAATCAAGAAAATTGTGAAAAGAAAGTCAACCAGCTAGAAATAGAGGCTCAAAAACTTAAGGAAGAAAGTAATTCCTTGAAAACTAGAATTAGGGAAGGAGAAATAAATGATGTTATAAGACAACAAGAAATAATAAAAACAAAATCACAAGAATGAAAAAATTGAAGAGAATGTGAAATATCTCATCAGAAAAACAAATATTCTCGAAAATGTATTGAGAGACAATATAAAAATAGTTGGACTCCCTGAAAGGTACAATAATAAAATAAAAAATATCTTGATACACTATTACAAGAAATTATCAAGGAATATTGCCCTGAAGTTCTAGAACAAGAAGGCAAAGCAGAAACAGAAAAAAAAAATCCACCAATCACCACCTGAAAGAGATCCCAGAAGGAAAACTTTCAGGAATGTCATAGTCAAGTTTCAAAGCTCTCAGGTTATGGAGAAAATATTTCGAGCAAGAAGAAAAAAACAATTTCAATATCATGGAACTACAACGAGGATTATACAAGATCTAGTGGCCACTACATTGAAGGAACATAGGTCTTAGAATACTGTATCTCAGAGAGCAAAAAAGCTGGGATTGCAATCAAGGGTAACTTACCCAGCAAAGTTAAATATAATCCTGAATTAGGAAAAAAGATACATTTAACAAACAGAATTCAGGTATTTATGACATAACAGCAGAAATTAATGGAAAGTTTGGCATACAAGATCCAGGAGAAATATAAGGTAAACATTAAAGACCAATTAAAAGGTTCCCAATAAAGTCAAATTGCTTACTTCTTATATGTGAAAATATTATCACTACTCTAATGACTATCATTATTTGGATAATTTGAAAGAAAGGCTTGGGCTGAACTATGTATGATGGGGTGAGCCTAAAAAAATAAAAATGTGTAGGGAGAGATAAAAAGGAGTAATTATTTCATACAAATGAAGCCTGAAGAGAAAAAGAGACATAGAAGAAGCGAGTGGGAGGGTGGGGTGAGCAGGTAGTACTGGAACCTTACTCTCATCAGGAGTGGGCTATATAGAGAACATACATATTTAGAAGGGTATAAAAGTCTACTAAATTCAGAAAGAAATAAGAGGGCTGGGGCTAGTGTTGGGAGAAAGGATATAAGGGAGGGACTCTTAGAGGGTTGGATAGGCTAAGGAATAAGAAGGCAAAGTAGCTGGTAGAAATAAATTAGAGGAGTAAGGAGGAATAGGGCAAATAGGGTGAGAAAGAGGGTGAGGAAAAATAGGAAGGAGGAAAATAGATAAGAAGTAATCATAGCATAGAATATGAATGGGATTAATTTCCCCATAAAATGGAAATAAATAACAGATAACAAATTTGAATTCAATAATATTTTGCTTTCAGGAAACTTAATAAAAATGAGAGATACACACAAAGATAAAACAGAGGTTTGGAGTAGAGTTTATTATGCAAAAAAGCAAAGATAATTATCATGATCTCAGACAAAGTTAAAGTTAAAATAGATTTAATTAAAAAAGAAAGGGAAATTATATTGTCACCAATATTTTTCAATTTTGTTTTAGACCATTATAAATAACTAGACAGTATAAAATACTTGAGTATACCTGCCAAAAGAGCCAAAAGAAGTACATGCACATAAACATAAAATACTTTTTAAACAAATAAAGTCAGATTTAAATAATCAGAATAATACTTATTGTTCATGGATAGGTAAAGCCAATATAATAAAAATGACAATTTTACCTAACTAATCTATGTATTCAATATCATCCCAATTAAATTGCTAAAAAAAATCATCTTACTGAGTTAGAAAAACAATAACAAAGTTCAGGAATTTTTAAAAAATAAGAAAAATATGTAAAAGAAGGAGATTCAGCAGTATCATCAGACTTTTAAACTATATTATAAGGTAAGAGCATTGTTGAAGTGTAAAATGGATAATTTTGATTATTTTAGATTAACATTTTCTTGTATAAATAAAACCAACATAGCCAAGAATAGAAGGAATGCATAAAATTGGAAAACAATCTCACAGACAGGTTGTGATTGCTATGGAATACTGCTGGGGTGAAGAAAATGATGAGATGGTTGATTTAGAAAAACAAGGAAAGAGTTGGACCAATGAAGGAAAATGCTATCCACCTCCAGAGAAAGAGATGACAAGTGGAAATAGGCATGGTACAGTCTTACATATATGTATAGGAGTGTATATGTGAATGTTTATATATATATGTATATATATACATATATATGCATTTAATTGTAGCCTTCTTTAGGGCAGGGTATGAGGGAAGAGAGGGAAAAATAAGGTAAAAAGTACACAGCAGTGAATAAAAGAAAACCTAGAAGGAAGCAAAGAATAGCTGGGTAGCTTTGAAAACAATGTATAGTATTTATTATACAGGTTTTCCTTAGATGGACATTTATTGTTTCGTATTGAATCCTCTCTTACAGTCTGCTGTGTACATGGAAATGTTCTCTTTCTTTTCTCAAGTTTCAAATGAATAAAGACATTTACCAAAAAAAAAAAAATGATAGGCTAAATCAAATACAATGAAATTTAATGGAGAAGAATGGAAAATGTTACATTTGACTTCAAAGCTTACTCACATAAGAAAAAGATGAAGAAAGTTTGCTGAGATGACTACATGAGACAAAGATCTGGAGGGTCTTAATGGACCGTAAGCTCAAAATAAGCCAACAGCAGCCAAAGGCTGCTTTAGGAGAGATGTAGCGTCTAAAGGGAAACAAGATAGTCCTATTAAACTCTGTCCTATACTGTTTCCTCCACATGCAGAAGAATATCAGATGTTTCATGGTGAAAATCATGTCTCTAAATCCATGGCCCTGGCCTGCTGCTCCTAGCTACCCCCAGCCTCAACCACACAGATACTCAAATTCCAGAAGGAAAGTTTACTCCTCTCACCATGTAGAGAAAGATGTCATTCTCAGCTCCCAGACCCTCACGCCAGGCTAGAGTGGTGAACAGTTCCTTCCGAAAGCCCCAGTTGAATAATATGGCTAGACGCATGAACGTAGACTTAGTCTTCTACCAGGAAAAAGCAAAGAAATATCACATCAGAGTTTGGGTTTTCAGACCTTACCATCATCTTCCCCCCAGCCCCAGCTTCCCAACTGTCTTGGAGACTCTGGGGCCACTTTCCATGCTCCCTATCCCCTTCCTGAGCACACTTGAAAAACTAACAATGAAAAAGTTTATATGACAGGAAGTACTACCCGAAGACACCAAGTGACTGTTGGGAGCCTGGTTTATTTGGTCTCCCTTCAGGCCCAGGAGGGGACTCTAATAGGTGACTGGGAGAGCAGGAAGGAAGAACACAGTAAGGGGAGGAAGCTGGCTCCCTCAAGTGAAAAAGTCTCTGTCATCAGCTCCCTAGCTCTGGTTTACACAACCCCTCCCCTTTTCATGATCTCCCATTACTCTATCTAGAATGACTTCCCATTGCTCAACCAAAAGCTTACCCAATATCCGTTAGGAATTCTTCCCTTACTATTCTGACCCACCATAATGACTCTTGTGTATAGACTCCTTGAGTAGATGAGAAACATTTTGAATTTTGGTATATATGATGTTGTAAAATGAGCTGGTGAAGGAAATAGCAAACTATTCCAGTATCTTTGCCAAGAAAACCCCAGATGGGGTCACAAAGCATCAGACACAACTAAAATGGTTGAACAACAACTAAATATATGATGGACCTTTCTCAGCTGTCTGTGGGTGAATCTCCTCTTCCCATGTAAGCTTTGAATTATCTCAGTGACAGAGACTTTGTTTCCCCCTCTTTTTATCTCCCCCACAGAGCAGCTGAGCCCATAAGTTGGCTCATAAGAGGTTCTCAGATAGTCCCAGGTGAATGATCCATTCTTACCACAACAACCTCTGGGCATGGGTCAGCCAGATGAAAGAGGAGAGGAACCAGGCACTGAAAAGCATGTATCTTCAGTTGTTGCTCATACTTCCTCCCACCACTATAGATCACGTCTCCGTAGAGGAAGATGGCTTCTCCTCGAACATTTTCTCTCTCCTGAGGAGGACAAACCCACTAAAGTTGGACATTAGGTTTGAGAGAACAGACAAAATGATGCCATCTATGAACTTTCAGCTTAATTTTGGATTGACAGGTAGGATTTTTCTCTTTCTGGGTGTTGAGAAAACAAAAACTGATTTACAATAATGGTTAAGCAATGCTTCACAGGGGAAAAGATATGAGGGCTTTAGAAGACTGAAAGTTATAAGAGTCAACAGTGGTACATGGCAGCTGAAAAAAATGTCTTCTTAGACAGAAATGGAAGTAATAGTCCAACTGTTGGCCCTGTTCAGAGCATAACTCGAGAATTATGGACAGTTCTGGACACCAAATTTTAGGAATGATGTTGATAAAGTGAAGCATGACTGGAAGAGGGTGACCAATAGAGAGAGGGGACCGGAAACCAAACCATAGAAGATGTTTAGCCTGGAGAAAGAAGACATCTTGAGATCATGATGGCTGTCTTCAAATTATTAGAAATGTAGAAAAGGAAGTAATTTGTTTCACTTGGCTCCAGAGAAAAGTACTAGGACAAATGGGTATACAGCTATGTTCTGATTAGTGCGAATAATAAATTCTGTAAAGTGGTCACATATATTCAAATTTGTGCAGTTCACAGTTATAATTATGTAAATTATGGTAATTTGTTCTAGCTCAATGGAAATGGTGAAAGGTAGACTTCAGCTCCATTTAACAATCTCTCCCTCTGAAAACATCTCATAACTCTTTCCTTGGATATCTTCTTTACATATTTCTTACTCTCCTTTTAGGAATGTCTATTTCTGTATGACTTTCCTTTCTCATAGATTGCAAGATTCTTGAGAACAGTGTTTATGGGATCCTATCTAACCTCATACAAGGCCCTATAAATAGTAGGAGGTTTATAGATACTCTTCTTTTCAAAGGTGCTTCTATTTCAACTCCTCTGCACAGTAGTTTTGTTTGAATAAAGAACAATGCAGATGGTCTCATCCTCGTTGATTTGTTTGAGGTCTGAGTTAGCATATGAGTTTTGCATTCAGAGTGTAGCTGTGTCTCTGTGAGAAGATAAGAAAAGAATGGACCATGAGGTTCCCAGGATCCATTTTGCCATTGGGGGAAGCTAGGGATTTGAATGATGGTCATTATGGGAAAAGCAAATGGTGACCTGGAAAACACTGTGTAATATAAGAACACACATTGCCCATTAACTTTGAGATCAAAATTAGTTGGGGATGGGGGATCCACTTACTGATAAAGCCTTGGGTGTGCCCATAAACTAGATACTGGCACAATGGGATGGATTTGGACCTATCTGAAAAATTGGACTCAAAGAACAGTCAACATCTATTTGGAAAGTAGAGTGTTCCAGGAATCTTTGCATAGCTCTATGATGTTTAATAATTTTATCAGTGACTTTGACAAATGAATGGATGACATTCTTAGCAAAGTTTTAATCGACAGTAAGGAACTATTAACATAATAGAAAATATAGACAACATAGAAAATATAGATCTTTACAAACTAGAACACTGGAATGAATCAAATAAGATGAACTTTGATAGGAATATATATATTCCTATTCCTTCAGAAATATAAGATGGGGAAGACATATTTAGAAAATGTTTTGTTTGAAAAAGATCTGGAGGTTTTAATGACTGCAAGATCAACATGAGCTAGATATATGAGATGGCAGTAAAATAACTCACAAAATCTTGAGTTAAAAAAAGCATAGCTTCCAAGAATGAGGAGGTAATAGGCCCGTTGGGTTTGCTCTGTCATGACCATAACACATCTGGACTAGGCATTCATTTTATAATTCATTCAATTAAGATTTGTCATTTTTCAGCCATTTTCGACATGCCTGACTCTTCGTGACCCTATTTGGGGCTTTCTTGGTGGAGACACTGAAGTGGTTTGTCATTTCTTTCTCCAGCTCATTTTACAGGCAAACAGGGTAAAGTGATTTGCCCAGAGTCACAGAGCTAGTAAGTGACTTAAGCCAGATTTGAATTCTGGTCTCTGACTCCAAGTCCAGCACTCTATCCATTGCACCACCTATCTGCCTTCCATAAATTTAGCCTCCTAGTTGATCTCACTACCTCAGCTTTCTACCCTTTCCAATCCATCCTCCCCATTGTTGCCAAAGTGGGCTTCCTGAAGCAACTGTCTTGCCATGTTTTACTCCCTTACTCAATAAACTCCAAGAGTTTCCAGTTGCCTCTAGGATCAAATATAAACTCTTTAGGATTTATGATCCTTCACAAGTTGGGCTCTAACCTATCTTTCTAAGCTTGTTACTTATATATGACTCCCCCTTCACATTCTATGGTCTAGTCAGATTAGCCTTCTGCAGTTCCTCACACATGACACCCCATCTCTAAACTCTGGGTCTTTGTACTTACTGTCCCTCCATGCTTGGAATGTGCCCCAAGGTCACCTGAACTTCTCAGAATCTTTTATTTCCTTCAAAACTCTCCTCAAACAACAACCTCTGCACCAAAGCTTCTTAGCCCGGCACTTATGAACTTGTTAATTTTTTTTAAAAAATATTTCAATAACTATATTTCAATGTAATTAATTTCCTTTGTAATCTTACGCATTTTTACTTAATGCATTTAAAAACATTATTCTGGGAAGCTGCCTACAGATTTCACCACACTGCCAAACGGTGTAATTTATGACATAAAAAGGTGAAGAATCCCTTATCTAAATGAAACTATTAGTGCTCCCCCTAATTTACTTTGCTGTTTCTTTCATATATAATTGGTAAATATTTGTGTGTGTGTGTTATACATGTGTATAAATGTCTGTATGTATACTGTCTTTGCTAATAGAAACCACTGAGCATGGTTGAGCAATCTTATTGGCCAGTTCTTTCAGTACTCTAGATTGTAGGCCACCAGGCTATCTAACTTGAACTCATCAAGGTCAGCAGGAGATTTCTTACGATTTCCTCACTTACCTTATATATCTACTCCCTACTGGCTTTTTTGTTTTCTTTCATTTTTTTTCCTTCCCACTACAAAAACCTTGACAGAGGACATAGTAGTGATATCAATTAAATCACCTCCATTATCAGTTATCGTCATTCCAGGCCCTTCAAATAGCAAACTTACACCTGCTTTCTTTCTCTTGACCCTTAATATAACTAAAAATATCCCCCCCCCCTTTTTTTGGTCCTTTTTTCCTCAACAGACTCAGCTCCTTCTGAGTTTGTGTGCTGGTAGTATTCTTGTAGGGCCTTGTCATACTTAGTTACCTTCTTGTTCAAGTCACCTATCCTTGCTTTCTTGCATGACTTTTCAAAATCTGAATTGGTGAGTGAGTTTCTACACTTAACATAGCTTCCTTTAGACAACTCCTTTTTCTCCTAGTGGGATTTGCCTTACTTTCAGTTTTTGGTATTTCATTACTGAAAGCTTCCCATTCCTCTTGGTGTAACTTCCTTTGTAGAAGTTTAGTCATGAGATCCTATCTATCCTTTCTCTGAATTTACTCTCTCAAAATCTGGGGTGTATGTCCCTTTATTATAGCCTTTATCAAACTATTCACTTCTAAAATAGGTCTTTTCCTTCTGAAGAAAACACCATCTGTGCCCTGAAATTTATCACTTTCTTGGGTATGATTTTGAAACATTTAACAATGTCTTCTCGATTCCTCTGAGTTCATTTGTACTCAAATTAATGACCATAAGTGTGCAGCATTCATACATCTTAGCAAGTCTTTAGAGATTCTCCTTCACATCTGGGATTACACGGGAGGTTAGCTGACTTCTCTAATGTTGCTGTCATTTCAGAGATTGGTTGTCTCTGACAAGAGTCATCAACCTCTACTGATCCTCCTTCTTCCTCTCATCAACTTTTCCAAGTACACCTGAGGCTGTACACCTCATTCCTTTGAAGACAAATAGTTTGTTTCTTCTGCAGAGGGTGCAGCTCCATCCTCCCAGAGACATTCCTCATATTGATTACTTATCTCCAAGCATTTCAGGGTCTTTCTTCTTCTTTCTCTTCTGTCACCTTCCTTCACTTTCCCACTTCTTGACAGCAATCATCATTTCCTTTTGCCTCTTCAGATTAATTTTATCCCTTTTTTAAAAAAAAGAATTCAAGGGGGGTGGAGCCAAGATGGCAGAGTAACAGCATGTACTTTCTAGAGCACTGCCCCCAATCCCAGCCAAATACCTGTAAAAGATGGCTTGAAACAAATTCTGGAGCTGCAGAACTCACAGAATACAGAGTGAAGCAAATCTCCAGCCCAAGACAGCCTGGAAGGTTGTGGTTAGTGTCTATCATGCCATGCTGGGAGCAGAGTGCAGTCCAGCATGGGTTGCACTGGCACAGACAGGACCTGAGCAGGCCTTAAGGAGACTGAATCTTTCACACCTGTGGCAGTTTCCAGACTTCAGAACCTCAAAACTCTGAGGACAAATTGGAAGGTCAGTAGAAAAAAGCCTGTGGTACCATTGTGAGAGAGTGGAGTGGTTTGGCCCCAGTCCCAGGGTAGCTGAGAGGGAAGGGGAAGGAGGAATCTAAGGCAGCCACAGCAGCAGCAGAGGCAGAGGCAGTGGGCTGTTTCTGGAGCTCTAGGCCCACAGATGGCTCACAGATCATGTGGGAATAGAGTTGCTGGCAGTACACCCTCCACCCTCACTGGAAGCAGAGATCTACCTAGACAAAGGGCTCAAAAGTCAAGTAAATGGCTGGGGAAATGAACAAAAACCAGAAAAAGAATCAGACTACAGAATCTTACTTTGGTCACAAGGAAGACCAAAACATGCAAATAGAAGACAGCAAAGTCAAAATTCCTCCATCCAAAGCCTCCAAGAAAAATATGAATTGGTCTCAGACCATGGAAGAGCTCAAAAAGGATTTCTAAAATCAAGTAAAAGAAGCAGAAAAAAAATTGGGAAGACAAATGAGAGTGATGCAAGAAAATCATGAAAAATGAGTCAACAGCTTGCTAAAGGGGACCCCCAAAAATGCTGAGGAAAATAACACTGTAAAAAATAGGCTAACCCAAATGACAAAAGAGATCCAAAAAGCCAATGAAGAAAAGAATACCCTAAAAAACAGAATTGGCCAGATGGAAAAGGAGATCCAAAAGCACACTGAAGAAAATAATTCTTTAAAGATTAGAATGGAGCTAATGACTTTATGAAAAATTAAAAAATTATAAAAAAATTCAAAAGTGAAGATTTTTTGGTTCTTCTTTTTAAGTGACACTTCATTCTCATTGATAAGTTCCTTTAATAGAAAGACTGAAATTCAAGAATATCTGAAAGGAATGGTTTTGTTCCTTTGTCTTGTGTCATTAAAGTCCTTTTAGTGTTAGCATCTCTTCTAGGAGGAAGAGTAACTCATTCTTTCTGCATACATAACAGGCACAGAAATGAAACCATTGCCTATTCTATACAGATCACTTCAAGATTCACCAGGCTCTGAACGAGATCTGGAAGTGAGCTTTGCAATTCTTTGTTGCTCTTGCTAGGGGCTATTCTGAAGAACTGTTGAGGCAAATCGCTTGTGCCTATCTTGAACTCAGCTTTCTCACCTCCTGAGTACCTCCATAATCATACTCATCTTTCCTTCTTTCCTTTCCACAGTCATACCCATCTTTCCCTTTCTCCTCTGCTTTTATTCTGTATCTTTCTTGTTCTGCTTCTTGGGATCTTTTATAAATCTTTCTCTTTTAGTTTAAATCTTTCTCCTCCTTTTGAAGGAATTCTTCTACTTCTTGAGAAATATGGCAAATGTATTATGAACTGATGTATAGAGAAATAAGGAGAAACCAAAGGATAACATACATAATGATTACCACTACCTAAGTTAAAAGATAACTAAAAGGAAGTAAATATTGAGTAATAATATATGTTAAGTGCTTTATACACTGTAAAACACTATATAAACTTCATAAATGTTAATAAATGCATATACTATGTATAATATACAAATATAAATTATAAATTAAATAAGTGAACAAAGACTATTGTTATCTATTAGTAATAATGTTAGTAATAGGAAAACCAATGAAGTCCTCAGGAAACAGATACTGGAAGCATATTTTCTTCCTCATGGAAGAAAGTCAGAGGACTAGATGATGACAAGGCTTTATGCAGAATCACTCTATCAAAAGTATCTGGCTTTTTTTTCTGTTTTTTTTTTTCCTATAAGGGAAAATTCATGGGAAAAGTAGAGTGTGTTGTGTTTTTTTTTCCTTCAGGTAGGACTGTGATGTAAAGACATAGGACATCAATAAAATATTCTGATTTGTCTTGAAGAAAAAAGTACTTCAAAGTAACACCCTGTGGCCAAGGTGAAGTATTCTAGACCAGCCCTAAATGAGTGTCCCAGGAAGCTCATGTGATATAGCAAGACCCCAGGTTAAGAGCTGAATACTTCCCATTAGTCCTATCCCTGGGTGCCTAGCCCAGACACCTACATCATCAAAGAGATCATATAGCTGTTCTGCCATCTTGAGGCTGTTGGAACCAGCACCCTGTAAAGTCAGACGATGCAGGATTTCACCAATGATGCTCATAAGTACTAAAATGTTTTCCTCTTCCTTAAGCAACAATCTTTCCATCATGTTTGACAGTTGCTTCCGGAGCAGATCTCCCTGCAAGGGATAAGGATGAAAAGGAGAAACACCTTAGGGTACTCCTAAGAATTTGCCAGGATCTGTATATTCTACAAAGCGAAAACTGTCTTCTGGACCTCTCCCACCCAAAACGCCAACTTGCTCAGAATTTTTTCCCTGATCTGTCAGGCCTTTAACAAAAGAGTAATGGGATAGAATTTTGCCTGTGTGCCCTCAGTGTCTCCCCTTGTCAGACAGAGAAAGGTTTTAGAAACCTTGTCTTATGAAAGCCAATTGAAGGAACTGTGGATGTCTAAGCTGGAGGACAGAAGAAATGGAGACAATGTAAGTGTGGCATGTGTACCGCACTGAAAGAGAAATATTGACAAAATAGAGTTTACGCAAAAGGTGACTTGGATGGGGAGGGGTCTACAACTCAAATTACATAAAGATCAGTTGAAGGAGCTAGGAATACTTAGACTGGAGAATATCTTTTGGTGAAATTCACTTGGCTTGCTATGTATTGGCTATATTGGTTCAGTAGAGCAAAATGCCACCTAAAAGGCACCTTCCATACATATATCAAAATTTTTCAAGATTTCTTGAAATATATACCAACAGAGACAGCCTTATTCAATGATCCTTTGGTGATTAATACCAGACAAGGGATATGATAATGACTTTTATCAACTATTTCCACTTTAATGGAAGTGATCTATTTTAAGTTGAAGAGTAATTCTCTGTAAATGGTGAAGTCCTCCAGATGCTCCTCTTTGCAGATGACAAGATTTAATTTTCATAAAACCCTGAAATACTACATAGCCTTCTAGAGAAGAGCCATGATCACTCAAAAGATTTTGGTTTAAACATTCATATACGAAAAACTAAGTGGATGAATAGTCTCTATTGTCCAGATTATGACAAATAGTAATAGGAACAATGTATAGAGCAGCTATCAGTAATGACTTCTTAGATAGATACTGACAGTGAATAATTTGTTTCAGTATTAAAAGAGAGAGTGAGCTAAATCACTTTCAAGAAATTCCAAAGCTCCTTTAATGCCCCTTAAACACAGGTCCATCTTTTTACTAGTAATATTCTGTCAGCATTGTTGTATAGCTTTGAGTCACTAACTATAATAGTTTCTGAAGATTTAAAAATGAATACCACTCATAGGACAATGCAGAGGCATATGTAGGTTTGATTAGTCTATAGCATATAACAAATAAGAAAGTACAAAGAAAAAAACTAGAGTAAGGGATATCATCTAAGAAAGTGAGGGGGAAAAATGGGATGGGCATGTGGCAAGAGAAGGAAATAGACAATAAGCGACTCATGTATTCTGCTGCCATCAATATTATGTAAAAAAAATGCAAGGGAGGCCTCTGGCACGTTGGATGAACCAACTGTGCAAAAGTTCTTGGGAGTTATGCACAAGAGTAACATAGGATTGAGTGGGAAGAAAAGGGTTGCAATCTGGATTGCTGAAGGGAACATATGAATTGGTGAGATTTTAAAAATCCATTTAGAATGTGAATATCTAAGTTGTTGTTCAGGTATGTACTGAACTAGATGACTTCTGAGGCACTTACTGAGATCTGTGGTTCTATGTTTGGAGGAGGTTGGGGGGCAGTGGTGGAAAAAATAGGATAAAAGAGAAGAGGGACTTTTGATGATGCTAAATAAGAGAGTAGCATGTGTCCAGGGAGAATATGAAAGGACAGTGAAGTGACTTTTTTTACAAGGTGTCTGGGAAAGGGAGGAGGGCAGGAAGAAACAGTCATGGCCTTAAACCTTGAATCCTGAACTGGTGGGGATATCCTTTTGGGGGACATTTTCCATCAATAGTATTGACAGTATTTCCCTTCTTACCTTCTCAGGTTGAAGTAGAAGGCTGCCCAACCCTTGCAAACTCATAGTCTGTACCACCTGATTGGAATGACTCAAGGATGAAGTTAGGAAGTTCCCAATAGACCGCCGAGACTTATATCGTGGGACCTCTGTGCTGTTGAGAAGCTGAACAGGGCTCTTATAGTGAGCTTTTCACATTATGCAAAGCTGGCCCTAAACTCTGGCCATCAATAACCATGTCAGGGATACAGGAATGCACATATGTGCACCAAAAACAACCTTATGCCCTGCCAAGAATATGACAAATACCCATTCCCCATCCCAGGTTCTTGGTTTGAATGTGCCCCAAGGGCAAGTGCGGCCAAGGTTGGGACAGTCTTCTCTACCCTCTTCTTTACGTAGCGGGATGGTGTTCCAAACTCATTAGAACTTTGATCGTTGACCTCAATGTCCTGTCAGAGATCCATTCTCTGGTAGTTTCTATTCCCCACCATTCTGTGGCCAGTTTTTATTCTTAAATTTAGCCTCTCTTGGGGAATGAGATCCCCATGAAAACTCAATGTTGGAACAGTGAAAGCCTAGGCTTGAACTTTCTCTCAGGTGTCAGGGAGGAATCCCTGAGAGTCAGTATCCAGGGATTAGGTAATGTCTGAGCAATAGCTCTCTGTCTTATTCCTAAACTTAGAGGATTTGATCTGTTTCAATGACAGTCATTTGACCTGAAAATGTCCTTTTTTCTCAGTTGACTTCTAAGAGCTTCTCTACTCACCTCCTGGATCATGTAACTGACCTTTCCCAGCCAACTCTTTGGGCCCAGCACTATTATCAAGTTGAAAAAGGCCCAACCTTTAATCCTAGCTTGGCTATTTGCTATTTACTGCCTGTGTTATCTTGAACAGGTCTCATCCCCTCTCTGAGACACAGGCTTCCCGTTTGTAAGTCTGGGATATTTTCTCCTAACTATGCTATCTTATACTTGGCCACAATGAGGCTCATCCTCCTCCTTTCTTCCTACTTACATCCTTCATTAAATCTTACTCAAGGGCGGAGGAAAGAACCAGAGATCACAGATTCACAAATCTCAGACTGGTAAGGTCACTAAGAAGCCATCTCATCCAATTCATGATCTGCTTAAGGGAAGGGATTGTTTTTATTTTTAAAATTTGTCTTGGTTTGTCTTTATATCCCCAGTGCCTTGTACATAAAGAACACAATAGATGCCTAGATTGGATTGGGTACATATGCTCCAGAACAAATCACTTAACTGCTGACAATTTTTCTCCCAGGGTTGTTTTGGGAAAAAGCATGTTGTGCAATAGAAAAGTGTTCCAGAAATGTAAATTATTATTATAGGGAGCCCATTATTTCCAAAGGCAGCTCATTCCATTTTTGGACAGCTCTGATGGTTAGAAAGCTTTTCTGTAGATCAAGTCTAAATCTCCACCTTTATCCATTCTTTCCTAGTTCTGCATTTTAGAACCATGTGGAAATATAATCCTGCTATATACTTGGAAAAAGATTTCATATACTTTGTCACCCTCTCAAAGTATTTTCTCTCCAGGTAAAGAGGACTAGCATGGTGGACAGATGACATGAACTTGAGTCCCCAGTCTTCTGGTAAATAGCATTAATCTTGGTTAAGGCCCTCAAATTCCTAGAGCAGTTCCGTTTAACTCTCTATAAAACAAGAATAATGAATCTTACCCTGTCTGTCCCCTAAGATGTGAGAATCAAATGACAAAAATGGAAGTGAAAAAAGTTTATAGATTACAAAGCTCTAAATATAAATGATAAGGATTTGTGACCACAAATATGAAACCCTTTCCTGTGGATAGTATTCTATTTTCAAAGCATACATTAAGATTTTCATTATTGCTTTCATCTGTATCATCTCATTTGAACCTCACAGGACTCCCTCCCCTCCTTTAATCTTAGGCCTACTTTTGGTTGGTCTTGTTCAGGGATGGGGAACCTGCAGTCTGGAGGCCACATGTGGCCTTCTAGGTCCTTGGGTGCAGCCTTTTGACTGAGTCTAAGTTTTATGGTACAAATCCTTTTATTGAGGGGATTTGTTCTGTGAAGTTTGGATTTAGTCAAAGGATTGCATTTGAGGACCTGGAGGGTCACATGTGCCCTCAAGGCTGCAAGTTCTCTACCCTGGACTAGTTCCATGTTTTATCAGCCTGATATGTCACTAAGAAGATCTCTTTCACGTGTGGTAAGTCTTGGGTTAAAAACAAACAAAAACAACAACTACACAATACAGGATAAGAGAGGTGTGACTAGACAATAAATTCTCTAGAAAAAAATTTGGGTTCTCAGTGAATCAACAGTGTGGCACAGCAACCTCCCAAACTGTAGTGAAATCTGAGGATGCATTAAGAGAGAGAGGGTATCCAGAATGAGTGAGTTCATAGTCCTGATATCCTTTGACCTACCCAGAACCTACTGGGAGTAAAGTGTTCAATTCTGGATGCCACATTTTAGGAAATAAATTGACAAACCAGTGTCTATCAAGAGGAGGTAAATTAGTACAGAAAGGGCCTGGAAACTATACTGTTCAGTTATTCCTTCCACATCACAGGGGTTAGGATGTGGCACCCCCATGATCTGAAAAATCCACATAAAATTCTGGGGTGAAGAAGTCTGAATTATTATGGTATATAAAATATGTTGATATTATACAATACTATACATATATTTTATGTATTTCTGAGTTTCTAAACTTTTTCTGTGTTATGCGTTGGCCTTTGCATGTTATCTGTGGCTTCTGCAATACTCTCAGGAAATTCCCATTTAATTTCTTATGCTGACCCATGATATATCAAAATCAACAAAGGGGAAAGTTGTGATGTGAAAGGGATAACTCTACAAGGGTTGAGCTAACTGAGGATGTTTCAGCTGAAGAAGAGAAGACTTAGAGGGAACATGACAGCTGCTTTAAAATATCTGATGGGCTGCCATGTGGAAAATAGATACGTTTTGCTGGATCTCAAAAGGGCAGAACTAGGAATAGTTGGTGAACGTTGTGAAGATTTTAGGCTCAGTGAAAGGGGGAAAACCTTTTTAAAATAAGGGCTATCAAAAAGTGAAATGGGCTGTCACAAGTGGTATTTTCCATTGGCAGAGGTTGGAAGCTGGATTGTTATTTGTTGGGGATGCTGAGAAGGGAACTCTTGTTAAAGTGTAAGCGGGACCAGGTGCTCTCCAAGATCCCTGCCAACTCTGAGATTCTGTGATTCTGTCGTCTACTCTTCCTGCTCTGATAGGAATGAAGGAGATAATTGCTTAGCACATAGAGTACCCCATTGTGTATACAATTTTGCCTGCAGCTACCATCAGGGGGACCTCTTCATATGCATCACTAGACCAAAACTCATCTGAACAAAACTGCTCCTCTGCCCTTGCCTTATGAGTGCCTCCTCACAACCTTCCAGAGAAGGAAAGGCTCCGGATTCTTAGTGTCCTATCCTGAGGTCATGAATGAGAAAGTTGGAGTCCATTGCTTACCTACAGAATAGGTGTAGGACTTTACCTGGACAGCCTTACCTCAGTGATAACAAGGATGCCTACCAAATGATCCCGCTCATATGGACTCCTCAGGCTGTGCATAGCATGATTTAAAATGCTCTTGATCTCACACTTGTAGTGAGTAATGGCCCTGGGGGGAGGAATAAACAGGGAAAAACTCTTAATCCGATAATGGACTTGTCCAGTTGAGAATGGGGGATAGGGAACCAGGGTCAAAGTTGGGAAAGAAAAGTTCAGTAGGTCACTCAACTAGCATTTACTGTCTATTACATACCAGGGACTATGCTAAGTGCTGGCTCATAGGACTTATCCACAGGTTAAGGAAGCAGCCATTTAAGGAATCCAACTTGATGGACACAAAGGACACAGACTCCCAAATGCCTCCCTCACTACTCTGTCACAGGATCTGAAATTTTACTGTTAATGCAACATTTCCTTACACTATATATTATCTTCTTCCAAAAAAGAAAACTCAATAAATCAATGTAGGGAGAAAGTAAAAAACAAAACAAAGCATGTGTACATGTATTTATGTGTGTATATATATGTATGTATACATATACACACAGATATACTAAAAATATATAAACTTCTGTCTGTCTCTCTGTATGTGTCTCTCTTTGTCTTTATCTCTCTCTGTGTGTGTGCATGTATGTCTCTCATCCACTGTCATTTGTCAGTGGGATCACTCTTATGTTTCACCTTTTCCTTCCTGGACTCTCATTTAAAGTGCCCAACCACTCAGTAGGGAGTTTTCAGACACCTCCAACCTGCACAGGATAGACCCAGAGGCAGTTTGAAGACCATGGAAATAAGGTGAGGAATGTCTCTGGGCATGGAAATGGGGAGAAACATTGGGTGCAAACTCTCAAAGATATTGTAGGCATGCCTCTTGGGATCCATCCCCCAAGGGGTAACATACCTCAAGGAAAGCATGGCCCAAATCTTCCCTCTTGCCCTATCCCCAGTATCTTTTCCCTGGATACCTAGTCAGGAGGGTCACACCCTGTTTGAACGTATTCATCTCCGTGAAAAGGTCCCAGCCCTGTTGTAGCTTCATGTAGGCAAATACCTCCCAGTTGTCCGTGATCCAAAAGAGACCTTTCAGGGCCTCCAGGCATGTCCTGTGGAGCAGACAAAAGAATGTGAGAGGGTTCAAGTTCAGTTCCCAGTTCCTGACTCTGGAATGTGTTTATGTGGATTTGTTCACCTGGGCGGTCCTCCACTAATCCCTACCAAACCCACTGATGACTACAACTGGCAGATGAGAGACTTTCTCACAGTGTAAGCATTCTCCTTCACTATGGCGGATGAACGGTGGCATTTACCTCCTCCTTGCCTGTTCATCCTGGGTGATTCTTATAACTTCCAAGTTGGCAGCACTTCTCAGTTCATCTATTTTTATATCTTTTACAAAACATCCAACATATAATCATCTATCCTTTGCATGAACATTTTCAGTGAGAGAGAATCCACAGCCTCCCAAGAAAGTGAATCTACTGTTGTTCAGGAAGTTGCATTTTTGATCTTTTTAGTTTTGTTCCATTGAACAGAAGCCAAGGGTTCAAATTCTCATAGCAATGAGAAGTTGAACACACTGCGCAAATAATCAAAAGTGATTCTGCAGGATGCCCTGGTCCTACTGAGCTCTGAGCCTTGTTCATTGGCATGTGTGTTTGTGTGTTTGTGTGTGTGTGTGTGTGTGTGTGTGTGAAGCAGGTAGCCCAGGCAATAGAGAGAGTGCTAGACTTAGTCAGGAAGACCTAAATTCCAATGCCAGCTCAGACATTTTTGGTAACCTTGGGCAAGTCACTTAACCTTTCTCAGTTTCATTTTTCTCATCTCATCTGTAAACTGAGGATAATAATATCACAGGATTGTTTTCAGGAACAAATGTGATGTGTAAATCATTCAGAAAATTTCAAAGCACTACATAAGTGCTACTATCACTGCTGTTGTCACTGTCGCTGTTATTATTGTATGGGAAAACTCAAGAAATTGTCCACACAAGTTCACTTAATAATCTTGCAGTTTAGGCAAGGTCCATTTTTTTCCAGCTTGATTTCTGAAGTATGTAGGATTAGATTTATCTCTTTTAAGTTAATATAGATTTCACTCCAGAATCAGTATAATTATTTTCGGTCTTGATGCAGTATTGTCCATCCCTGAATTTGGAGACCTTCCTTGAAGCAAAGAAACCTTTTGTTTAGAATCTGCACAGGACATCTGTAATACCGGCATACAGTTTGGGGGAGGGTCTACGTCTGTTTGAAACGTAGCTTGGTCTTAACACTCATTGAACAAAACTATCTATTAATTCCATCTATTAGAAAGTCTTCTGTGACTTTAGCATACATATCACAGAAGAGCAAATGCTTCTGCAAAATTGTTATAGAATAAATGCTGGAAAAGATAAGTACATGAATGCAGTGCTGGAAGAGCTATGAGTTGGTCCAACCATTCTGGAAAGTAATTTGAAATTAAAAGAAGGTGACGAAAACACCCATACCCTCTGACCCAGAGATGACATTGGTATATATGCATGTGTGTTTGTGTACATATTATATATGTACATGTATGTGTATATATGCACATATGCATATATGTACATGTGTATATGTACATATGTGTATATGTGCACATATATAATGATATACATATATATCAGTGTCATCTCAGGTATATACATACACACAGATACATGTATAAACACATATACATGTATTGCATACATATACATACACATATGTGTATATGCTTGTGTGTATGTGTGTGTGTGTATATATATATATATATACACATATATATACACATATGTATATATATGTGTATATATATATATATATATATATATACATATATAGCCCAAGGAGGTCAATTACCAAAACAAGTTCCATGTTTAGCAAAATATTTATTTAGAGAAGAACTTTCTAAAGCAGCAAAAAAGTGGAAACTGAGTAGATGCCCATCAATTAAGGAATGGTACATCATAACATGACACACGAATGTCATGGGACATTACTGTACTATAAGAAATGAACACAAAGAACATGAAACATGGGAAGGTTTATGTAAACTGACACAAAGTGATGCAAGTAAAAGCAAGAAGACTATCTACCACAACATATTTAGAATGAAAACAAACAAATCAATTGGAACTGAATGCTATGAAATTATAATGACCAAACTTTACCCCAAAGAACCTAAGAGAACTGCCTTTCCCCTCTTCTTTACAGAAGCATAAGACTATAAGTGGAGCAGCCAGGTGGCACAGAGCACCAGGCCTCGAGTCAGGAAGACTCCTTTTCCTGAGTTCAAATCTGGCCCCAGACACTTACTAACTGTGTGACCCTGGGTAAATCAGTCAACCCTGTTTGCCTCAGTTTCCTCATCTGGAAAATGAGCTACAGAAGGAAATGGCAAACCACTCCAGTATCTTTGCCACGAAAACCCCAAATGGGGTCGCAAAAAGTCAGACATGACTCAACAACAAAGTGAGGATGGATCCAGTGAGGGCTTTTTAAGGATGAGAGAGATATGAGAATATTCAAGTGTAAGATTTCATATTCCAAGGGATCCACGTACCCTCCTGCTCACAAGCAAAACCAGGGATGATAGGATCTAGTGAGAGTTTTTTTAAAAATGAGATGATAGGAGCATATTTGTAGGTAGCAGGGAAGGGGTCATTAGATACCAAGAGACTGAAGATTAGTGAGACGGTGGGAATTATTGTGGGGACAATCTGTTGGGGAAGTTAGGAGGGGTTGGCTTTGGTAAGGAGAAGGCCCATCTCTTTATCTTCATCTGAGACCAGGGTGAAGGAGGAGATAGTGTGGGAAGATGTCTGAATTTTGGGAGCTGAAAATGGAAAAAGATGAACTATTGGAGGATGACAATCAAATGTTTTGATGAAATATAAGGTGAAGTCCTTGCCTGAGAGGGTGGGTGAAGGGATTGTGGTGGTAGGCTTCTAGCAAACATGGAAAGGTGGGTGCAGGTGGTGGGATAGATGTTGGACGGTAAATCAATGAGAGAAAAATTGAGCACTTGTCTTGCTGCAGTCCGGGGTTGGTTGTGATAAGTAATGTGAATTTGTAGTGGACTCGATCAGAATGTTTTTGTGATTTTCCTCAGCTTCATTCAGGAGGATGTGAATAGGTGCAAAAGATGCAAATGAGGAGGATGGTGTGGGGTGATTCGTGGTTAGGGCTTGACAAAGAGTGATCGGTGATAGGACAAGGGGGTAAAGAAATCGGGAGTGGAGGACAGTTCAGAGTTGAGTTGGATCATAAAGGGTTCAGGATAGGAAAGGGAGGGGAATGGAAGGTACATTTCCTTCCTCCCGTCTGCTGGATGCTCTGCCTCTGCTGTCTATAGCTACTGTCATTGCCACTTCTGTCTCCATTCTCCAGCTGTCTCAGCCCTTACCTTGACAACTCTCATAGTCTCCTCACTTGCCCCAGGAACCCTTGGCATACACCGGAAGTCAGTCATTGGTTCTGACTACCATATCTTGGAAGTTTTCTTCTTTGGGTGGTATGTACCTTCCTTTTTGTCTCCCCAGGATCCCTTATTCTTCCAGTCAGGGTTTTTCTAACCTGTGCCTTTGGATCATAACATTCAGGGAAACAGAGTCTCTTTTACTGTTGCCAGCATGCAGTTGTGTCTCCTTTCTCTCCTCCACTCTTCTACATGACTACTCTATTTCTCAGTTGTTGCTTTTTTTCCTACAAGATGACTCTACTTGTAATTGCTCTATATCTTCTGCTGTGATATTTTCCAAATGAATTTGTACTTAAGCATACTTTGTCCTTGGCTGCCATGAGCTTTTGGCTTGGCATGGAAAGAGTTTGGGGTTCAGCCAAATTGAATTCATGTTAGCCGTAGGCAAACATAATTAGAAAGGCAAATCTATTGCATTTAAAAGAAAAACAATGATGGGACACATTCTAAAAGTAAGGAAATATGTAAAATTAGGAAGTCCTTGTACTGGAAGAGAGCTTGGAGGGTACTTTAGACCCATCCCTGCCCATCCCGGAATGCAGAGGGCTCAGGACAGACGGTCATATGGATCATCAAGGAAGAACTTACAATCCTTTCATCACCCTGGTGCTTCCCCTGGAGATGATAAAACTTATCTATGTTCTTCCTAATATCTAGTACTCAGAACTGAAAACACTACTCGAGAATGGATAAAACCTCCAAATATCCTTCTAGAAAATGTACTGAATCAATTGATTGTTAGCTTGAAGGAGAGGGGGAGAGGGAGCACACTGATATGGTATAAAGATTTCCAAGTCAAAAGAACGGAGTTTAAATCCTGACTCTACTATTTGGTGGCCATGAGGTCTTGGGTATCACTTTACCTCTCTGAGGCTAGGTTTCCTTGTCTATAAAAGGGTAATTACGATACTTTCTTTTCCTATCTCATCGAACCATTGTGAAGAAAGTATTTGGTAATCACTATGGAAATGGGAGTTTACTTATATCTACTCTAGTCTGTTTTCCTGGCTCCCATCACTTAGAGTCAGGAAAGTCTAGCTTCAAATTTTCCACCTGACACTAACTGGATGACCCTGGGGAAATCACCTAATTCACCTGGGTCTCAGTTTACCCATTTGTAAAATGGGGAGGCTGGACTCAATGACCTCTAATGTCCCTTCCAGTTCTAAATGTATGATTCTGTGGTGATCCTGTCCCAGTTGCTCAGTTTCATTCTCTCACGTCTATGTATCAGACCAAGCCTATACTTCTCCAATTCCACTTCTGCTTTCTTTTTGGCATGGCAATTTCATCTCTTTGATTTGAACCTCAGCCCTGACTCTCCCTTCTGGCTCTGACATCCCACCTTTTTCTCCTGCCTCATGCTAGTGTACATCTATTCCTTGTTTATCTTCAGCCTGACAGCTGACTCTCACCCGGCCATCCCGGCCTGGTTGCGTATGCCCTTTGTGGGGTAAAGTTATAACCAAAATGGGCAACTTGAGTCAGTAATAAATGTTGATCATATGTGTGAAGTAATTTCATTGTCAGTGCCTCTACCTAGGAGACCTCAAGACAGGACAATTGCTATTAAATAACACACACATGCATCCTAGGAGCATATACCATTTTGGCTTGCTTGTAATATTTTTTTTAAATTAGGCCACACTGTATAAGCACTCCCTTCCCTTTATACAGATGTGTGTGTGTGTGAATGCATGCATTCATTCAGTCTACTCAACAAGCTTTTATGAAGCTACTATTATGCATCAGGCACTAAGCTAGGTCCTTGAGATCTAAAGACCAAAATGAGACAGTTCCTTTACTCAAGGAGCTTACTTTCTACTGAGGGGAAACAATACGTACATAGAAAATTAAATGCAAAATATTTGCAAAGTAGATACTAAATATCTCCCAGGGAAGGGGCAGTAGTGACAGTGGCAGGGGGAAGGAGAAGAGAAAATCAGGCTTTCTCAAAGAGTTGGCATTAAAACTGAGCTCTTTTATGAGTGAAGGGCCATGTGCAAGCCTGTGCAAAGCAGACATCCCCACTGCATGATATGTACTGTAAAGGGTAACGCTCAACACCAACCACAAGTCGGGCAGCTGCTTTTTATTCCCTCACCTAAGTATGGTATTAAAGACCCTCAGGGTAAAGATCTAGGAGCAGATGGAGGAGTAGACACTTTGTCTACTCACCAATTAAAATGCTGGAAAGTTCAAAGTGGAGACTGCAAACCGAGGCAGCAGTAATACCACCTCCAGAAACAGGCCCCCCAAAGGACAGAGGCGTAAAGGCTGAGTCACTGTGGGTCCTATCTTCCACCAGCAGGTGAGGATGCCCCCTGGAAAGAACTGAAGAAGCAGGGATGGAGGGCCGGAGGCAGCTCTATCTCTCCTAATTAATTGTTCCTGGCTCCCAAGAGTGTAGCCTTGATGGGCTGCTGCATTCAAGTATGCCAAGGGTGACTAAGAGTCTGTGTTCTGCTGCTGTTTCTTTGCTGAAGGGGAGCACCATGCTTTTACTACCATACAAACCTTCCAGACAAATCAGCTTAATTTTTTGAAAGCTGAGCATAGTGCTTGCTCGTTTGAGCAGTATCTCCTGCCATCCTAATGCAAAGATATCCTTTATTATTTTTGTTTTTCATATCTTTAGTCTTAGAATTTAAATTGTGGCCTTCTCCAGTCTGGCCAGTGCCCTATCTTCTCTGGGTTCCAGAAGAAGCCTGGGCAGCTATGGACTGACTATGGATAACCACTCACAAAGTCATTCTTTTAGAACTTATTTATGGTTTGGGACTAAAGACCTCCTCCTTTCCCTTGCTTTAGGTCTGAAAAAACCTGGGTGGAGATCCTTGTCTTTGAAGGTGCTTTTCCATGGGGAATGTTTGTGGGCTAGCAGGATGGCCTCCTTATGTCATGGGGTGTCATGTAGAGGAGTGGGACTTGGATAGGGAAGGAACTCAAAACCATGCTGTACTAGGATTATTTGAGGAAAACAGGATGTTTAACCTGTAAAAGGGAAAAAGTTAGATAGGTGTTGCCTCCAAGTATTTAAGACTGTCACAGATTAGAGGAAACCTATATGGCCTAAGGTGGCTGAACTAGGAACGAACTGGAGAAGTTAAAAAAAAAAAGGCAATTCCCTACATGAGTATCCTCTGGTATTTTTCTCCTGTCTACCATTGTCTCTGCTGTGGGCCCAGCCTAGGGCCATGGATGAAAGCAAGTTACCTTGCTCAGGACCAGTTGCCTTGACTGGTTAGAAAGATGCAAACTCTGGGGGACAAGTCAGGATTAAAATTACAGAAAAGGGAGAGCAAAGACTTGAGTGGGAGAGTTTGCCCCTTCTGTTACTCTTGGATACTGGAACTCTCCTCCTGTCTCAGGAACAGGAAGTCAGGTAGGGTGAAACATATGTAAAGGCCCACAAAAGGTAATCTTCAGAGGCCTGAGGCTCTCACCTGAAAGGACTGAGATACTCCAACTTCAAGGTATCTTCAAAATGGTCCGGAGAGTTGTCAACCATGTCCAGTTCAAAAAGGTAGTGCAGCTGTGTTAACAGGCCCAAAAGAATACCAGAAAAGGCCCAATGGACTGTTATTCGGAACTCCTGGATGTAGAGGAGCTCATACATTGTATTCAGTGCCTACAAAGGGAGTGGGGGGTGGGGCAAGATAAGAAAAAAGACACAGCTTCAAGTTGTGCCACTTTTATCAGGATACTTCCCTGATCAGAAGCCAGTCATGGCTCATGACCACCTCTCCAATCAAGTCCAGCCTCTCAATCTTTAGGTTCAAGGACCTCTATCATCTAGCCTCACCTTGCCCAATTAGCTTTCTTTCCGTATCATGTCTCAGTAGGAAAGAGTTTAAGAAAAGGCACTGAGGCTGACAAATTCAGGGCATGTATGGAGAATGGTGATCTGTGCCACTGAACTGGAGCACAGGCCATGTGAAGACTGGAAATACAACTGGAAAGATTTTTTCATTATCTAGTATTTTTTAAATGTAACTTGAAATAAACAACTCAGGATCTTGAGAAAACTTCCAAGTTAGATAAGTTAATCTTTGGAGTTTAAAATAAGA
Source organism: Notamacropus eugenii (assembly GCF_028372415.1). Classification (NCBI taxonomy): domain Eukaryota; kingdom Metazoa; phylum Chordata; class Mammalia; order Diprotodontia; family Macropodidae; genus Notamacropus; species Notamacropus eugenii. Next base: position 91,153,089 of record NC_092875.1, on the reverse strand, counting down.
GGAAATACACACATACATACACACACACATACACACACACACACACACACACATATATCTTCTTTAAGATGAAGTGACAATAAACTGTGGAAGGCCTTACATGTCGGGTTAAAGAGTTTGAACTTATTCATTAGGTAATGGGGAGCTCTTGAAGAGTCTGGGGCAGGGGTCTGGCAGGAAAAAAGTCTGGAAGCTGTGGGAAGAGTAGTTTGAAAGAGAAAAATAGTGAAGCAAGGAAGGCCTGCTAGGGAGCTGTTGAAATGTTCAGGGCTGAAAACAGAGGACTGACTATGGGAATGGGGAAGAGGTGAAGACCCAAGAGAGGTTGTTAAGGATTAGAACTAAATATGAGAAGTGAGGAAGGTGGAAGGGCAGGAAGTAATACCAAGGATTCAAGCATATCTAATATGTATGTGATTAAAAAAAAACATATTTTCAAAGGGTTCTCTCATATGCTGTCTCATCTGATCCATACAATAATTCCTTGAGATAGTTACCACAAGTATTATCTCCATTTTACACATGAAGAAACTAAGGTTCAGAGAGTTTAATTGATTGAAGTGGGATATAAATCGAGCTCTTTCCTAACTCCAAGGCTAAAGTTCTTTTTTTTTAAACCATGCCATGAAAGACAAGTTGAATGATTGTGCCACAAGCATGAATAGAAGTATCAGACATAGAAGTAGGCTTGGGGTTGAGTTGAATGGTTTGTAGAGACACCCTTTAAGCAGTTGGAGAAAAGAGATCAGGGCTAGAAAAAAAGACCACAGTTATCTCTGTAGAGCTGGCAAGTGAAGTCAAGGAGATAAAAGAGATGGACAAGAAAGAGACTAAGGAGAAAGAAGAGTTACAGCAACAGAGACTTGGGAACCACCCACCTTAACGAGCCATGCAGAGGACAAGGAGCCAGATCTGGCACGAGACATAAGGGTGCTTAGAGAGCCAAAAGAATGGAGTATTTTAAACCAAAAAGAGAGAATATAGAGAAGAATAAGCTGATCAAAAGTATCAAATGTTGCAGATCAGTTGATGAGGAAGTTGTTGCCTGACTGTGACCCCATTTGGGAATGATTTGCTATGAAGAAACTGAGGCAAACAGGGTTAAGTGATTTGCTCAAGGTCCCATGACTTGTAAGTGTCTGAGGCCAAATTTGAACCCAGGTCTTCCCGACTCCAGGCCAGCAGTGCCCTATTCACTTTGCCACCTAACCACACTAAAGAAGAAGAAGACTGAAAAAAAATTGTTGGATTGGATAATGGGCAAGTCATTGGTTGAGAGGTCAAGTCAAATATTACTTAAGAGAGATCAAGGTCAATAGAATCGTGGAGACAAAAATTAGGTTGCAAGAAGTTAAGGAAACATTAGTAAGTAAGAAAGTGGAAATTTTGAGTGTTGACAAATTTTTTTTTCAAGAAGTTTGGCAGTGAAAGCGAAAAGGATCCTTAGTTGAATGAGTTAGAAAGGCTAAAGAAGTAATTAAAAAAATATTGGGGAGACTTGAACATCCTTAGAGTCTGAAGGCAAGAAAGCAATGGAGATGGAGAGGGTGAGATTGAAGACAGCTAAGAGAAATGAGATGCCTTTGGGATTAAATGTACTACTGAAAATAGGGAAGGGTTAGGGCAGGGGTGGGAAACCTGGGGCCTGGAGGCCACATGCAGCCCTCTAGGGCCTAGAGGTCTTGGTTCTACACCCCTAGTTTAGGTCTAAGAGATAAACTTTAACAAGAGGTAGAGATAGGTCTTCTTCTCTGCCTAGAAAGGAGGAGAAAGTGCTAACTAAACTTCCTTAAAAAATAGTCATTATTCAGCTTTTCTCCTTGAAAGGACACTTTAGCTCTAAAGAACCAAGAGGACTCAGGGTAGGGTCCACAAGAGAGAAAACAGGATACTGGCTGCTTAAGATCAGATGTAGGTCCAGGAAAAAAAATCTCAGGATGCCTTCTGTGATGCACAGGAATGCATGTAGGGATTCAGGGAAGATGCTATATCCAGAAAATATAATAAAATCCATTTTTTCTGTAGTGTTTTGTAACTTACAATGTGTTTTTCTCACAACTATGTGAAGAAGGTAGGACAAGTATCATGATTCCCACTTTACAAAGGAAACTGAGGCTTAGAAAGATATAGTGAAGAAGTTAGAGTGATATAGCAGAAGGAACGCTGGATATAGAGCCAGAGACCTGGTTTCAAATTCTGGTTCCCTTACCTACTAGTTGAATGATTTTAGGTGTCATTTTTTTTCTCTAAACTTCAGCATCCTCAGCTGTGAAAAAAAGGGATTAGACTAGATGACCTTTAAAAACCCTTCTAGCTCTAAATCTAGAATTCTATGATACCTATATAGCTCTCAGTTTCTCTATCTGTAAAATAAGCGGGGAGGTGAACTAAATGATCTTTAAGATCTCTTCTATGGGACCTTAAATCTTATGATTACCCATGACTTGCCCAGTGTCACACAGCTTGTTAAATTTATAAGTCAGCACTCAAACCCAGATCTCTTGGATTTAAGTTCAATGCCCTCATTCATTTGGTTAGAGCCGCCCTGTGGGTATATCTCTTGAGAAACCTGCGTATAGGGACAGTAGGATGAGCAACCCCCAAAATGTGAACAGTCAAGAGAGCTTCATGAGTCAAGCCCTATAAAATATATGTGCACTCTAACAATGGAAGTTTAAGTAGGGTGATGGGGGAAGGGAGAGAGAGAAACAGAGACAGAGTGAGTGAGAGACAGAGACAGAGATAGAGGGAGAGAAAGAGAGAGAGAGGGAGACAGAGAGAACGGCAAAGACAGAGAGAGACACAGAGTGAGAGAGACAGAGGGAGAGGGAGACAAAGAGAAAGACAGAGACAGAGAGAGACACAGAGTGAGAGAGACAGAGAGATGGAGAAAGACACAGAGAGAGACAGAGACAAAGAGAGTCTCTGTGTTACTTTTGACAAATTATTTCCCTTTACGAGTCTTAATTCTCTAATTTGTAAAATAAAGGTCTCTTCCAACTCTAAAAGTCAATAATTTGTTACATGTCCAAAGCAGAGGTTAAGATGCCTCCTTATAAGAAGTGTTATGGGAAGAGTGCCCAGCATTCCTGCTTACCTCTATAGACGTCAGTTCTGTCTTATCCACTATGTTTTTTGAAATAATATCTTCTTCCGATGGCCGAATCTTCAATTTCAGGTACAGCAGGGTCATCAGTCTCTTCATTAGGTTTTTATCCACAGACATGATCTTCCACATCTCCATGACCTGCCTAAAAAGTATAGCCAGATGACTTCGCGCTGTGTCCATTCCTCTTCTGCCCAAAGTTCAAGGAAGACTTCACTGGAGAAGTGTGGGAGGGTGGAGGGAAAAAAAATGCTTCCACAAAACTGTGAAGCAGTAACTTTCCATTTCCTCTTGGAGGGAATTTTATGTGGGCATACCTGGAGATTACTTTATGTGGGTATGCTATAGGTGGAGATAACTATAGTTAGTATTTGTCCTCCACTCAGCTGCCAAAGTGATTTTCTTGAAGAGCATATGCAATTACCGATCCAAATACCCTGCTATTCAATGAATTCCAGTAATCCCCAGTACCTCCAGGATCACATGTTTGGTCTTTAAAGTTCTTCACCACCTGGCTCCTTCCTAGTTTCCAGTCTTTTTCATATGTTACTGCCCACTCAATGCACTCTATGATCTGGCTCTACTGAATACCCTATTTCTCATATCTGTGTCTTTTCAATGGCTTTCCCCCATCCCTGAGATTCTTCACCACCTGATCCCTTCCTAGTTTCCGATCTTTTTACACTTTTTACACTTTACTGCCCACTCCATGCACTCTATGATCTGGCTGTACTGAATACTCTGGCTCCCATATCTGTGCCTTTTCTATGGTCTTCTCCTGTACCTGGGATACTCTCCTTCCTCACCTCTGCCTCTTAGTTTCCCTGTATTCCTCGAAAGGCTCAGCTCAGATTTGGCCTTCTACAGAAAACCTTTCCCTTCAATTGCTAAAATCCTTCCTTCTGAGATTACCTTCTATCTACTTCATAAATACTTTGTATGTTATTTGCATGTTGTCTTCTCCATTGGAATGTGTTTGCCTTTCTTTGTATCCCCAGAACCAAGGGCTATTTCAGACACATAGTAGCATTTAATAAATGTTTGTTGACTGATAATATGTGGCTATGAATAAATATTACTCTGTGTAGGCATGATCCAACATTGTTATATATGAATGTGACCACATATTGTTATGGTTTGGTTGGTGTAGCTGAATATTACTACAGATGGATGCGTGTATATTATGATATAATACTACCACAGATGGACATGCATATGTGCATACATACATATATATATATTTACTTATGTATTGCCATGTATGAGTATTATTGTATATTTCTGGGTTTGGCTATTCCTTTACAAATTATACTATGTGTTATTATAGGTTAGGTAAGATAGCATATGACTGGATGGAAGTAAGATTGTATATTATATGTAGGTGTGATGATATACTACTGTACACAAATACAGTTCCTGATTTATCCTAGGAAATCGATGAGATTGACTGATATGACCAGATTAAAGACTTGTTAGTAGGAAATAGCTGGGCTCAATTGCTAGACAATCCTGAGATATATACTTTTACTTTTGTTTTATCTGCTTTCCTTTGATGCCTTACAAAGTCATCCCAGGTCACAGATTTAAAGAGAGAGATGGGGTCATAGAGGTTGCTGAGTAAAATTCCTTCACGTAGAAACTAAAGACCAGAGAGGTTAAATAATTTGTTTAAGATCCCTCAGATAGCAATTAACTGAGACAGGATTTGAACTCAGGTCCTCAGTCTTCAAATTCAGTGGTCTTGGGGGAAAGCCCATATCAGGATTTGTAGCCTGTTACAGTGGCAATTTGGGGAAAGTAACATATCTGACACCCCATTTTCTCCTCTAACAAATGAGGAGGATAGAATAGCTACCCTTTAAGGTGTCTGCCAGCTCTGGTCTTCATGTTCTACGTTGTAAGGTCACTTTCACAGTCGACAAATCTATGGAAGAAGGGATTGCTTGGGATAGGTTGACTAATCAGGCTACTTGTAGCATGACAGATAGGAACAAAGACATATTAAGAGTTTGGAGTGGTTAATCACTACTCAATAAATAGTGGAACAGAAAAGGACAACCTCTGGGATGGTTAAAAACTCTTCTCATTTCCCAGGTGATGGGTGATTCTGTGTTAAACATGGGACAAAGGTATGCCTAGAGAAGAGAAAGGATTTGCCCAAGATCACAGTGAGTGTAAGTAATGGGTGACTCCGAGAGCCTGTGGAGCTCCCTTTTCTAAAGGAATTCCAAAGGCAAAAGTATGTCCTGGCTCACCTCTTCAGTGATCCCTTAGACCAGACTTAGGGTTATAAGATTCTACATGTTAGAACTGGAAGGGACTTAGAGATCATGCAGTCCAATCCATACATTTCACAGGAGAAGAAACAGAAAGAAGGACAGAGAAGAAATGACTTGCCCAGAGTCTGGTTCTGAGGACGCATGCAGAAGTTTCAGACAGCAGACTCAGTCTTCCCCATTGCCCCAAGGGTTTGATGGTACCTGTCTACTGGTCGGGCGAAGGACAGGAGTATCTCAACCACCTCCTGAGTGTGTTGTTGCCCCAACTTCGGGATAGTTTTTAGAAGGGACTGCCGGGCATTCGAGAATGTGACAGAGGGGAGCACATTGTACATGCCCTGAAACACTTCTGCCACCTGTAGAGAAGAAATACTTCAGGTAAGTTACTACCACAATGCCAGCTCTTCGGATGATGATGGCATCGATGGTCACGATGGATGGTCAATGTTTATCACTTCATGGTTTACCAAATGTTTTCCAGCTAGTATTATTATTTCCCTCTTTACTGATGATGAAACTAAAGCCTCAGAGGTGATATGACTTTCCCAGGGTCACATAGCTGGTAAAGTATCAGACTAGAATTTGAATCTCCATCTTCCAAACACAGATCTAGTGAGATAGTAAATGTAAAGCATTATTTATATCTTAAAGTAACTACAAAAATCCTAGATATTCTAGACAGCATGATGTCTGGACTATAATAGGTATTTGACAAATGTATGCCGATTGATAGGTAAGGATAGCTCCAGTGAGCATGCAAAGATATGCTTAATCAAATGAAATTTCTGTGTTTTTACTCTGTTCTAATTCCTTACTTTAGATGTTCTTGGTTTTCTGTTTCTTTGATACAATGCTTTCAACTGTCACAATTATGATTCTATCTCCTTCCTAGGGATCCAGGTGCTCTCTGCCCTTCTAACTTGTCTCTAAGGACATTTACTTTACTCCTAGGGCTTCTGAGTAGCCTCCTAGATTATGCCTTGAATATAACACCTGGTTCCTGCTCCTGAATTTTCACATCCTCTGATCCCTGACCAGGAAAGACTAGGCTTCTCTTCTCCTCCACGAAGCCCAAAGTCCCATCACTGTTGAGGAAGATATCCAGCCTCTCCACAACCTATGATGATATGTGATAATAGGATCATAAACTCTTTGAGCTGTAAAGTGTCTGCCACTCCATGGATTCCACAAAGGTTAATGAAGGTGGCTATGACAAAGGGAGCTCACCAAACAATGGGGTTTTAGCTAAATCAAGAAAAGAGAGCCAGCCACCCTCTAACATCAAGGTACATTGAGTGCCTTGAGTGTGACAAACTGAATTCTGGTACTAAAGCTTGTCTGCTTTCTGAAACTGAAATCTTGAAGCCTGAAACCCGGATCTCATCTCTTCTTATCTTCTTTTGCAGAATGTGTTGTGAATTTTTGGTATTCACCTGATTCTTCCTCTAACAATGACTTCTGCTTTGACTTCTTTTCAGGCTACTTGTCTATCTTCCCATTACTGATTTATTGACCTCTGGTCATGTCACTTACTCCTCTTGGCTTCTGAAATGACAATATTTGTGATGCTTATCTAACAAAGGGTATCTAGATGATGAAGCGGATAAAGCTTGGAATCAGGAAGATTCATCTTCATGATTTCAAATACAGCCTCAGAAACATACTAGCTGTGTGACCCTGGGCAAGTCACTTAACCATGTTTGCCTGTTTCCTCATCCATAAAATGAGCTGAAGAAGAAAATGGCAAACCATTCCAGTATCTTTGACAAGAAAACTCCAAATGGAGACACAGAGAGTGAGCCATGACTGAAATGATCCAACAATGACAACACCTTCTGCGAGGAACCAATGAGATAGAAAATACATTTTGAAATACTTTGCAATCCTTAAAGTTCCGTGTAAAGATTATGATCTTAACTACTGATTGTTTCCAAAACTCAAATAAAAGCCTAAAGTATTAAGAATTGCTTTTGTGACTCTTCCAAGGATAGTTCAAAGAATCTGCTGCCAGTTCTCAGGGAAATTTCCAAAAAGGGAATCCAAATGATGACCAAATGGTAGGGTTTGGGGGATTAATGTATGATTTCCCAAAGAGACTCCTTTGAAAGTGACAGCATGCTTTTGGAGATATACATTAGGTCTAGTTTCTAAAAACTCTCATTACTATAGAATCACAACTTACATGTCATTCTGATCAATAATAATTCATGTTAACATTAGATTTTTTTGGTTTACAAAAGTGCTTTATAATCATTAACTCATTTGATCTTTAAAATAATCTTATGAGATAAGTATTATAAACATTACTCTCCCATTTTATAGATGAAGAAACTAAGGTTCAGAGAAATTAAGGGATTTGCCACTGATAATCATTTAATATCATTTTTGGACCTTAATAAAGGCCAGAGCATGAATTAATCAACCAGAAGAAGAGCCCAGACCTAACAACTTCTTTTTCCTGTGTCAACAAAGTCAGATGGGGCTGCCTTATATGCATTCTTTTCTCTGTTTATAGCCATTAAGGATGAGCCCCTTAACCTGACACACTATCTTGAATAATGGGACTTTTTCCATATCTTAATATTTTGTGGATATATACTATTATGGCATGTTAACAGTAAAGAAAACACAGATATCCTGGGTGGTAATTTCAAATGATACCTTGTTAACTCTCTTATCTTATTGTACTTACCACCTATTCAATTAAGAAAATTCCTTTCTCATAATATGGTTAATCATATATGGAAATCATAAATTTGAGTGACATAGACATGCTGAGTTGGGATTGTTCTAAAACATATTTAAATCTGATCATTGATGTATCAGTCATCTTTGCCTGTATTTTGGCTCCTCTTATGTACAAGCTTGCTAGCTTAGGCTATCTTTAAGGGAATAAACAATACGAATTTACATGTCACCTAGTCTGTTTGCCTCCTTTAGCCAAACTTTCAGGTCAACACCACAAATCGTAAATCTAGAAAGTGGTTGGACAGGGATTGAAACTCTTGGACTTATTTAAAATCCAAGAATATTTCCATTATTTCTCCCTGTCTTTCTGGATGAAAATATTTGCTTGTGGGCAAGTCACTTAAGCCTTTTATATGCTTCCATTTCTTCATCTGTAAAATGGGGCCAGTAATCCTTGGACAATTTATAGAGATTTTTGGGAAAAGTGCTTTATAAACTCTTCAGGATAATGGAAATGGAAGATGATGATAGTATTTATGTAGCCCTTTAATGTTTGCAAAGCACTTTTTAAATGTCTCATTTTATCCTTACAATAAACCTGTGAGGACTGTGCTATAATAATCCCCATTTTACAGTTAAAGAAACTGAGGCAGACAGAGGTTAAACAACTTGCCCAAGGTCACATAATAGGTGTCTGAGGCAACATATGAATTCAGTCCTCCTAAATCCAAGTCCAGAACTCAATTCAGAGCACCACTTGGTGCCATGCCAAAATCAACATCATTACAATCACCACTACTACCACCATCACCATCATCATCGTCATCATCGTTAATCATCTCTGTATCTCTCATGTTCCTTGCAAGTCCAACAAGCAGTCTGACACAGCAATTTTCCATGGAATTGTTCATAAGAGCTATCAAAAATGACAAAACGGAGGACCAAGGATTCCATTTCCAGCAGGTATGGAGGGCAAGGTGTATGATGTTTGTCTGGCAGACCACCCTCCTACAAAGGAAAGTAGAGGGGTTTCCCCACTTTCTAGGACAGAGATGTCAAACACAAGACCTAGAGCTTGAGTGCTGCCAGAACTAGATTAAATATAATTGGGAAACATTTAACAAAAATAAAAATACAATAAAATCTATATAACATTACAATTTAAAACTAAGTCAATATGCTGCCCACAATGATCCTAATTATGGATTAGTGGCCTCTTTTATTATTTACATTTGACATCATTGCTCTAGGACATTTAAGGAGAACGAAATATTCCTTTACAAAGTGGGAGAAGGACCAAAAGACAAAACATTGCCCCAGATGGATTTACAAGAGCATTACACCAACCTTTTAAAGAATTAATACTTATAGTGCACAAATTAGTCTCAAAAAACCAACTGCTTCTAGGAGAAAAGCATAGTCCTAATACCTAAATCAAGGAAGGATAAAGTAAAGAATTATAGCTATAAACCAATATTGTTAGTAAATATTGATATAAAATTTGAACAAGAGATTTCAGTGAATATATTATATATTATATGTACATGGTATACATTATATGCATATTATTATAGGTATAATATAAACATAATAGCAACTATTAATCATATTAAGTTATTAGTAATACATATATAATGTATATGTAATATATAATAATATAACAATATTAAGTAAAATTATATGCATATAATTATAATGTATTCACTATGCATCTAATTATATTATATATTATATAACATATAATTATATATCATATTATATATAATATAAATAATATATAAATATATAATGTATAAATAATATATACTATGTATTATATATTATAGTATATACTATGTATTATATATTATAGCATATAATGTGTATTATATATTATAGTATATAATATGTATACTATATTATAGTATATAATATAAATTCACTATGATCAAGATGGAATTATACCAATGATGTAAGAATTATTCAACAAGAGGAAAGCAATAAACATAGCTTATCAAATTGAAAATTAAAACCTCATAATTTTATCAATAGATGTATAAAAAGCCTCTGATGAAGTACAACAGAGCATAGGCCTAGCAAGACACCTTTATATGATAAAAATTGTGTATCTAAAATTCAGAGTTAGCAGTATTTACAGTCGTCGTCCCTGCACAGGCACAACACAGTCCCTCCCCTCCAAAGGACTTATCTCTTTTCTCATACTTTAATGGAAAGCTTTTTCCCATATAGCTTTTTAATCAGTTTCTCATGCCCCTTTCAACAACCATATTGTTCACATAGAAAAGGGTATCTTACACCATTCATAAGCTAAATTCATCCCTTCTCTTTAATAAAAGTTCGTTTTCTGTCCCAAAGAATGCGCAAGTCAAAAAACAAATAATAGAAACAATAATTAATTTCATCAAAAGTAACAGAAACAATGAATGTATCAGACTGTGTGGGAGGCAGCCAAAGAAATACTCAAGGGAAAATTTGTGTGCTAAACACTTGTATCAAAAAAAGAGAGAAAGCAGATCGATGAACTGGCATGCAGCAACAATAACCACCACCACCACAACAAAACCCTAGAAATGCAACAAATTAAAAAATAACAAATTAAATACCAAAATAAAAATCCTGAAAAGCTAAAGAAGAGATTAATAAAGTGCAAAAAACATTAAATTAATATGTAAAACTAAGAGGAAGTAGAATATTTAAATAACCCTAGCTTCGAGCTATAAATGAGCTCTCTAAATGATAAGGGGCAGGAGAGAGGGAACAGGACCAGATGATACAAGTGAATTCTACCAAATACTTAAAGAATAATTAAAATACTGCAGAAATTGTTTAAAAAATAAGTAAAGAAGTAATCCTACCAAATTCTTTCTTAACAGAATAATATGATCTTGATACCTAAACCAAAGAGAGACAAAACAGAGAAAGAAAACTATAGATCAAGTTCCCTAATGAATATTGTATTGATGTAAAAATTTTAAATAAAATACTAGCAAGGCTATTACAACAGTATATCAAAAAGTCCAATTGCCATGACCACTCTTGATTTATATAAAAAACTCAGAACTGATTGAATACTAAGAAAACTTAAAATGTAATTGACCCTATCACTAACAAAAACAACAAAAATCATAGCATCATTTCAATAGTTACAGAAAAAGCTTTTGATGAAATAGAATGCACATTCCTGTTTAAAAAAAACACTAGAAAAATAGGAACAAATGGAGTTTTTCTTAAAATAATAAATATTATTTACATAAAACCAAGCAAAAGCATTATATGTGGGGTAAAACTAGAAGGCTTTCCAATAAGGCTAGGTAAAAGACCAGCAAAGATGTCTATTATCACCATTACTATTCAATATTGTATTAGAAATGCCAGCTAAAGCAATGACAAGAAAAATAAATCAAAGGAGTAAGCATAGGCAATGAGGAGAAAAACTTTGTGATATCACTATGTGATGATATGATGACATACTTAGAGAACCCTAGAGAGTCAAATAAAAAACTAGTGGAAACAATTCACAACTTCAGAAAGTTAGAGAACATGAAATAAATCAATGCAAATCATCAGTGTTTCTATATGTCATCAATAAAACCCTGCAGGAAGAGACAAAAAGAAAAATTCTGTTTAAAGTAACTACAGACAATATAGCATACTTGGAAATGTACCTACCAAGACACACTTAAGAAGCATGTCAACACAATTACAAAACATTCTTCACACAAATACAGATCTAAATAATTAGACAAATATTAATTTGCTCATGGAAAGGTCAAGTTAATATAATAAAAAAATAACACTACCTAAATTAATTTATTTATTTAGCACCATATCAATATAAAACTAGAAAAAAAAAGCAAAAGTCATCTGGAGGAGGATGAAGAAAAGGTCAAAAATATCAAGGGATTTAATGAAAAAAATTGTGAAGGAAGGGGACCTAGCAGTACAAGGTTTCAAACTATCCTACAGAGGTATAAGCATTCAAAACAATTTGGCACTGGATAAGAAATAAAGAGGTTGATCAATCGAATAGATTAGGTACATAATACATAGAAGCAAATGAGCATAGTAACCTAGGTTTGATAAGCCCTAAGATCCCAGATATTGGGACAAAAACTTGCTACTTGACAAAAACAACTGGGAAAACTGGAAAGCAATCTGCCACAAACTAGGCAAAGGGCAACATCTCATACCATATATATAAAAATAAGATACACAATTTAGACATAAAGGGTAATATCATAAGCAAATTAGCTAAGCATGGAAGAAATTATCTGTCAGATCTATGGATAGGCGAGGAGTTCGTGATCAAACATGAGATACAGAGGTACATGGGAGGTAAATGTATAATTTTGATTATATAAAATTTGAAAGTTTTGCACTACCAAAGGTAGGCCAAGTTAGAAGAAAAGAAAGAAACTGGGAGAAACTCTTTCCTGAAAGTTTCTCTGATAAAAGTCTCATTTCTCAAATATAAAGGGAATTGAATCAAATTTATAAGGATGAGTCATTCTTCAATTGATAAATGGTCAAGGGATATGAACAGGCAGTTTTCAGAGTTTTGAGGGAAATCAAAGCTATCAGTCATCACAAGAAAAAATGCTCTAAATCACTAATAATTAGAGAAGTGCAATTTAAAACAACTCTGAGGTACTGCCTTACATCCATCAGATTGGCTAAGATGAAAGAAAAGGAAAATAACAAATGCCAGAGGAGGTGTTGAAAAATAGGCACACTAATACCCTATTGGTAGAACTGTGTACTGGTCCAACCACTTTAGAGAACAATTTGGGAGTCAATGATCAGTGATCAAGACGACATGCTCAAGAGGGTATTAAATTATACGTACCCTTTGATTCAGCTCTACAACTCTGACAGCTATACTACAAAGAAAATGCAAAAGCAGCCATACATACACAAATAGTGGATTTGTGGCAAAGAATTGGAAGCTGAAGGGGTGCCCACTAGCTGGAGAATGGCTAAACAAATTAGGTTTGATATAAAGTGGGAAAAACTTCCTGCCAATTTGAGCTTAATTCAGAAGAGTCCATATTGAGAGTTAATGAATTCACTATCACTGGAGCTTTTCAAATAAAAGTTGAATGATCACTCATCAGGTATATTAATAGAGGGGATTCTGGATAGGTTGGAGGTGGGCTCTATGTCCTCTGAGGGCCCTTCCAGATCTGAGAGTCTATGACGATGCCTGTACCTTTGATCTTCTCCCTTCCTGGATCCTCTGGCAGATGACTCCCCACCAAACATCCCTTCTGTCCCTCCCACTGTATTTTTGTCTCTGCCTCTCTTTCTCTCATCTTTAACCTCTCTCTAGGTACGGGTTGCCTCTCCTTTAAAAACAAACAAAAAGTTCTTACTTGACTCTTCCATGCCCTCAAATTATTGCTCTATATCTCTTCCACCTTTCAAAGACAAACTCCTAGTCCAATCTGTCTACTTTGCTTTTCTCCAACTCTGCTGTAATCCCTTTGTAATCTGGTTTGTGACTGCAACATTCTGAGCTGAAAGAGCTCTTTCCAAAGTGACCAGTGATCTCTTATTTGTCAAATTTCCTGACCTTTCTCAACTCTCATTGTTTTAAATCTCTCTGCAACATCTAACATTGCTAACCATTTTCTTCTAGATACTCTTGCTTCTGTATTTTTATGACTGCTCTCTCTGGGTTCTGCTCTCACTTGTCTGACCATTTCTTCTCAGGCTTCTTTGCTCGTTCATCATTCCTTTATCTATGGGAATACCTCAAAACACTGTCCTTGTTCTTCTCTAGACTTCGTGGTCTTCTTATTGGCTTTCATGGATTTAACGTTTATCTTTATGCAGACAACCCCCAGACTTATAGCTTTAGGCCTAATTTCTTTATTAAGCTCTAGTCCTGAATCACCATGGCTTACTGAATATTTCAAATTGAATGACCCACAAGCACTTCAAACTTAATATTTTCAAAATCAAACAATCTGTCACTTTCAAATCCATTCCTTTTTTTAACTTCCCTATTTCTATTCCAGGCACTACTATGTTTTCAGTCACCCAGGTTTAAAACTTTAGTCTCTCGCACCTACCCCACATATGCAACCAGCTGCCAAATCTTATTAATTATAGCTATACAATATCTCTCACATCCGTCCATTTTTCTCTACTCTTCTGTCCATAATTGTCTCTCAACATCTCTCATTTGGACTATTGCAGCAGCCTTCTAATGTGTCTCCTTGTCTCATTACCTCCTTCTTTAATCCATCCTTCACCCAGCTACCAATATTATTTCCTAAAGTACAGGCCGAACTCTATCCTTTGCCTGTTCAATAAATGCCACTGGCTCCCTATTACCTCCAGAACCAAATACAAACTCCTACATCTGACATTTAAAGTCCTTGGCCACCTGGCTCCAGCCTACTTATATACTCCTCCCCTTCATGCTTTCCACAATCCGGTCATACAGTCTTGCTGTTTCTCAGCCAATAAGCATTTCTTAAATGGATACTATATATCAGACTTCATGCTGTGTTAAGGATACAAAGAAAGACCAAAATAGTCTCTTACTTTAAGTAGCTCATATTCTAACGGAGAAGACAATGTCTAAATAAATAGGCATACCATACAAGATATGTACAGAATAGAAGGAAGGTAATCTCAAAGGGGAAGGCACCAGCAGCTGGGGAACCAAGAAAGGCTGTCTGTGAAGATAGGATTTGAACTGAGTCTTGAAGGGAGTCAAATATTCAAAGATATGGTGAACAGTCACATGACAACATGTCCCAATTTTATACATGCAGTCCTCCATGCCTAGAATGTACTCCTTCCTTACTTTTAATTCTTTCAGAGATACAAAATGAGGCATACATTTTCAGACAAGGGCAAATGTTGACTTGCTTACCTGTATTTCTTTAGTTCAAGGGAGAGTCTTATTAGGGTTGGGTAGAGGAGGTTACTGGAAAGTTTATAACACTTATGTGTATATACACACATATGTATACATACATGCTTATATGTATATGTGTATGTAAATTTGGAAGGAGGTTTCCAATAGAAAGCACAAAAAGTTCAGCCTTGACCACATGCTATCCAAAACCACTCATGACATAGCTAAGCATGCTTATCAAATTTGCAAATAACATGATGCTGGGATTGCTGTGCCTAAAATGGTCCCTTTGCAACTTCCACTAGTTGCTCTGAGTTCTGTTTTTTAGGGCCAAGCTGAACAAGGCTAAGCCGTTTGCTACATGATAATTATTTAGACACTTGAAGACAACTTTCATGGCCCTCCTAAACAGTCTCTTCTTCAGGTTAACCGCCCTCATTTCTTTCAATTGATCTGCATATAACATGATCTAGAGGCTCCCAATTGATAAGTGGTTAATGGCATAAATGAGTAATTGTCAAAGAGAAAAAAAAGGATAAAAAGAAACATAAATCATCAATAACTATCTAAAAAATTTTCCAGGCTGCACCCCCAATCTCAAAGCCCTTTGAATGTGATTTAGATTAGATGGCCTTTGAGTTTCCATTCAACTCTGGAAGTCTATGATTATTTGGGTCAACTCTTTAGTGACCTCAGGGGGACTTCTCTATTCCTGTCCAGTTCCCCCTTCCCTAATATTCTTAGGGCAGCTTTCCCACCACAGATTAATATCCTGTCACCATCCTTCCATTTTGTTTTTCAGAAAGGAAAGCTTCTGACCTGCTCAATCTTGAGTCCTTGAGTTTCCAGGAAATGGTTGAACAACTCTAAAGCCAGATTTACTCGGACTTGATTCTTGCTCTTCAGGCCATTCAGGAAGGTCAGGAGGAGTTGGGTATTTTGGTTCATTGAGAGGTTTTGCCCAAATACCTATAAAAGCCAAGAATCAAGGAATTATCTTTTAGAGAACTAAGTCCTACTGGGGCCAGGTGAAAGACTAGAAGTTTCCTAGTAATAGGAGGAACTACTGATTCTCAAAGGATCTAGAATAAGTGAAAGTTGAAACAATCTTACTTAGGTAGAATATAGCGATACCAATGAGGTCCCACTGTTATATAATCCATAATACAAATGCCCAGGACTGTTCTCTCAGAATGAGAATCACAAAGAAATTCAGTTTACATAACCTAGATAAGCAGTACTTGACTGCATGTGATCTCATAACTAACATCATGATGCATACGTACATTGGTATAAGCCATATGAAGGTAACAGAGTTATCAAGCCATGAACCTGAACTAAGAACCCATAGTAGTGTATATACCTATGCATACACATACATACATATGTTGAAATGATGGTAAAGGGAAGGAAAATCAAGACAAGTCCTGTAGCACTTCTACTATGCCACTCTCTTAAACTTCCTACAAATGCACTTAACCAACCCTAAATGCAACAATTCAATGCTCGTCCTATTATATGTGCTCTGACTCACACATAAACACTGCATCTTCACTCTGTTCTCTCTGCACCAAAGTTGAGCTTCTTTATAGTCAATAATTATTCACTAACAATGTTTTTCATCCACTGAATTTCCAATAAATATTTATTATCACATGATAGGACACAGAGCTAGAAGGGATCATCCAGTATAATCTGCTTGTTTTATAGATGAGTACACTGGCACTCAGAGAATTTAAGTGATTTGCTCAACATGAGACCAATAGTAGGTAACAAAGTTTGATTTAAAAATCAGGGCCTCTAGCTACTAATCACCTGTTCTTTTCACTTCCCCATTCTTCCTTTCAATGAACTACTTAGTGTATGTGAAGCCCAACATTTTAACTTGTGGAAAATAATCTTTCCAATGTTTCAGTACCACCATGATTTTATCAGTGTATTTCCTCCAACAATGCAGGTGGCAACCCTTCTATTTTTCCCTATCTCAAGTAACTCTCATCTTTGTTCTCCCATAAAAGTGCCACAGAGGGTCCACTCAGCATAATGGGGGCCTTCCTTAGGGACTCTTCATATTCAGCGGATACTATGGCATGGGGACTATCCATCAGTTAGTTGTTCCTTGCCCTTGCTACTTGACCTGATCATCTTTATTCTGGCCATACATTTCTCAGATATGGTCTCTTCTATCACCTTTCCTGTGTAATTCATTTCTTAAAATGCATTGCAACTTGCCTATGCTCATCATGTACCTGTCTTTTGTTTGGCTTTCAGGTGATTCTAAATTTCAGTTTTTTAAAGACAACAGAATAGCATGACTGGAAGCTATATACCAGAAGAATACTAGTGCTTAAATGATGAGTCTTTTGTTTAGAGGGAAGCTTGCATTCATCAGAAGAACTATGCAGTTTCCCAAAGTCTGCTATCCCTGTGCTGTTCAATTCTGGCCCCAAATCTTTGTTCACTTTGTGTTCATCTTTCATTTTCGAAGGAGACCATGACATCAGAGAAATGATGATATGACTTGTCCTTGACTTATTTTTTGGGGAGTGAGGGAGGGCTGTGCAAGGTCACCAACCTCACTTTCTCTTTCTGAGCCATCTGGGTTCAATGACCAGATATTCATTAGGCTGACTGGAGATGGCCCAGGATGCAATGGGAGTCCTTGGCCTTTTTAGTCTGGCCTTTTCAGATACTCACTTAGAGAGAGGTAATGCCCATTAAGTGAATAGGTCTCTTTAGGAAGAGTCAGGAAATGGCCCTTTTAATGAACAAAAGAAAAAAATAACTAAATCAAGCTGGGAGAGAAACAGAAACTATTACTACTGATAATTACTCTAAGCTAGCCATTAAGTGGAACTTGGGCAGGGACCTATTGTTGTCCAGTCTATGGGCTTCAGAGTGCATGGGTTAAATGTTTTGGGAATGACAAGGAAGGAAGGAAGGGAGGAAGGAAGGAAGGAAGGAAGGAAGGAAGGAAGGAAGGAAGGAAGGAAGGAAGGAAGGAAGGAAGAAAGGAAGGAAGGAAGCAAGAAAGGAAGGAAGGAAGGAAGGAGCTCATAATGAGCTAAGAAAAACAAAGAAATTGAGAATAATGCCACCCCCCAAAAGAGATTTGGGGCCATATAATGGAAAATTGTGTAGTTATTAGACTGATTAAAACACTAAGTCACTGATCCTCTAAATAGGAGTTCCCTATTCAGGGATATACCATAAGAAGAACTGCAGAAAGGATAAAAAAAGAGATGCAGTAAAAAGACATGGAAAGATTAAGGACAGAAGAATAGAAGGTAATGGAGGAGCTTCTGTATCTGGGATTGCCCTTTAATCCAATTCACTTCTGTACTAGTGATGAACAGGTAGGGAGGGGTGATGAAGGTCCTATAAAATCTGACCAAAGCAGAAGACTCAGAGATCACAAGTGGCAACATGTGAGCAAAAAAATTGGCCAGAAAAGTAAACAATACTTTGAGTCCCAAATAACATTAATCAATGAATATTAATCCCCTGGGAGGACATGAGTGGAATGGTATTGTAAGAACTTCTTAGTTCCCTGTATAAGTGACTGACAAGATCTCAGTCTCAGCACCATAATTATGTTCTTGGAATTCCTGGGTTTGGGGAATGCTTACAGATTGGCAAAGGGCTAGCTAGCTATGGGTAGATCCATGGGTTTGTGACTTTTGTTCCTTTTGAGGTATTGGTAAAGAATTGTTTTCCATTAAACAATACAGTTTCCTCAACTATAAAATGGGGATGATAATATTATCTATCTCCTAGGATTATTGTGAGGATCCAAAGAGGCAATATTTGTAAAGCACTTAGTACAGTGTTTGGTATACATACTGGGCACTGAATAAATACTTTTTTTCCTCCCCCCTTTCTTTTTGTTCCCTTCCTTCCTTATATGATCAATACAATTATGTATAGTATGACTTCACTGAAATGCAGCATGAAGAGAAGAAGGCAAAGTTTCCAGTGAATGGGGGCTGAGCCAAGAGACAATTTGGATAGATCTACAGATGCCACATACCTAGACCAATGACATACCTAGACCCTGTCACCCACAAAAGGGGCAGAAGTAGCCAGTTCTCTGAGAACCCCTAGTCTTCATCATTGAATATTCAGGTACCTGGGCAGCAATGTATTCTAGTGGTTAAATGTGGTTTTGTATTCACTGTCTCTTCCAGTGAAAATTATTTCTGAACATCAAATCTCAGCTGTTCCCTACTTTCAAGGTCCTTACTAGCTCCTTGGAAACTGTGTCAACCAAACTTGAGAGAAATGTCTCAGGTAACAGAGTAAATTACCTGACTCAAAGTGGTGTACTTCCTACTACAAGATGCTGCTAATCAGAATGGAAGAAGATTGGGACAGGTAAACTGAAGGAAGCTGAGGACTTGTAAAGAACACTGAATTTGGAGTCAGATAACCTAGGGTCTAATCTCAACCTGTGCATTCACAGGAATGACAAGGAACCTTGAAACTATGCCATATAAGTGTGAGTTGAAGGAAGGGGAAATGTTGAACCTAGAGAAGGGGAAAGTAGGAGAAAGGGGCACATGCTCTTTATTCTTTCTTCTTCAAATATCTGAATAACTATCATAGGAAAGAGGGAACACACCAGTTCACCTCTCCCCTGAGAGTAGGAACAATGGGTAGAAGTTATAGAAAGGATAATGCCAACTCAACATAAAAAAAGATAACTTGTTAACAGTTCAATCTATCCAAAGGCAGAATGAGCTACCTTGAGAGGTGGAAAAGTGTTCAAGAAGAATCTGTATAACCACTATGTAAGAATTTCATAAAAAGAATTCATGCTTCTGTCAAGGGCTGATACTTGAAAACCTCTTGAAGTTCCTTACAAATCTGAGATTCTAAGGCAAGCACTATATATAACTTCGAGAAACATATTTCACTTCTCTGGGTCCCAGTGTTCTCCTCTGTCAAGGTAGAGGGTAAGACTAGATGAACCCTAAGATTTCTGCCAATTTTGATAAGCTGTGAGGAGCTATGGCTAGGAGTCCACACAACAGGGTAGTCTTATCTCCTTATCTCCCTGAAGCCCCAGAGCCTGGGGATACTTACCTTCACCAGATGGGAGCAATTTTTGTTCATTTGCCTCAAGAACTTCATGTCCATAGTCTTCAGTTGCTTAAATGGGTATAGGCACCTGTTGTTTTCCTCAATCCCTGGCATAAAGAAGTAGATTTGAGATATTTTCATTGAGAAACTCAGATGCCATATTGGAAGAAAAAAAGACATTGGCAAATTGAAGGGTAGGGTGAATAGGGCAAACTGAATGGTGAGGGGACTATTAGAAAGGATGCCACACTTAAACTGTTTAAACACCTTGAGATGTTTAGCCTGCAGTGAAGACTTAGGATGACATAATAGTTTTCTTCAAATGCTTGAAAGGTTGACATATGGAAGAAGAATTGGATTTTTTCTGGTTAAATGTAGGACCTAAAGGTAGAAGCTTCAAAAAATCATCTAATTTCAAAATAATGAAGTTTCCTAACAATTAGTTGTTCCAAAATAGAATAGACTACCTTGGGAGGCAGTGGGTTTCCCATGGTGGAGGTCTTCCTCCAGGGTCCAATATGGGGCCATCAGACAAAGGCTTAATGACCACATCCTGGAATACTCTAAGTGCTATTCCATTAGGGTTTGTACTAGGTGACTTTTGAGATTCTTTCCAATTCAGGGGATCTATGACAGTATAGATTCTAACACTAATTGCGTATAGGAAAGTCACTTTCCTTCTCAGAAATTCAGTTTCCATCTTGGTGAAATGGAAGAGTTGAACTAGCTGATCACTAAGGTTCCTTCAAACTCTAAAATTCAAAAATTCCAGAATTATCTTAATGGCAACTTGACAAAAGTAGCCATTGTTATCAGATTAGCGCTTCATTATAATGAAGGGGATCATGAAGTGATGACAAAATCACTGTAGTTGGAATCAAGAGATCTGAACTTGAGTCAAGCTGTACTTACAAGGTGTTGATCAGGTAAGTCATCCTAGTTATCTGCACCTCAGTTTTACCATCAGTAAAATGGAGGAGATGATATCTACCCTACCTATAGCACAAGTTTATTGTGAGAAAAGTGCCCCAAATCTCAAAACAGAATTGTTATTTTACAATATGATGTACTGACTCCAGAAACATCTAATCTGACTTAAAACCTTCATTCCTTCTTTCTGTGGTGTCTCTTCTCTTAACTTCTCTACTTCTGAGATCTCTTATAGCTGTGAGATTGTGTGTTAACTGTAATCTACACAAAATTTTAAAAATAAGCATCCACACCTACAACTTTCTCCCTATTCTGACAGCTTGTTCAATGGTGGTCCCATTGGTGGCTTAGTTTTGTTCCTTTGAATTTCTTAACATCCATTCACCAAAAGATGTCCTTATGAAGTTGGATCTAACAAGCAAATCCTCCCTCTCCCCACCACCACCTCTTCTCCCTACCTCCACCCTCCACCCTCACCCCCCCCCACTAAGGAGAGGCACTTTAGAATGCTTCTTCTGTCAGGTAGCAGAATGAGACCTCAATGGATAGAGTGTTGGATGACCTCAGTTCACAAACTGCATCAGATACTAACTAGCTGTGTGACTGGGCAAGTCATTTAACACCTCTCAGTCTCAGCTTTCTCATTTAGAAAATGAGATACTAGCATCTACCTTACAGGGTAGTTGTGAGGATCAAATGAGGGTAACATATGTAAAGTGTTTTGTAAACCTTAGAGGCTACTATATAAATGCTAGCTATTATTATTATTATCAGATCAGGAAACACACAGGCAACTCTCCTGCCTTGAATAATTGAATTTCACAGTTAATTTCCACTTCCCAACACTTCACCCTCAAATTAAACAAGTCACCTAACTTCCATCCTGGAACCCCAATGGATTGCTTTGGGTTCCAACCCCT
The DNA here is from genome assembly GCF_028372415.1 of Notamacropus eugenii. Taxonomy (NCBI): domain Eukaryota; kingdom Metazoa; phylum Chordata; class Mammalia; order Diprotodontia; family Macropodidae; genus Notamacropus; species Notamacropus eugenii. Next base: position 91,131,213 of record NC_092875.1, on the reverse strand, counting down.
GGATATCTTTTTCATCTCTTTCTCAGGTGGTTAAGCATTAATGAAAGATGCCATGACCCTGGATGTCCCCCAAAGTAGCTGAATGAGTCACAAAAGCTGACAGAAAATTTATTCCAATCCTTCCAGGGTTTATGCCAACATATACTCATTCAAAGTTGTTCTCTCCCTCCAAACAATTAATACTTTTAAAGCATGGTCATATTCATTACATTACTGGATCACAATTTCTGTTGTGAAGGTAGAATAACTGATATCATCCTCATTTGACAACCAAGGAAGCTAATGTCCACAGAGAGAGAAGGTAAGAGACATATAGGTCACATGGTTAGAGCAGACTATAACCCATTTTTAAAATTTCTTCCAATCTAATGTTCTCACTTTCATGTGTCAGGAGCTGTATGAGGAGCAAAATGCACTGTCGAGCACAAAACTGGTTTTCTTCACTCTCATCTCTCCAAAGAAGACTGAACAAAGCTAACTGATGCCCCATCATTGCCAGGGATGTCTCAGACTAAAGAAGAAAGATGAAAAAGAAAAAAAAAATTAGCTTGCTTGGAAGGGAGGGAGAGAATGTATCTGATGAGAATTCTATTCCAGTCACAAGTTTCTCATTTTCCAAGTTTGTAGACCATAATAGAAAAAGGAACCGGATTAGGACAAGGACACCTGGGTTCCAGACTTGACTCTTACTAATTAGCAATGAAACTTCTGGCAAGTCACTTGAATTCAGTTGCTTTATTAAATTATCTCTTTCCTGCTGACTTCCCAGGGGATGTCCTGAAGGTCAAATGAAAAACTCCTCATGAAGATCCTTTGAAAAGAATAAATTTACTATACAAATGTAAGCATATGTGACTATTAGGAAACTATACTCATGAACCAAAATCTGGTTTACTATTCAATTACCTGAGACAGTTTTTGATTATCTTAAGTAAAACCCCAAACTTTTATTCCAAGGAAGGTTTAAATAAGTCTAAGGAAGAAAGGACATGGGATAATTGGTTTACTCAATAAGAATTGTGTACTGATAGACTCAGGAAACTTGGCTCTGAGGATCATCAATAAATCATCAAGGAAATTCAGAAAAGATTCATAAGACAGGTTGGAGGGAGTATGACCTTCTAGTACATACATGCCTGAGGAACAAAACGTAGGACAGAGCTTGGTAGCAGAAAGAGATATTAGGAAGAGTCATTGGATCTGCAGACATCAGAAGACTTAGCCTGAGGAAAGGCCCAAGAATAATTGGTTCTTTATTCACGTTCCCCTCCAAGGGTGTGCTTATCCAGAGACACTAATATAATATAATCCAGACTTTTGTCTTAAACACAAAGAGGCCAGCATTTAACTAGAAACAGATATAAATGTAAGTTAGGAGGAGAGCTCAAACTGCCTGAATGTTGGGAATTTTCCTAATAGCAGCTCTGAAAAATGATGACTAAACTCAATGTTTCATCCAAAATAAACTCCCTAAAGCTGAAGAGCAGAGAACTACGTGGATGTTAGAGGTCATTGTATGGTCCCATGGGTTGAAAATAAGTTAATTATTCTAACAGTCTTATTATTATAATTATATTATCATATAATAATAGTATTATTATTTCTAACAGAAATAATCACTGTCTTTGAGAATTTGAAGAACTTCTTTGAGGAAAAAGTGCAAACTCGTACTAGAGGACTTCCGCATAGATGTTGATTCTCTGTCAGACACCCTAAACACTCAGATCCTCACCCTGCTCACCTCCCATACATTACTCCTTCACCCCACCTCAGCCACACACAAAGGTGACTTTGAGCTTGCCTTCACTCACAGATATATGACCTCCATATTCAAGAATTTTGAAATCCCCATTTGACCATAATTCATTGGGTTTTCACCTCTCCTTTTGTCTTCTGTTATATAACTCTACTCTCCATGCATCATGACCTCCAACCTCTTGACCCCTCCAATCTCTCCCAGGCCATCTCTCCTGCTCTAGCTACTCTTTCCTCTCCTCCCCATCTTGACCCCTTGCTCAACCAGTTCAACTTTACTATCTTCCTCTCTTGAATTCCCTCATCCCCTTTACCACACTGCCAATTACACCCAGCTAAGTCTCAGTCTTGGATCGTTTCTACCATTCGTTGTTTTTTCTCTTATACATACGCTGCTGAACAAAGGAGAAAACCACCACTATTCTGACTGGGTTCATCATAAATTTATGTTACATAACTTCAATTGGGCCCTCACTGCTGATAGGCAATCTTACTATAACTCCCTTATTAAATCACTATCCCCTTCTCCACAGCAACTCTTCCAAACCTTTTCATCTCTCCTCATACTTCTCATGCTTCTCCTCCCCACAACTCATTGTAAAGAACCTTGCCTCATATTTGACAGAAAAAAAATTGAGGCCATTTGTTGTGTACTCCCTCTTCTTCCTCATCTCCTGTCAGATGCCTTCTATCACTACCTCCTCTTTTAATCCTTTCTCACACAATGAAGCCTAATCCCTCTACTTGTTCAAGTGATCCTATTCCATTCCATCTCCTCCAACAGATTACCCCTTCTGTCATCCCCACTTTTCCACTAATTTTCAATCTCTCCCTCTCTATAGGTTCATTTCCAGCTGTCTGCAAAGGTGTCTATGTCTCTCACATCCTGAAAAAAAAAACCCTTTCTTAACTTTTCTATCCGTGCTATTTTCCTATATCTCTTCAGTCCTTTGTAGCTAAACTCAAAAAAGGGATCTACAATAGGTACCTCCACTTTCTCGCCTCTTACTTTCTTCTTAACCCCTTCTAATCTGGCTTGCAACTTTATCATTCCACTAAAACTGCTCTCTCCACAGTTCTTATTGATCTTAGTGGCCAACTCCTTTTCTCACTTCTCATTCTCCTTGACTTGCCTGTGGCCTTTGACACTGATAATGATCGTCTCTCTTTTCTTGCTCCCTTCTCTCTCAGTTTTCAGACACCATGCTTTCCTGGTTCTCCTCCTACCTATCTTCCTTCCAAGTCTCCTTTGAAGGATTCTCATCCAGATTTTACCCTCTAGCCACAAACACCCCTCAGGGTTCTTCTACCCTGGGTTCCCTTCTTGGCTTTAAATGTCATCTCTATGCTGATTATTACCAGATCTACCTACCCTGCCCCACCCTCTCTGTAGACCTTCAAACTTGTTTCTACAACTACCTTCCAGACATTGGCAATGTCCAGTAAACATTTTATGCTAAATAAATCTGAAACAGAACTCATTACCTTTATTCCTAAACCCTCCCCACTTCTATCTTTCCTATTACTGCAGTTGTTCAGTCATTTCAGTCACGTCTGACTCTTTGTGACCCCATTTGGGTTTATCTTAGCAGAGATGCTGGAATGGTTTGCCATTTCTTTTTCTACCTCATGTTACAGATAAGGAAACAGAGGCAAACAGGGTTAAGTGACTTGCTCAGGGTCACACAGCTATGAAGTGTCTAAGGTCAGATTTGAACTTGTCTTCCTGACTCCCCATGCTCTATCTACTGTACCACCTAGCTACCCTCCCAGTCCCTCAGGCTTGCAACCTAGGAATCATGGTTCCCTATAACCTCCAGGATCATACCTCTGTTTGATGTTCAAAGTCCTTCATAAGCTAGTGTGTCTTCCCCTTCCTTCCTAGTATTCTTACACCTTACTCTTCACCAAGTACTCTTTTTTGATCTAGTGACACTGGGTTATTTGCTATTTCATGAACCTTGTTCAATGCACTCCAGGCATTTTCTGTCTCCTGTTTCTGGAATGTTCTCCTTCCTTAACTCTACCTGGCTTTAAGTCCCAACTAAAATCCTATCTTTCACAACAAACCTTTCTCAACCCTTCTTAATTCTAGTGCCACCCCTTTGGTAATTATTTTCTATTTAACCAGTATATAGCTTGTTAGTATATTTTGTTTTCCCCATTATATTTTGAGCTCCTGAAGGGCATGAATTATTTTGTTGTTGTTGTACTAATACTTAGCACAGTGCCTACCTGGCACATAGTAGGTGCTTAATAAAACGTTTATTGACTGATTCACTTTGTATCAGTACAGCTAAGTCGTTCCATGCTTCTCTTTATTCACCACATTTGCTAATTTACAGCACAGCAATATTACATTGCACTCATGTATTACAATATGATTAGCCGTTCCCCAATCAATGAGCATCTATTTTGCTTCCAAATCTTTGCTAAGACAAAAAGTTCTGCTATAATTTTTTGGTATAATGGCAGCTAGCTGGTACAGTGGATTGAATGCTATATCTGGAGTCAGGAAGACTTGAGTTCAAATTCAACCTCAGATACTTATAAACTGTGTGACCCTGAGCTAGTCACTCAACCTCTGCAAATTTCAGTTTCCTCAGCTGTAAAATGGGGATCATTCTAGAATCTACCTCCAGAGTTATGAAAATAAGATGAGAAAATATTGGTAAAGTTCTATTTAAATGCACACTATTATTATTCTTTTTATCAGTGACTTTCTTAGGGTATATATCTAGTAGCAGAATTTCTATATCAAATTATATGGACATTTAATCCACTTTATCCGAATAATTCCAAATTGTTTTCCAGAATTATACTAATTTACAGCTCCACCAAAAATACATTAGGGACCATAACTGCCAAATTTAATAGTATTTTCTTAGTCTTAATCGTTCTCTGTTCATCTGCTGCCTTTCCCATTGTTGACGACCCTCTCTTCCTTCTCTCTAGGTTTCATGACTGTTCTCTTCTAATTTGCCACCTACCTGTCTGACCATTCTTCAGTATCTCGCCATCCATATCATGCTCCTTAACTGTGCATGTTTTTCTACTAGACCCTCTTTCCTTTACCCCCAGTACCAAGGGTTCTTAACTTAGGGTCCAAAGACCCTTAGAGGCATCAATTAATACACATTTAGGTGATTTCTAAATGGGAATAGGAAAAAAAATATAACTATTTTCATGAATCTTTGATTTTCTTTGTAATCATATTTCTTTTTAAATATTCTGAGAAGGGGCTACTTAAGATGTATCGGACTGTCAAAGTATCCATTACACAAGAATCATTAAGAATTCCATCTCTATTCTGTCTCTCTTGGTAACTTCATAAATTCCCATGGGCTTCACTATTATCTCTGTGCAAACAACTCCCAGATGTACATACCTAGCTGTACTTTTCTCTTGGAATTTCAGTCCCACATCACCAATTTCCTATTAGACATTTCAAACTCAATGGTCCAAGGAATTCTAATCTTAATATGTTTAAAACTGAACTTAGTAGATTTTCCCCTAAACTCTTCTTCCAAACTTTCTAATTTCTGTTGAAGGCACAACCATTCTTCTAGTCTACCAGATTTATTACAATTTTGTCATTATCCTCAATTTCTCATTCTTGTTAACCCAGCTCCAGTTAGTTGCCGAATTTTGCTATTTCTACCTTCACAAAACCTCTAAAATCCAACCCTTTCTGTCCACTCTCATAGTGACTATCATAGTTCAGATTTTATCATCTCTAGCCTAAATTTTTTCAACAGTATCCCAATCTGTCTCCCTGACTCAGGTCTCTAATCTACCCTACACACTGCTGCCAAATAATTGCCTGTTAGCAGATTTGACCACATGACTCCTCTACTCAACCAGTGGTTTTCTATTATCTTTAGGATAAAACACAAACTCTTCTGTTTATTTTTTAAAGCCCTACTCAATCTGCCCTTAACCTACCTTTCTTCATTTGACATTATTCCCCCCTCTTTATATTTTGTGACTCCAAAAAACTGGACTTCTCTTTGTTCCTCACACTCTATCTTTCCATTCCTTTCCTCTGCATTGGCAGTTTCCCATGCCTGGAACACACTTCCTGTCTACCTTTGCCTCATAACATCCTCTCTTCCTTTACTTTGTAGTTCAAGCATCATCTTTCGCAGGAAGCCTTTTCTGATCCCTCATTTGCTAATGTCTTCCCTCCCAAACCACTTTGCATTAAACAACTTTGCATATATTCATATCTATTCACTTATTTATGCTGGAAATATTTTGGATATACTTGTCTCCTCCAACTAAATGTACATTTATTTCAAGTAGGGATTGTTTCATTCATTCTTTGTACTTGTATACCTTGCACCTAACAGAATGTCTGGTACGTATTAGGCCCTTAATAAATTCTTTAAAAAAAATCAGTTGACTGATTGATTCTTTGTCTATATATATATCACTTTATCTAGATGACTCCCAAATCATTTTCTCTTTTCTCCCAAGTGCTGGGTCAGTCTTACACTCATTTGCAACTCTTGCCCCTAGAGTCAAGAACTTCCATGAACCTCTTTCCTCCAACAATCTGACTGCCCAGATCATCCATAACCTGATTTTTCATTCCATATCAGTTACCCATGGGGATAGTTATTTATTTATTTAATTTATTTGTTTTCAGTTTTCAACAACCACTTCCATAAGTTTTAAATTTTCTTTACTTTCCTTCCCCCTCTATCCCCAAGATGGCATGCAATCTTATATGGGTCATACACATACATTCTTATTAAACACATTTTCACATTAGTCATGTTGCATAGAAGAATTAAAACAAATGGGAGAAACCATGGGGATAGTTATAACCTTGCTTTCACCTTTACCCATGATTCTTCTGCCTCCAGAATCTTATATTCTAAAATTCCCCTCTGATTACAAATTCCTATCCTTCCAGATCTCCTTATGTCTCGTTCTTCATAAACCTATTCTTAATCATCACAATGACTCAGAACATTAACATAGTGCCTGTCATGTAACAGCACTTAAAATGCTTGTTGACTAATTGACCTGGAGGTCACTCCATTTCTCCCTGCTCTTCCTTACTCACTCTGGCCTTACTTTTCTCCCCTTACAGTCTTATTGTACCATATACTCTTGACCCATAATTCTATTGCTGTTCAGATCTTTCCAAAGCTCTGAGTCACATTACTCCAACCATTCCATTTTTCCATTCCTTTCCTGCTGCTGAACAGTGATGAAGAAAATCATATAACCCTACTAAGTTTACTAAAAATTTATTGTATAATCTTAATTAGGTTGTCAAGGCTGCACAGCATTCTTTTTATTCCTCCCTGATTCTCTATCACATTTTTCAGACTGACTTCATAAAATCTTTTTATCTCTCCTTAAGTTTCTTATAATAGCTCCTTCACTCATATGAGCAAGAAAGTTGCCCCATCCATCATTCCTTCTGTCTACAGAGTCGCATGTGGTTCATGTCCACCTCAGGCTTTTCCATTGACCTTTGTATGATCTTCATTTTTAATTTGTTGGGTTTTTTGTAAACTATAGTGTTTCATGACTCTCAGTGATATAACACTGGAAGAATACTAGTATTAAAAAGATGGACTCTTCCACAAAGTCCTATTCTGATGCCTTATTGAGGCATGGTGATAAAAACCTGAGTTCTCAATTGCTCTTACAGTCAATCTCACCCTCAATAGCTCTTTATTTATTGACTCACTCCACAATGCTTTAAAAGATGGACATCTCCCTATACTTAAAAAAAGAATCTCTGCCCTGTCCTCCTCTCAAATTTTATTCCTATATTTCTCTCCCATTTCATACCCCAAACTCAAATGGACTTCAATGTCACTAAGGTGACACACCCTCCAATGACATAGACTATATTTTATCCATATCTGCCCATTCTGAGAGGCCCTTGTCTATGTCATTCAATTCACCAACTAGCAGGTATTAGGCACTTTCTTTGTGTCAGGCACTGTGCTAAGAAACAAAAATCTTTCTCAAACATTCCCCATATGAGAACATTCTAAGAGTATGAATACTACTCCACATGTGTTCAGACCCTTCCTCATTTTCTCATGAAACTGCACATAGAATAACCACCATCATCTCTCACTCTTACCATGTGGCCAGCTCATTTCCACTCATCTATTTCTTTGGTAAATACCTTTTACTTGCTTGTGCTCACCATGTGCCTCTTCATTGCCTTTTGTATGATCGTCAGTTTCAGCTTTTTGTAGACAATAGTATTTCATGACTTTAGTCATATAACAAACGTGGGACTTTGTGAGCCTCTTCTGCAAAGTCCTATTCTGCTGACTCCTTGAGACATGAAGATCATGCCACATTCCTAGGCACTATGCCTGTAAAGCACAGTCTCTTTCAGGGTCTAACCTAAAGACTACAAGTATATTGCCGGAAGCAGACAATCTCTGCTTTCTAAGGACCAGGCTAGCTACGGATAGACAAACTCATCACTGGTAGGCTTACCACTCAGTGATGAATTCTCTATCACCTAAAACAACAACTATAACTTGACTTATTTAAATGAGTTATTGACACGAAAAGAGGTAAAGGGATGGAGGAAAGCATCAGCATCAATTACAGTAATTTGACACAGAAACTCAAGTAGCATAAATCAAACTACTATAATAAGGAGACCAAAAAAGCCCTAATACCACTTTAGTCAGCAAACATTTGATCTCCTTACTAAGTTGAGAGAAATACAAATGAAGAAAACTGGAAGATTATTACCACTGATGGCCCACAAAATAGCAAGAAGTAGTTTGGTGAAGGGAAAGGAGGTGAAATAATTTAAAGAAAACTTAGCAAAAAATTAAAATAAGCAAAGTCAACCCAAAATACATTTAAGCATGAAACTAAAAGGAAGATAAAAAAGCAATTGAAAGGTGAAAAGGTTGTAAATATAATTTTAACTTTTCTATTGATATATTTTACTTTTTCATATATCACATGTCTGAATACATCCCTCACCCATCACTTTCCAGAGAGCTATTCCTTATAACAAAGAATTTTTTTTAAAAGCAGTTCAGGAAAACCAACCAACCTTTCATCCCAAAGTCTATGCAATTCCACACCTATAATCCTATATCTCTGTAAAGAAGGTAGGAGGGTGGATTTTCTCAACTCTCCTCCAGAGTCAAGTATTTTGGTCACTATGTTTTTTGGGCATAAGCATCTTTCAATTTCCATTACTGTAGTAACTATGGATGTTGTTTCTCTGGTCCTACTCTTTTACTCTGCATCAGTTCATATGCTTTCTCATGCTTCACTGAGTTTTTCCATATTCATTGTTTCTAAATGTTCAAAAACATCCCATTACATTGCTATACCACAATGTGTTTAGTCATTTCCCAGTCAATGGACTTTGTTTCCAATTCTTTGTTATCACAAACATGCAGCTATGAATATATGAATATAGTTGAGCTACTTGGAGGAAATATGCCTAGCAGCAAAAGTTCTAAATCAAAGACACATCATAGTTACTTTTTTAGTAAAATTTCAAAGAACATTCCAGAATGGTTGAACCAATTCACAACACTACTTATAGTTTATTAATGTACGTCTTTCCACAGCCCCTCTAACAATGACTATTTCCATCTTTTGTCATCTTTACCACTTTTTCTATGTGAGGAATAAAACTGAAGTTGTTTTAATTTGCACTTTTTTTTGTTATAAGTGATTTGTAGTAATCTTTCATCTAATCATTAAAAATTTGGTCTTCTTTTGAGGACTGTTTGTTCCATCTTTTGATCACTTATTCATTTAGAGCTGTTTTTAAATCTTATTTATCTTAATTTTCTATATATCTTAGATATTAGACTCTTATCAGAGATATTTGTTACAAATTCTCCCCAAATGATGCAGTCCTTTCTTTTTGTAGGCATACTAATTTTGTTCATTCAAAAGTGTTTCAATTTTGTGTAATTGAAATTACCTACTTTATCTTTTGTGATTGTCATTATCCTCTGCAAAGATTGTTATAGGAAACTCTTTTCACCCTCACAGACAGTGAAGCCATCATGTCTGTTCGTTAATATCATAGTCTCAGAAGAGTTTACAAAGGAAGTAGAAATGATAATGAAGAAAACCAGACAGGAAAAGTAGCAGGCAAGAGGAGACTGAGAAGAAGCAGTCAGACCAAAGATAAACAGATGAGGTCAGTGATGGAGATGAGCTTTTGAGAGGTTTGTGAGATTGATTCTGAGGGTATATACAGGAGGAGATGATATAAAGGTGTGATAAATAATCTCTCTCTTCATCAATACCACAAAAGGGTGACTGATATAACATCAGTAACTACCAAGCAATATATTTACTTTCCCACCAACATAATTTTTTATGACAATAAAGGACATTCTTAATGAGGGTATTAAAAGGGAAGAGGCAGACTTTCATAGACAACATTCTCTTATAGACTACCTCTTTGCCCTAATATAACTGACTGAAAGATAAAAAGAACGCAAGATTCCACAGTGCTTATTGTTTAAATAGAAAAACATTTGGTTTGATAAAGCAAAACAATGTTTTAAATTCTCTCCTCTGACAATGAATTTCCCATGCATATGCAAAATTATAAGCTTACTTGAATGATACAACAAAAGAGATGACTTTGTCAAATGATTCTTCAGCATCGGCTTCAAGTATGACATTAACAGGCAGATATAAGCTCACTAATGGTATTTTCCACTGTCATGAAAGGTCAGCATAGAGTCCAAGTTGAAAAGGACTTCCCTATACATCTTGAGGTCCTCCAAATATTTTGGTTTATGGATAATATTGGTAACTGCATCAATCCTAGGAACATTACAGAATTTCCTAAAGGGGTCCAAAATTATTCAAAAGAGAAAAAAAAGTTTGCTCTTTTAAACGAGCCTAATTCAAAAGAGTCTAACTTCCACAATGGAATAACCAGGAAGAATGTCTATTATTGAGATTACTGTATGTGGTATATAAACAACACAAAAAGTTCATCCATCAGTATATAACTAAGATAGATATTACCCAGGGACAATGAGGTAGGTTCAGGCTGTGAACAGCTGCAAAGTTTAGAAAATTGCTTTGGTGATATTGAAAATTTATTTTACTTACCCCAATCTTTTCCCCCAAAATAAGGCCTGTCTTTTAATTTTTTGAGCAACTAAAATCTGAGAAAAATCTTTCTATGCTAATTGTATCTACTTTTCCATCTCACATTCAATTTTCAATTCCTCAAAATCTTATTCCTGATACTTCAACTTGACTAAAACTGTATCCTCTCAAATGAAAAACAACAGCCTAATTGTCCTTTGCTTTCACCTCAGTTCTTATTCTCCTTCACCTTTCACCGGCTTCTAACAATGTCAACAACCAACTCTGACACTTTGATTTTGAGAACACTGCTCCCCTCTGGTTTCCTTCTGACTCTTGCTCCTAAGAGCCTGAAAGTCTATTTGTCTTCACATCAAGGTAGACCCCAATAGACCCAAACCTGCACTAGAGAATTAATCTATTACAAACCTACTTTCAGAAATAATTGTGTTCACATTCTCATATTTAGGGTTATTTTAAGGACTCATTATAAAAGAGATTTTTAAAAAACCAGATCTGTGTTTATTCTGAACTAAGAATTTCCTTAATAAATAATGTACCTTGATAAATAAATAATAAAGTGTCCCTTAACAAATAAATGATGAATAATAATGTCCATTAAACATCATGTTCTCATGCCCCAAAATAGTGTGTTTATTTGCTGGTGTTCAGCTCATCTGGTCCTGGATAGAATTCTGAAATCTAGATAGCTCTGACTGATACCACCTGTATGCAAAGTTACTTAATCTCCCAGGGTCTCAAATCCTTTATCTATAAAATGATGGAATTGGACTAGATGCCTCTGGAGTCCCTTCTAGCTCTGGAGATATGAGCCTATGATCCTTAACAGATGTGGAGTACTGCAAACTTATTTAACAGAAAGTCCAAGAGAATGTAGGCTCTCCTCCAAGGAGAGGCTTTCTAGTCATTGTACCACATCAGATGGTTGTAGAAGGAGCAGCTAGCTGGTCCTGAAGTAGCTAGAAAGCCTCTCCCTGAGACTAAGAGCAACTTTTAGTCTCATGCAAAGCCAAAACCACCCTCATCAAGTTGAGCAGCCAGCCAAAGAAAACAGAAAATGTCAGATGAAGACAAAATCTATTCTTTTCAGTTGCCTAAGACTGGTGCCATTTCCCTTCTGGCATCTGCAAATGGAAAATATTTGCAAAAATCATTCTACAAACTGTTTTTTTTCCCTTAAGGTGAAAAGAAATCTGATACTTTGACCCTGACATCAGAGTTCCCAAGGTGCTTATAGAGGAGATAGGAATAACACTAAAGAGAACAAAGCCAGGAAAAGTAGCCACATTGGACCATGTATAGATAGAGATGTGACTGGTGGTAATACAATTTTGTGAGTATCGAGGCACCAATATACAAAGTATCTGAAGGCTGGAGAAGGAGCCAAAAGTAGAGGAAAAAAATTTCTTGGAACTATGAAAACATACTGACCAACCTTTCCTGTCCCTCCTTCCCTCTTTAGGCTATAATACTACAAAGTAATATTAAGACAGTATATTAGTTTGAAGTCTTTGATCTAATTTAAGTAAGAAACTGTTTCTTTAACTTATCAATTCTTCCAAAACAATTTCCTGAACTAAATTCTTTCTAACCCTTGCCAAAGACTTAACCATTTAAGAAAAATGGATAAAGTTCTCTAAGGCACTCTGACTTCCTAGATGAGAGAATTAGGTGGTTACTTAAGAGGGCTAGGGGGAAGGGAGTTGGTTGATCCACTTAAGAGAAGCATCCTCTTCCACACACCCCCCCCCCCCCCATCCCCTCCTTGCTTTGACTGAATTAGGGGAATGATCAGACTAAGAGATCAAAGTCTTTTATTCAGGTAATGGAAGTATCTCTTGAGCTCTCCTTTGATCAAGTGGAAAAAGCAGAATCCCTTGGTAGAGTGGTTGAAGAGGGACTCAGTGGTTTAGGGAAGTGATTCTTTAAATGTAACTGCCTTTTAAGTTACTATTATTCTGAGACTGTTACCTAAACAATGAACCCTTGTTCAATCCTGACTGTGGAATTTTATCTATAACTTAAGAATATTTAGAATATTAGAATAAAATTTAAGAATATGATAAATTGTGATTCTAAAAGGGCTTGTGTTAGATTTTCAAAGGCAAGGGGACATTCTACCCATTTTTGGACAACCTTCTCTCTTTAAGCAGAAGATGCTTAGAATGATTTTGAATTAAATTAATTTTTAAAATGTTTCTAGCAGATGTATGCCTAAAACAGTTAAGATTTTATTTTCTACAGACTATACTGATATTGAAAATAGGAAACAAAGAGAATAGCAGCAGCTATGGAATCAATAACTATTGACTTATATGTCAGCTCCCTCATCTATACAAAACATTTAGGAAAGTCGTCGGTACATATATAAAAAATATCCTCAATGGAGGTATTATTAGGAGAAAACAATTAGACTTCCAAAAGCAATGTTCAACAATGGACCTTAACTTTACCATCTCACAAATTATCTGAAAAAGGAGAACATAAGATGTCATGTCCCGGGTCTGTCCCCGGGACCTTCGAGTGAGAATCTCCCTTCGGTGGGCACCGCTTCGGACCTCTCCAGACCTACCCCGGGGGACACGGCAGCAGGCAATAATCAGGCAATGCGCAGGAGGTTCATAGCTTTATTGCATGGAGGAGTCCCACGAGCAGTTCAGGGCGTTGTCTTATATAGGGAGGTTCTTCCGGGCTGCCATCCTAAACCGCCCCGAGGGCGAGGCCTACCACCCGATTGGATCCAGCCCACCCGACCAATCCCGTGGGCTCACAACTCCTCTATGGGAGCCGTGTCTCCCTCGGATTGGTGGGCTGCCACTCCCGGGGAGGCCCCTATCCGCCCAGGCGCCTAGGACCGACCCCCGTCAATGTCATTGTGCGTATTGTTTGTTGATTGTGAAAAACTCTAATGAACTCAATTATGAAAAAGTTTAGAAGTTATTCTACTAAGGGATAAATATGGTTGATTGATTATTCCTGGAGGATAGTAACCATCACCTTGACCACGCTTCCCAAATGTCCTAACCTGCTGAGTCAACCTTTCCTTTCTGCTCGGTCCTTATTAGTCCATCAGCCAACCTTCTTTGAGTGCTTCTAGTAGGAAGAACCTCCCTTAAGTCCCTAGTTACATCAGTAAGAAAGAAAAGTGAAGCATAGGGGAAGACGAGGGATTGATTCTTAACTTACAATCAGATTAAGATTTTCCTGGGAGTACTGGAGTAGCTTCAAGGCAGTCTGCAGGGCCCGGAACCTCTCATGAGGCTCATTGGACATGAGCCAGGGCTCAAAGTGCTGCGGGTAGAGCAAGAAAAAAATTTGGTTAAGTGAGAGCCATGATAGTCTTGAGGGTTTATCTTTCTCATTCCCCAGTCCTTTACCATATATACTCACTAAAAATTCTTGACTGAATGTCTGATCATGGCTAGCCCTATGGGCAAGCTAATTAGATAGACACCAAGGTGGTATGAGACAAGGGGCGCTTCAAAGCCTCCTCATTTCCTGAATAGATTCCCCCTTCCTTTCAACTTGCTATAATACTTCTTATAATAATATTATATAATAATATAACATAATAATAAATAATAACATAATAATACTTCTTCCCAGTTTTACATTCCCACTATTACAGTCATTCTCCCTGGTCATATCTAGCGAATATGCCTATATTCGGTACCCATTGTGTGTGTAGTTATGAGCTAGGCATTTGGAGGGATATAAAAATGCTAAGCCAACACTCAAACTGCCTGGCAAGGTGCTTAATAAATGCTAATTGACTATTATTAATAATAGTCAATTAATAATAATAATTTAATAATAAATAATAATAATATTTTGTAATACAGGCTAGTAGGAGGGAACCTGTGGCTTCGAGGCCACATGTGGCCCTCTAGGTCCTCAAGTGCAGCCCTTGGACTGAATCCAAACTTCACTGAAGAAATCCCCTTAAAAATACACACAGTTTAAACACATTTCTTTTTTTCTAAGCGTAATTTATAGCATTCACTTCATGGAAAAATTCAATATTAGGTCCAACTAGTCTTCAGTGGGGTCACCAAGCCATGACAATGAGACTAGAACTATGAACTTGTCATTCTCAAGGAGGAACATGGAAAGGGGGTAGGGAGGGAGGGTATGTTCACAGACAATGGAGATCCTGAATTATCCATCCTCATCTTTACAGTACTAAAAAGCCAAAGTAAAACTAACGTATTCAATCCATCACTCAAGGATTCTGGCTAATGCATTGCCAAGTTTCTGACTTCTTAGAAACGTGAATGCAAAGGTGAATTTGACATTTCTCATCCAAAAGGAGATAAAGCCTGAACATAAGCCCTAAATTAACACAATGAGTACTTGGTGAAGGGGGAGGGTTATGGAGAGGGGTCATGGGTCAGTTGCTGATGTCATCATCATCACATCCATCCCTCACCTCCAGAAGAAATTGGAGCTCTTCCATTGTCTGTTGCTCAGAGAGGAAACACTGAAGAAGCTGATCAAGGTTCTCCATAGTCTTGTCATACAAGCTCTACATGCAGAAGAAAACAAGTCATTTCTGGCATCCCAAAGTCGGGCCTGAGAGGGAGACAGTGGGGGATGGGAGAACGAGGGCTAGAGGAAGATATGGAAGGCATGTTCAAATCCCAATTCTGCCACTTCTTACCTGTGTGACCTTAAGGAAGCTGCTTAACTGCTCTCAGTCTTAGTTTCATCATCCGTAAAAAGGTGGTTAAACTAGGTAGTTCCTTCCAGTTCTAACTCTATTATCCTATGATCCCATGAGCCATTTCAGCTCTGGAGAAGCCTCAAGGAATTCTTCAACTGTAGTCCCCCCAAGCCCTGTCTTAGTCTGTCCCTGTGGGCTAACAATAGAACATTTATGTTCAGTCATAGATTCTTGCAATGTTCTTTCTGCCCTCAAATATCACATAGCTCTTGGTAGCTCCCTTATGCAATCTTCTTGTATTATTTGTTATCTGTTGTTTGTAAATGTCTCATAGTCTCTGAGACTCTCATTCCATATTTATATCCCTTCCAGTATCTAGTACAGTGCTGTAATATAGGAAGAATTTAATGAATGTCAAATGAAGGAATGAGTGATTTATAAAAATCATTCATTAATTTTGAGATATAGCATATTTTATCTTGCACTTAGCAGAACAAGATTCTAATTCCTTCTTCAATACTTAATGTATGACTGTGGAAAAGTCAGTTAATTTCTCCAAGCCTCACTTTTCTTTTATAAAATGGGGGCAATGATACCTACCCTTCTTGCCCTGAAGGATGTTAGTAAGGAAAGTGCTTTGTAAACCCTATGAGGTTATAGGAATGCCCAGTTTCCTCTGCCAGATGCTTCTTAAAGATTTCTAGGCAAATGGATCCAGCCTGGCAGGTTGGCCCTCTCAGTGTCCAGTTGAAAAATTCCTTCTAATAATCATGATCCATCACATCTGCACGGCACCTCATTATTTTCATTTCTCATAGATAGAAAGAAGCAAATTTGGGTCTAAACTTAGGTTTCCTGACCCTCAGCCCTTGTAACACAGTGTCTCTCTCCTTGCTCACCAAAGTCCCTCCAGCTATAGTGATTATGACCCTAGAAGTATAGGATTTAAAATCAGAAGGGCTGTAGAGGTCATCTTATTAAATCCCTTTATTTTATATATGATGAAAAGTAATGCTCAAGAGAAGCAAGGTGACTTCCCAGGGAACACAGGTGGCAGAACAGATTCCAGCCAAGGTTTTCTGACTTCCAACTCCAATATCTCAAGGAGGCTGCCAGAACATCCTTAGCCAGGGTGCGCCCACTCTATCCCCAGGTCCCATCCATCTCCAGTTTTGGTGTCTCCCAGTGGCCAGTCCTTAGCAGGGAGCAGGGTGGCATCACCTTGACATCACGTGGAGGCTCCTGATGAGGCAGACTGATTGCCAACCTCTCTGTGGCTGGAAGCATGAACAAGCTTCCAAAGCAAGTATTGAGCACCTTAGTTTTCACCTTTGTACTGAGACATGGCTGTAGGGAACTGAGGCAAGAGACACACAAAGAAAATGTATTCAATTAGAGGATAAAGATATTCAGAAGTAAGATAATGCCTCACTGAAGACCTAGGAGACATAGACAGGTATAGGTTAAGGAGGAGGCTAGGGATACGGAATAGGGATGAGGATAGGGATTTCACTGGTATTGCGAACTCACAGATGAGAAATTTGCCCCTATCAATGTGTGTGAGTCATGGAATGGATAGTTAAAATAGAAAATAACTTAAAATCTAAAAATGGGCCATTTTAAAAATAACAAACTTCAATCATATTATAATAATAAATAAAATAAAATAAAAAATTAAAATAATAAAAAAAATGAAGATGACACTTAATATCATTATTAAAGGAGGTGAGCTATAAGCAAAGGCAATAGGGAGAAATAGAGAGTTCATTAAGTAGGAATGTTATCATTAAATAGGACATGGTCAAACCTGTGCTTAAGGACAGATAGTAGGCACTTAATAAATGATAATTTACTGATTGGCCACCTAAGTCTCTTTGATTATTCATGGCAAGATATTTGTGAAATGGCTGGTAGGGTGGGGCTAGATTAGAGCCAAATCTGAGACCAAAGTCAAGGTTCAGTCTAGGGTTAGGGTTTAGGACTTGTGTCATTCAAGGTGCTCATTTAACCTTCTGTCCAGTCTGTGACCATGGTGAGGACCAGATCTATCACTGAGGTTGTGGGTCTACCTAAGGTCAATCAATCAATCAAAGAGCATTTGTTGAGTGCCCATTGTGTGTCGGTCATTATATCAGGGATAGGAAAACAAATAGGAAATAATCCCTGCCATCAAGGAGATTCTATTCTATTAGTAGAAACAACATATACACACATTAATAAGATAAAAATATAAGCAAAATAAACCCAGGGACTAAAATCAGGGATGGGTGGTTAAGTTGGGACCCTACTTGGGGTTCAGTCTGCAGGCAGGATTAGACATAAATTTATAGCTGGGGTTATGGCTCAGTAAGTGGCCAGGATGGAGGAGCCATTCTGTGTCCAGAACAGAAAATAAAGTCACCTAGTCCAGACAAGAACGGAGCCCAAGGCTTGGACCTCAATAATCCTATCTCCCCATTTGTGGCCACTGATCTTTCTTCTTCCTTTACCTACCCATGCTTAGAAGGGCAGGGGTCTAGCTGAGGTTTCTGGCCTCGAGTTTCTGTAGAAAGAGCTAATGTTTGCTAACCTGGAGGAATAAATACCTCAATGTGCTGATAACTTGTAGGCTCTTCTGCTGAAAATATGTATCAAATAATTCTCGAGGTTCCTTCTGAATGCTGATCTGAGAATGACAAAGCCAAATTGGTAAGAAGTGCAGAGTCCTGCCAACTACCTTGGCCCATTTTCAAACTGTCTGATTTCTCCTTAGCCATCACCCAGGCAGGTCAGGCCATGAGGACTTCTTAACTTCAACTCAGGTGGTAAAATTCTGCCAAGGCATTTCTAACCTTGAGAACTGGCAAAGATGAGGTCTGTGGCATTCCACCCCACAGGATGTAGTATCAACCCCACTTCTAGGTCCTGAGGCATCATCACACCTGCTCCTCACTCCATCTAAATTCCCCCCCCCCCCCACTCAATTGTTGGTATTGGAAAGGAGAGGAGTTTTCTGTGCAATGGGATGGGTCAACCAAACAGTAAAAATACCTTAGCTAGCCACTAGCAAAGGTCATCAACATCCCTAAACACTTGTCAAAACCTGTCATTTCATCAGTGTAGAAACATTTTCATTAATGCAGATCACAGATACCCCATGGCTAAGTAAGTAGTTTCATGGATTTCAGTGACCAAAAACCAAACAAACAAAAATCCATCCCCTTGTGATTAATCCTCGGGTGTGTGGTTTCTTGATACTGACCTTAGCTACTCTGTGGAATGAGAACACGCATACTCTTCAGGCTTACCGTCAAGGGAAGTCGTCAGGTACTTATTAAATGATTACTAAGTTCCCATCACTGTGCTGAGCGCTGAGGTTGCAAAGAAAGGCAAAAATAGTTTCTGTCCTCAAGGATCTCACATTCTAATAGGTGACACAATATGCAAACAACTATTTGCATGCAAGATATATGCAGGGTAAATTGGAGGCAATCTCAGAAGGAAGGAATTGAGAAGGGGGATGCTGGAGGTAAGGGAGAACACATGGAAAGGCCTCTTGCAGAAGGTGGGATTTGAGATGAGATTTGAAGGAAAGTAGAAGTCAGAGACCAGAAGGGAAAGAGTTCCAGACTGGAGAGCAGCCAATGAAAAGTGCCCAGAGTTGAGAGATGGAGTGTCTCATGTGAGTAATAACAATCAGGTCAGAATCACCAGACTGTAGGATATGGGATGGGGGTAAAGCATAAGAGGACTGGAAAGGTAGGGCCTTAAAGGTCAAACAGGATTTTATATTTGATCTGAGAGGTAATAGGCAATCACAGGATGACTGACAGTCGGACTTGTGCCTTAGGAAGATCACTGTAGCAGCCGAATGGAGCAGGGAAGTGAGATCTGAGATCAGAAAGACTTGAGGCAAGAGACTAACCAGGAAGTTATTACAACAGTCCATACATAAGGTGATGAGGAGGTCCATCAGCTTGTACCAGCAGTGTCAGAGGAGACAAGGGGATGCCTATGAAGGATGTTGTGAAGGTAGAATTGAGAGTATGGCTTGGCAACAGATAGTATGACTTGGCGGATGAGTGAGAGAGGAATCAAGGCATGGCTGGGAAGATGCTGGTGCCTTTGACAGTAATAGGAAAGTCTGGGAGAGGAAAGTTGGGGGAAGGGGAAGGCAGGGAGAATAATAAATTCAGTTTAAGATATCTATGGAACATCCAGTACAAGATATCCAAGGCTTGGTGAGACCTGCCAGTGCTTGCCAAAATCATCTCCACATAGACATGAGGCACCCTTGGAGGATTATTTATCTCACTTTAGATGGAAATTTTATTAGGATTTCAGATTTTTGGTTAAAAATATTCAAATATTCTTTTCTTTCCCCATTCATTTTTTCCCATAACACTCCTGAGTGCAGTCTGAACTAGATTAAAATATAATTGACAAATAAGTAACAAAATAAATAAGAATATATTAAAACATAGATAACATTAATATGTGCTTTTCTAAGCCAACATGAGGCCCTTGGAAATCCTTATTACTTATGGTTTGTTGTTTCCTTGTGACCTCATTTGAGGTTTTCTTGGCAAAGATATTAGGACTGTTTGCCATTTCCTTCTCCAGTTCATTTTACAGATGAGGAAACTGAGGCAAACAGGGTTAAGTGACTTGGCCCAGGGTCAGGAGGGAGTATCTGAGGCCAGATCTGAACTCAGGAAGATGACTTTCCCTGACTCCAAAGCTGGCACTCTATCCACTACACATCCAAGCTGCCCAGTGTGTATAGTTTAGTGATATCCATTTCTATTTGAGCATGACACCACCACCTTACACATACTTAGTGATGTACCCCTTCCAAGTAATAGGCACTATCATATTGGCCTCTTTCTTATTATCTACAATCACTATATTAGTCCCGGTCTCTCCTCAACTCTTATCCTTGCAATGGAAAGGGATGCAAATCGTGCCACTTGCACTCTAGCTCTCCTCCTCCAACCAGAACTAGGACTCTGCCCCTTGAGACCCGGAGCATTGATAGGTGAACTTTCACCTTTATGTGCATAGAAGCAGGGCACCACTCCACCTGCAGCCATTTCCCAAGCAACTCTGGAAATACTCATGTTCCAAACCCAGCCCTCTCCACTTTTGAATTCTGACTCCCCTTAAATTGTTGTCTTCCCCTATTAAAATATAAGCTCCTGGATGGGGGTTGGCGGGGAGAAAAGAGGAGTGGAAACATTATATTGCTTGCTTGAAAATTTATCACCAGGTCCCAGTACGTAGTAAGCAATTAAAAGTTTTTACATTCATTCCTTTACCTGGTGTCAGAAAATCTAGATCCAAATTCCAGATTAGCAATTTACTATTAGTTTTATGACCCTGGGTAAATCACTAATTCTCTCTGGGCTCCAATTTCCTTATATGTAATTTGAGGGAGTTAAATCATAGTTTCAACTTCATTGCTTTCAGCCTAAATTCTACAATATTATGATTCCATATTTAGCTCAGCCCCCCTCCCCCTGGCCTAATCCATTGGTATCAACTCTTCTACTGGCCCTTTCCACCGTGCACATTCTCTTGTAAAAAAAAAAATGGAAAATATCTCTAAATTCTTGACCTTTCCTTGCCAAAAGGAGACAAATTTAATTTTGTCTCTGACAACTTACAAAGACAGTCAACTCAAACAAAGAGTAGAAACCTGGATCAGTGGAGAGAGGAGGAACCACATTGACAAAATCCTAGATTCTCGGAAGTCAAACATTATGGTATGAATTGAGATCGATTAATGTATTAAATTATATAAATATTCCAGTGCTTCAAAAATCTTTGATTTCAGTGTTGTGAACACTTCAAAGCAGATCAGAACCCCTCTAAGTCTGATCATCACAAGTAGCTACAACTGAAAAAAAGACCTGCTGGATAGCAATTTAATAGTGAAATTAAAGTGATGTTTGAATTTGCATATCACTGAGCAACTGTTTTTTAACTATGTGGATTACTTCTTGATGTTGACAGTTTCAGACTCACGTACATGGACCATGGAAAATGTTGCTACTAGCCATCAGTTGATTGCCATGAATTAGATAAACTGCCCCAACTTCTTTTAAGGTCCTTCTGTCAAGATGAGTGACACTAAAGGCAGTTGGTTGGAAACAAAAACATTCGGTCAGTTAGCTGGCTATCAAGTCTACCCAGGACCCTGAATCAATCTAACTTTTGCACCCTGCACATTAATAAACATGTTAATAAACATGTGTTGAACTAGAAACTGGAAAGGAATGGAACTCTGAACACACTGGCTTCCTTTTGGGGTTGTGTAGAGATAGTATGAACCTCTTTTCCTGCAACCCTTTGCCTGATCCAACTCTATACCAGATTCTATGGTAAGGAATAACCATACTCTTTATGGGAAGTCTTGCAAGTGATGATGGATTGCAAGGGCCAGATAAAGAGGTGGACCTTAAAGTGACTAGAAGTGAGGCAGGATATTTTCTTTTGAAGGCTGGCAAATATCTGACCAGGTCAGGTTTTGAGATTATCTAATCAAGCTCTAAATTACTGACCAGTCAATCCTCATAAGCATACCCCTATAGCTTTTAAAGTTATGCCTTGTGTATCACTCTTTGCAAGTCATGTGAAAACTCATGCTAATTAGTTTCCTAAAATGTATTCCTGCCCCCACTTTTCCCCTTCCACTCCATAGTCCATACTCTTTCAGATATGCTATTCTAATCAATAACCTCTCTGCTTAAAAAACCTTAAAGACTCTCTAAATCCTAGCAAATATAGTTCAGACTCCGTTGCCAGTCAACCAAGGTTCTCCACAATCTAGTACCACTCTACCATCAGTCTTATTTCATATTACCCCCTAAACATGTCCCACAATCTCTGAACTCCATGCTTCTGCTCAGACAATTCCTCTGCCTAGAATGTCCCCCTTTTCCTTTTTTGTCTGATAAATTACTATCCTTTCATGTAATACGCAAATGCCAACTCCAACTCTTTTTAATTCTCTGTCCTATCTGTATCAGCCTTCCTCCTTGAATTTCACATTCCACTTCATTTCAACCTTCCCTAATGGTAATTAGAAGCAACATGACATAATAGATGCAGGGCCATCCTAGGAGCCCAAAAGAAATGTGGTGTAATGCTAACATATGATAACTATGTCACCATGTACAAGCCACTAAATTTCTAAGCTCCTAGCTATTCACTAGATTATAAAGTACAAAAGAGCTGCTAAGCTGTGTGGATGTAGGGAATTTCCACACCTAGAGCTCCTCACACTTATGAATTTATAGTTCTTTTCTCATACCCATCTGCACCCTAGACCTAAATTGCTATCATGGATTATTATATATTTTGGTTTTCCATCAGTGTCTTAACCTCTCTATTAAACTATAAGTTTCATGAGGACCAAGACTAAGCTTTGTATACTGCATTAAACTGAACAGAATGTAGGTAGTTGTGTTTACATGTATGTGTAAACATACATAGTTACTTATTCTTTTGCAAGTATATTTGTTCAAGTTTGTATGCTTAACGCAGTTCTGTAGAAAAGGAATACTTCCATACTTTAATGGAATGGTGATGTCAAAGATGTGACTATTCTCTCTCTAATTACAAAATAGTTTGGGCACGGACTCAGTCTATGACCTTCAGAGTGCAGTAGGTTTAAGGTTTAAGGTCAGGAGGGGGCAAGACAGGAGAGGACAGGAGAATAGAGCAAAGTAAAGCTGGCCGGTAAGCCCCAAGTTAACTGGGCATGTCTGGCCATCCAAATTTACCTTCCTTGGAGAGGAGAAAGAAGGGGAGGGGGAGACAGATGGGAGAGGATGAGCTGAGTTCCCCAGCTAGCTGGGTCCCCATTTAGGCAGCTCAGTCCACTCACAGGTTATGTTAGTCCTTTGTTTTCAAAGAGGATCATGACATCAGAGAAATGATGACATGACTTGCACCTGACTTTGTTTTGAGTGAGGGAAGGCTGTGCAGGTCACCAGCCTCACTTTCTCCTCCTGAGCCATCTGGATCCAGTGACCAGATATTCATCAGGATGACTGGAGATGGCTCAGGATGCAGTGGAAGACCTTGACCTCTTTGGCCTTTTGCTCATCATATCTCTGATGTCAATGGTCCTCTTCCAAAATGAAGGACAAACACAACAACAACAACTAAATAGTAATTGTTTCTCTTTGACCCACGAACCCCAAGGGTCTTCCCCTCCCAGTTTGATTTTTTGTTTTTGACTAAAGGGACCATCCCTTGAGTAACAACTTAAAGAAGCCTATTCATTGAATGGATGTATCTCACTCAAAGCGAGAATGTGATGCAACCTTAGCCTGAAAGGGCCAAGGTCTCCCATTGCATCCTGGGCTATCTCCAGCCATCCTGATGAATATCAGGCCACTGGACTCAGATGGCTCAGGAGAAGAAAGTGAGGTTGGTGACCTTGCACAGCCCTCCCTCACTCAAATTCAAGTCAACTTCAAGTCATGTCATCATCTTGACATCATGGTCCTCTTTGAGAATGAAGGACAAACACGACAACAACAACAATTCTCTTCAACAGTGAATATCATAATCCATTCAAATCTTCTTATCCTATATGATGCTTTGCATTTGTCTATCTTTATTTCTAAAAGAGTATTTTGTGGTTCTTGTGTTATTACCATGCTTCCTGTGTGTGTGTCATGGTAGGTAGACTCCAATATATTTTATATAGTCTATAGTTATTTAGAACAGAATTTTTTTAACCTAGTCTAGGTATTTTGAGAAGATAACATATAGAAAGAGTAATGATTTACGGAATTTATTTTATACCCTACTTTACTTCTTTGCTACTATATTTTCAATTTAAGTTGAATCTCTAGGGTTCTAGCCACGAAGTTATCCTCAAAAATAGATAATTTTGTTTCCTCTTTATTTATGTTTATTCCATCATCACTGAAAAACCCTATATTCCCTACTTATTTTTCTAACCATATCTGTTTTTACTGTGGCCTTGTGTGATATGATGATGAGTACTCCTGCTTTTTAAAATTCCCTGAAGGTAAAAAATTCTATTCCAGCCTCTCATTTTGGTTCTGTCTGAATATGTTTTAGTTATCTGTTTTATAAGCAGCCTATTGTTGAATTCTTCTTTCTAATCTATTTTCTTATATTCCACTTTTATAGATAAGTTCATCATATTCACATTCACAGTAATGATTCCGAATTGGGTATTTCCTGCCATCATATACTCTCATTCTTTTTCCTTTTTCTTTTCTCTGTTTCTTCTTCTCGGAACCAAACAGAATAAAACCATTTCAAATCTGTATGTTACTTTACTCACTCTGTAATCCTTGAAAACAGCGGGATCCTACTCTCTTTTCCCAATATATTAGATTGTAAACATTTCATCATCATTGAGCTCTTTCCAACAACTGAAATAAATTTACCATTCCAGAGTTCTTGCTTACTGTGTTTGCATTTTAAGATTCTAAATCAACTGCAGTCTTTTCACTTAAAAGTTCTCTTTTTCTATTAAAGGTTCATTTTTTTCTCATTTGGAATTATCTTGTTTTTTAAGGTCTTGTTCTTGGATATAAACCTTTATATTTTGCCTGTTGGAATGATGTAATCCAAGTTTTTCTCACTTGTATGTAGGTTATGCATAGTCATGCATAATCCTGACTTTTGCTTGTTGGTAATGGAACTCTTTCTGGTTCCTTGTAATATTTTTTTTCTTGACTTAGAAACAATGAATTTTGACTATGACACCTGTGGGTCTTTTCAGCTTGATTCCTTTGAGGATGTGATGTGTGCATTTTTTTTTTCTATTTTCATTTTGTCTTCTTGTTCTAACAGATCTAAGCAGTTCTCTTTTATGATTTACCAAAGTATGCTATCCAAGTTTTTTGTTTGGTCACAGTTTTTAGGGAATTTAATGATTCTTCTAGTAATTCAAGGTTTATTTCCTCTTGATCTGTTTTCCGAATCAGTTGGTTTTAATAGAAGATACTTTACATTTTCTTGTATTTTTTCAACCTTTTGACTTTGTTCTATTTTTTCATATTGCTCTATGAAGTCATTGAGTTCTCGTTTCTCAGCTCCATGTTTTAGGGACTCCACAATTTGTGCAAGGTTTTTCACTTTCTCTTCTAAGGTATTTATTCCCCTTTCATTTCTTTCTCTTTTTTCTATTTAATTTTTTTAGCACTTGCTTCATTTCTTCCATCCACTTTTTTAAATTCCTGTTACAATACCAATATTTTTCTTTGAGGTTCTGTTTATATTTGATGTGAAGTAATTTTTTCTGCATTTACTCCTTGGGTTTCTCTTAAACACAGTTTTTCTTTATTTACTCTTATTTTGGGTCTCAGGTCTTAGATTGGGACTTTATGTCAGTTTCCATACTTTCCATCATATTTCAACGGTTTTGTTAAGCTCTATCGACCTTGCCTCCTGTTTGGTCTGGATACTACTGTTATCCCATTCTGGGGATCTTAACCATCTTTTCTCATCTTAATCAGTCCCATCTCATTTTCCAATTAAGTTTTTCTCTGATGATAACAGTTTCTCTATTTCTTTCATGCAAGTCTTCACTGGCAATGTGTTGTGGCCTTTTGTTGTCCTACATGATATCCACCCACATGACATCAAAAAGAATAATGGTTTTTAAAAGACATGGTGTTTATTTCAAGGAGAAACTAACTGCAACCCTATACTCACCATTTATAGGGAATCTTTTTTTCTATTTGAATTATGCACTGAACATCATTCCCTGGCAGTAGTAAACATCTCTGGTGAGCATGCATCTTGCTGTGTTATGCTCCATTTGACATTAAAAATCTTGAACATATTTCAAAAAATTTAATTATTCTGACTCAAGCTTCTAAAAATTTCTTGCCATCCTCT
This sequence comes from Notamacropus eugenii, assembly GCF_028372415.1. Taxonomy (NCBI): domain Eukaryota; kingdom Metazoa; phylum Chordata; class Mammalia; order Diprotodontia; family Macropodidae; genus Notamacropus; species Notamacropus eugenii. Next base: position 91,104,815 of record NC_092875.1, on the reverse strand, counting down.
CTCCCTTTTCCTATTACTCTAATATTGCTGAAGAAGTAGAAGGATTCATGCAGAGATGATGACCATTGTAAGTTTTTCACCTTTCCATGGGCTGTAAAAACTAAAAACTCCATTACCTGGTGTCTGCCCTACTGGTAATGAGTCTTTCCTGAGTTAGACTGGTCCTCAGAAAACAGACAGAGCCTGGTGGTAGAACTACCCTGGAATCCTTTCCAGAATGGTAGAAGCTGCTGGGGCTTGTATTTCCCTGATAGGACTTTTGAGAACCCTGAGACACATCCATACCCCAATGAGGCATTGGAACTAGAATGCATAAAGATATGAATGGACAAATGGCTGAATTAAGCTATAGATTTATTCATGAGACCAAAGAGCTGCAAAGGAATTTAGGGCCCTGCTAGTCCAAACTCCTAACTATTTTTATAGATGAGGAAACAACTCCAGCACATGCATTTGAGTTGACCCAGGTCATATAGGCGGTAAATAGCAATGTCAAAATTTGAATTCATACCCTCAAGTTCCATAACATGTCCTTTCACCCATGTGCCATTGCCTTCATTAATATAGTTTTACAGATTAAAAACAACAACTCTGAGACCCAAAGAGGTTAAACAGTGAACTTTCCAACTTTTCAAGTGTAACTGATATATTGTGGGCTAAGAAAGGCCATGAACTTTCACTTCAGGACCAACTGCTTAAGACTGATGTCTCCCTCCCAAAAGAAAAACCTTCAGTGGTACAAGTGGGTTATTGCTCACCAGTATACAGTCAATCAGACATGGAAGCTGTTTGAATGTGTAGCTCTTTGCTCCATTGTCTCCCTTGAGTACTGTGGAGATCATGACTGTGGCACTGAGGAAACTACTCTTCAGAACATCATCCTAATCCATCCAAGAGGTGAGTGAAAAAAAAAAAAAAGAGTCAGACCTCTGATGGCCCTAGAAATATTGGAATTATATGAGTGATCATTCAATGACCCTGGTTAAGGCTATTAAACAACCATTTCCATGGGATAACATCCAGTACCCTAGGACAGTGGTCTCCAAAGTAGGGACCATGGAAGGAACCTAAGATGGGAGTAGAGAATGACTCCAAATTAGTGGTCAACCAATTGGAGCATGGAAAGATGGGTCAAATCTTGTCTCCAACATCCCTCATCTACTTTTTACCTGGCATGACCTAGTCCTCTACTCAGTCTCCAGTTTTCTCCTTCCTCCTTTTCCTCCTCTTAGCCCTACACCCCAACTATACAAGATCTCAGTTTCCCTTCTTCTGTACCAGGTGTCAGCCATAGTTTTATAGACTTAGATTTAGAGCCAGAAGGGACCTTAAGTAATCAATATTGTAGGGATTGTGGAAATACAAGTATATTAATTTATTGTTATGGAGTTCTGAATTAGTATAACCATTCTGAAAAGCAATATGGAATTATACAAATAAGTACACTTAAAAATCCATACCCTTTGAGAGAGTGATTCCTCTGCAAAGCATATACCCCAAGGAGGCCATGGACAATAAGGAAAACTCCATGGGAAGAACGTTGGAGAGCATTCTGCATTTCTAATTTTACAGATGAGAAAAAGGAGGCCCAGAGAGATTCAGTAACTTATCTAAATCACAAAGATCCAGTAAGTAACAAAGCTGGCATTCAAACCAACTGCAGATTCCATGATGCCCTTTCCATAGTGAACATCATGAGTACCCTGAAACCTTAGAACCTAAGCTTGACCCAGGCACCCACAGCAGTAATGAATAAGCACCCTGATTGCCCTTTCTCAATTCCCCACCCCTTTTCATCTTTAGTGTAACCTAGTGAGTTTCACAAGATGAGCAGGCAAGCGTGTGTTGCAATATGAATCACAAATCTTACTACATTCTTTCCCTTTCAACCAATCCCACTTCTATGAATCCTTACTTCAGTAAAGAACACCACCATCCTTCCAGTTACCTAGTGTCATCCTTGATTCCTCGCTTTCATTCACTCCACATATCCAAGTAGTTGCCAGATCTTGACATTTCCATCTCCATATCTCTTAAATTCATCCCCTTCTCTCCACTCACATTGCCATCATCCTAGTTCAGGCCCTTATCTTCTCTCCTGGACTCTTACAATAGCCTCCTAATTGCTTTCTCTGCCTTAAGTCTCTCTCCACTTCAGCTCATTCTCCACAAACCTGCTAATGTAATTTTTCTTAAGCATATCTACGTCAGTCCCCTCCTCAAAAAGCTCCCAGCGACTCCATCTTCATTCTAGGATCAATGATAAACTATTCTGTTTGACATTTACAATTTTCCCAACCTAACTTTCCAGCCTCATTATATATCACTTCCCTTCCTGCAGTGGTTATCCTACTGCTCCTTTCCTTCATACAAAAATGGAAATTAAGGCATAATCTAATCCACTAAGCAGAACTACATAAATGATGTCTAACTAACTTAAATTAGAAACTCTCTGCTGAGCTAAAATGAGAAATAATTCATATTTGCTTGTTGTTTTTGTATTGTGGATGGTGAATATCATTCCTAGAATGACTCTCATTGAGAGGAGATGTTTTCGACCTATTGTTTGATGATTGTATTGTTTATAAGGAAGAGGGCTTAACTTTTAAAATAAATTTTACCTGTATAATTAGAGAGCTACACTGATCCAATCAAATGAATGTTAATTTCTAACAAATTTGTATTATTTTCAAATCTGCCCCATCCCTCAAGCATAGAATAGATTTTTTAAAAAATAGTGAAGCATGCCCAAACATATCACTCTTACAAAAATTTTCATCATTATCAATCATATTAAGAAGGTTTTATATCAGTAATAAATAAAACTAAGATGTTTTAAAATATGGTTAATTTCATTTTGTCCATCATTTTTATTTCTTTTTGTGGACATTTCATACAAAAGTAGTACATTATAGGCCAGGGGTTGGGACTTGGTCCTCTGATTTTATTGCTAGAAGGAACTCCCAGAAGAGAAAACTTCCTCTATTAGAGCAAGTAGACACCATTTATGCAGTTTCTAGTCTTAGAGAATCACCTGAGCTGTGCGAAGCTAAATGACTTCCCCAGATCACACTGGATGATGCCCAGGATGTGTCACAAGTGAAGCCAACTTTATTCACTATGCCAAATGGTTTCTCACTGTTATTAATAAATCAATGTGCATGTATTAAAGGTACATTTCCAAAAATGTTAGGGTGTCTGATAAAGGTGCACAATCAAAGGGTTTGAAGGCCAGTGCTCAAGGGCATGGGGGGATGAAAGAGAACCCCTCAGATGTGCTGGAAGAATCCTAGAAAGAGAAAATGTGTACCTACACCAAGAGGAAAGTTCCATTTATTGTGATGATTCTCACAGAATCTCAGAGTTGGGAGGGAACCCAAAGTTTACCCATTCTGTGCTCAAATAGAAATCTTCTCTACATCATGTTCAGTAAGTGTCTATTCCTCCTCCACTTTTCCTCAACACTCATGTCATGACCAAACCTGTTCATTTTGTTCTCATGACCCCAGATTCCAGGAATGTCTTCCCCTTCACCTGTCTGCTTATCTAAATCCTGCCCATCCTTCCAGGACTAGCTAGAATACCATCTCCACCATGAAGAGCAATAAGTTAAGTCACACTTATGTAATACTTCAAGCTTTTCAAAAAGTTTTCCTAACAATCCGAAGGAACAGAGATGAGGAAACTAGAAGCAAAATCACTTGGCTAAGATTACACAGCTAGTAACTTTTAGAACTGGGACTTAAACCCTGGTCTTCTAACTCCAAGTCCATATACTGGGTTACACAACTAGGTTCACCCATCCTGGAACAACAAAATGACTGATCACTCTCTTCTCCGAATTCTTATTGCACTTACTGCCTGTACTGCTTGTGTTGACACTGAGTCCTATACAATTGTCAATTATTTTATAAGTGTTTCATTCTTTAATGTCCCATCTTCTCATGTAGATGTGAAAGCCCCTAGGATAGGGACAATGGATTTCCTTAAAGCATAAGAACATAAGCCTGAATATATATGTGTACACACATATATCATATGTAATAATGCACACATATATGTGTATATATGTATATGTATGTACCTTTTAAAAGCTCTAAATTTAAGAAAGCTCAACAGAGAGTTTTACAAACTGAGTCTCTTCCCTTCAGGCGCTTCCTAAGAGGCAACTATGGCACCATGGAAAGGCCTTAGAGTCAGATGTCCTGAACTGGGTACAATGAATAGAGCACCTGACCTAGAGTCTAAAAGACCCAAGTTCAAATCTGGCCTCAGACACTTACTAGCAGTATGACCATGGGCAAGTCACTTAACCCTGTTGGCCTCAGTTTCCTCATCTGTAGAATGAGCTGGAGAAGGAAATAACAAACCACTCCAGTATCTTTGCCAAAAAAACCACAAAAGGGTCATGAAGAATCAGACAGGACTGAGACAACTGAACAAAGGCCACAATCTGACAGTCAGTGGCTGGGTGAACATGAGCAACTCAGTGCCTCTCTCAGAACCTCATGATTTCCATCTTGATCATAGCAGTTCTTGTCACATAGTTATTGTGAATAGTAATAGAAACAATTTAATAATTGATCATGGAAGCCATTGTTAATACTAAGTCATAGATCTTAAGAGGGCTGCTATTCACCAGGGGCCCAATGACTATTTTGGCTGCTAGGTGGGGGTGGGAAGGGAAAGGATACTGGGGTGTTCCCTGGCCCAAAGGAGAAGGCAGAGAAGCCTACATATTTGCTGCAGTTGAAGTAGTACACCATTCTGGAGATGATTTTGTCCACCCATGGGAAGATGCTGTTTTTGGCATGGACCGCCATCTGTCCGTAGCATAGCAGTGTTGTACTGCTTGCCCACTTCCAATAAACATCATGAATGATCTGCCAGGGAAGGAGAAGACAGACAACTATCAAGTAGAAGAAGGCGCATCGGACTGGGAATCAGGAGACCTGGGTTCTAATCCCAGCCCTGCCACTGACCCATCATATGGCCGTGGGCAAGTCACAGAACCACAAAATCGTGGAGCTAGAAGGAATTCAAAGTACCCTGTACCTCACTTTCTAAACTACTCATGTTCACTATAATTCCAACCCCACTCCCATTTTAAATAAGAAGAAAGTAAAGGTCAGCAAGAGAAGTGACTTGATCAGGGTCACACAATGAGTCAGGATTTGAACCCTGACCTTCTGGTTCCAAATCCAGTGCACTTTCTACCAAGTTATAATTCATTGAGTCTGAGTTTTCTTCTCTGAAAAATGTGGATAATAATTCTTACTCCATCTGCCCCATAGAATAATTTGAGGATCAAATGAGATCATGGATTTCTTCAGAAGCTCATAGCTTTTCCCTGATTGTTCCACAGAGCTTGCAGTGAGGTTGGGAATATGATGCAGATGGGTTAAGGACCTGAAGATTTACAAGTTATATGGGGATTCTGAGGGGGAGGGGGGGAAAGTGTCAGATCTGTAGTCTATCACTGCTCTGCTTCTGCTTTTCCCCAACCCCAAACCAAGCAATGGCTTCCTATTATCTATAGATCAAAGTCCAAACTCCTCAATCTGCCATGCAACACCTTATATGATCTAGCTGCAGCTAACCTATCTACTTTTATTCCTGGTACCATCTATTTATCAGGGATTCTCCCCTTTGGTGGTTTGGTAAAACCTATGAACCTCTTCTCAGAATAAAGTTGTTAAAGGTATAAAATACATTATGCAGGAAACCAAAGGCTAATGAAAATTCTTTATATTTTTAGAAATGATTACTTATTAAAACTGAGGAGACCTAAGCTTTTTTTCCTTGTCCAGTCTCTCAAGGACAGGGCTGTTGGAAGATAGGATTAATATTTTCTTCATTCTGGGTACTGCTACTCCACTCATGTGGATCAGACTTATAATCTAAGGTGAAACTCCCTTCTGTTCAGGCTTGGGTAGGGGATAAATTCTTTAAATAGATTGCCCAAGGCTGGAGTTAACTTAGAAGTAAATGACAATCAAAGTTCATTAAAATAGGTCCAGCCCCACATTGTAATATTCACTCTCTCATCAATTGTTAACCAATCAGAGTTGATTGCCACCCTCAGGAACATCTTCCAAGGGCATATAAGCCTTGAGGACCTTTGACGCTTGAGAATGCTACTGGCTTTTTATTTCAAATGATGACATTATTAATAAAATAATTAAATTAACCAGAAATTATGTCTCTCAAACTTTTAAAAAATCACAGTATATTATAAAAAAAATTTATCCAAGACACAAAAGTCCCTTTCTACTTTTCAACAAAATTGCCTTTAGGGATCTCTTTAATGTAACTCATACTCTACTAGGGAACATTGGGAGAGGCGAGCTAGGCCAACACCAGCTCCCAGATGGCTGACTGCAGCTAACAGTACCTTGGGGCTAGAGACATTTAGACCACGTCTCAGTATTCTTTTTTGGCCAAAGTGCTCCAATACAGCCCAGGTTTCTTCCAGGTGGCTGGAGGATGCCAGCCCAACTGCTAGTGCTATGCCCTGCAAAAGATAAAACATGGACAAGCTTTAGGATTCTATCTTCTCCCACTTTCCCTCCTCAGAATTCCCCAGAAATTCTTCTTTATGCTCTGAGTAATAATTGTAACACTTTCACCCATATATCACTGAGTTGGGTGAACTTCTTAAAGGAAGCCTTATGAAGCTGCATGCTTCTTAGTGGAAGGAAGCATAACTCCTGACTACCTAGGATAATTTTGAGTGTGACGCTACATACCCACCTAAAGGAGAATGTTTGGAAACTTTGGAGGAGTATTTGGGAGACAAATGGGTCATGACAATGAAAATGACTTTGCAGCCCAGAGATCAGCCCTCAAAGCAGCCAACATACAGGGGAGCTAGTTTCCCAGTATGTTGCTTAATTTCCAGCATTTGAAATCCTAGAAACAGCTTAGTATAAGGCATCTTCTCAGTGAGATCCTTCTTCTTCCTTGAGCTGGAGTGTTTTTTCCCTCTCCCAGCTGAAGAATTCCTTTATTACTGAGTATTTTCTGGTCAAGTTTAATCCGTACAACTTCCCCAACTTCTGTTTATTGTCTTGATTGGATAAATGGACTTACTCACAATTCATGTTGGTCTTTTAACCCAATGTTTGGTGGGAGGGAGTTAAACTGGTAATGTTACTCCAATACTCTCTTCTTAAGAGCAATCAGGGATGTGCCTTTTATGCTAAACCTATTACACCCTTAGGCTTACAGATATTTGAGGAAGAGATTGGCAAGAGAAGAAACAAAAACCAAGTCCTAGCCTTCTACTGCTCCCCGCAAAGACAGAAATCACAGGCTCCTTGGAGTAGGGTAGGCCAGACCCCAGATCATATATCAATCAAAATCCCATGTGAATCAAGCCATCTTTTATGTACTTAGACACCAATCATATATATACTTTATAGAAGAATAAGAATGATGACAACTCGTATTTATATAATACTTAAAGGTTTTGTAAAACATTTTTCCTCACCAAACTGTGAGAAAGGGAATGCAAATATTATTCCTTTTTAGATTCAGAGAGATTAAAGGATGAGCTAGCTTATAGTCCACACAGCTAATGAACGTTGGAGTTAGGATTCAGACTTAGAAGGTCACGAAGTATAGAGAAAAGAAGTGTGAACCTAGCTAAAGTTCAGGGAATTCCAAGTTTAAATTCTAAATTTTAAATTAAATTAATTTTAAATTCTCTGGAATTTGAGAACTACGTAAGTATTGGAAAATCAATGAATCTCTCAGAGTCCCTTAATTTGACTCATCTATATGATAAGAATGATGATAATACTTTACCTGCTTTAAGGTCCAAATGATACAAGATAGATCAGTTATTGCCAATGATGTGTTGTTCCTGCTTTATCACCTATCTCCAAGGCCAACACTTTCTACTCCACAACCTCTCAGAAACATTAATAATAATCATTCCCACTTTGAAGTATAGTTCTCACAATAATCTTATGAGGAAGGCAGTACAAATTTTATATCCATTTTAGAAAAGAGGAAAATATGAGTCTCAGAGAGTGGTAGTGACTTGCTCAAGGTCCTATAGATAATAAGTGGCAGCACCTCTTCATGTGCTGCCTCCAAGCCCAGGCATACCCTGGGCACACAACACCTGGTCTAAACATGATCACTCCTTAAGCGAGTGATCATGGGTGATCCATCATTCATGGGTGACTCTGAGTGCTCAACACAATTTGTCACAAAACAAGGACCACAGAGAGGAGAATTTTCTGAAATTAAAAGAATGTATATTTATCTTCTTTTCATTGACTTCTTTTGTTTTTTATAACATTTTTAAAATTGCACCCCTTTCCTGTGCCTTACTCAGCAAACTTTTCCTTGAAATAAAGAGCCAAGGTGGGGGACAGTTCTGAAAAACCAACCAACACATCTACTTCACCTGTGTATGCCACATTTCTTACCCATCAGCCTCACCTTTCTGCACTGAGCAGACAAAGGTGTGGACCTTTATCTTCCTAAAATCACATTCTGAAGCATGCCTTGTTGCCCTCTGTGTGCATCCCCCTGGGCAGCTGCCTCCCTCCTTTCCTCTTGTCCCACCTCTGATACCAGGCGCTGCTGCCACTCACCTCTCGTTGGCAGGCTACCTGGTGAGACAACTCTAGGAGAGCAAACAAGCATTTCTTCACTCTCACGTCCGCTGAGGACTCTCTGAGGACCAGTCCATAACAGTAAAAGAGCAATTTCTGGACATTCAGGGAGGAGAAAAAGACAAGTAAGAAGATTCTGTTAGTCAAGTTGTGGGCCAATGAGCAACCCCATTCTAGTCCGAACCTCTATGAGAGGGAGTTCAGCAAAAGGCACAAAGGAGGCAAAATTGGACAAGAGCACCAGCCCCTTCTATCTGTCTTCATTATGTTTCCCTTCATACCCCATCCTATCCTTCATGTCTCATTCCTGTGGGGCCCTTAGGAAAGCCAGGGAAGCCAGTTGTTAGCAAGGGCGAGGAAAGGAAGTATTCAAGGCAAGGGGAATAGCCAGTGAAAAGGCAAGGAGTTAGGATTCAGGGAATCCTGTGGGAGCAGCAGCAGGAAAGGCCAGTGTAGCTGGATCACAGAGTAAAGGGGAACAGACTATAAGACGCCTGGAAAGATGGGAAGGGGTAAGGTTGTGAAGGGCTTTAAATGCCAAATATAAGATGCTATATTAGATTTTATATGTTGATAGGGAGCAATTTGACTTCATTGAATAGGAGTTGGGGGTGATGTGGGCAGATCTGTGCTTTAGGAAGTTCGTTTTGGCAGCTGAGTGGAGGATGGGCTTGAGTATGGAAACATTTGAGGCTGGGAGACCAACCGCATGTTCTTGAACTAGTCCAAGGGTGAAGTGATGAGGATATGTACCCTACCCCACCCTCGTGGTACTAATGGGAGTGAAGAAAAGAGGCTCATTCAAGAGATATTGTGAGGGGAGAAATGGCAAGACTTGACAACAGATGTGGGGTAAGTTGGCGTGACGAGTTGAGGATGGCACCTAGGTTGTAACATAAATAGAAGGAAAATGGTGTCTTTGACAGAAATGAGGAAGTCAGGAAGAAAAGAAAACTATCTTTACCTTGATCCCATTTTCATTTTTTTTTTTTTGAGCTCATAACACATTGAAGTGGGTCAGTCTGGAGATGGTATAATTACTTATTTTTTCATTTTTGTCCTTATAATTTTGTGCTGTAGACACTTGATTTTGAAATAACTCAAGCATCAGAAACCAGTGGCTTACTATCGTTTTCTTAGGGATTTTCACCTTGGCAGGACTTTCTGGTTCTCTTCTTAGCTCTCTACAATACTTCTCACATAGATAACCTTTTCTTTACTCATATGGCCATTATCACTTTCTACTCAGACTACTCCTCATTGGTCTCCCTGCCTCATGTTTCTCCTCTCTCTGATCCATTATCCACATAGCTGTGAGCATAATAGTCCTAAGTACTAGTCTAAATATGAGCTTTCTTCTTTTGCCATACTGTGACACTATGACTCAGCTACCATCTTTTCCTGGAACTTCCCTCCTCATCCTGGAATATTCTACTATCATGCCACTTCCTTCCTCTCACTGATGAGTTCTTTCTGGTGCCTCCATTTTGGGGATAGGACCAGGAATATTCATTTTTTTTCCCAGTACCCTTTAGACTTTGCACCCACACCCCTACCCAGATATCTTCTCTCTCTTGCTCTCCCACCCATCCTATTTTTCAGCTCCCTTTTATGTGCTGTCTTCCCCCATTAGAAGATAATCTCCTTGAGAGTAGGAATTATCATTATTTTTGTTCCTATTTACCATATATTCCCAGCAGAGAGCCTGGTACATATGAAACACTTAATAAATGATTGCTGTTTTCTTGCCTTGCCTTGCCCAAGTAAACTCCAACATCCAGACACTTCTGCTTGGTCTTGAAAACCCTTTATGGCCTCCTCCCACCTTTGCAGCCACAGTATACACTGTTCCCCTTCAGATACCCTATGACCCAGCTACACTGACTTCCAGCTGTTTCTCATACATACCATTTCATCCCCTTTCTTTGCCTTTTCACAGGCTGCCTGAAACACACTCCCTCCTTACCTGTGCCTCCTCAAATCCCTACTTTCCTTCATAGTTCAGTTCAAATATCTTCTCCTACATGAGACTATTCCTGATCCACCCTCACCCTTTGCTACTAGAGTCTCCACCCTCCCCCAAATCACCTTGCATTGTTTTTCTCTACAGAATTTAAATTAATAAAAGACAAAGACTGTTTAATTTTTGTCTTTGAATCCCTGACTTCAAGCTTAGTCACTAGAACATAGTAGGCACTAAATTTATTGATTTTGAAGAAACTATTCCAGATATAGAAGTGTGAGGCTTCTGGGTAATCTACCAGCCTTTCATCTCTTTCATTTCTCAATCCCAAACCATGTTTTCCAACCTATTTGTCACAGTCTTGTACCTATATTCACAAGTCAGTCACTTGGGTATATGTTGACTTGGTTTGGAAAGTTTTATTTGTCTCTAGGACTAAACTCAAAGACTTTCCAGTTTGCTGCAATTTGCCAGAGCCTGTGTCCTCTGCTGACATAGTTTTCAAGGACCCAGGATTACCTCCATGACACAAAGAAATATCAGAGCATCAAACTTAGAGTGGTATTTAAATATGAGTTGTTATTTTAATTCATGAGGAGACCATGCTGCCTTATTTGCTGCCCAAGTCGTAGGAGACTGTAACAGCAGAAGTCACAATCCAGGAATAAGGGAGATTTTGACAATGACATGGTAGGACAGAGGAAGCTATTCAGGGTAGCAGGTTACATTACTCAACCCTGGCATCAATATATTTTAGCTGCAATCAAGGTTGAACTATTGTAAAATGTCTTATCAAAAGCTCCTTCCCTGCTTGTCCCAAGTAGAAAGCAAGTTCCTTCTATAGCTAGAACATCATCTTCTCCCTCTCTTATGATACCCTTCAGCCATATTCAGGCACTTTGTTTTTGATTTTGCAACCAAGTCTTCCCTCAGGAAATACTCCCTTCTTAGGCACTGACTCTTCAGGGTGACTGGGCCTCTTCAGCCTCTCCCAGGATTCGTGGCATTTAGAATTAAACCGATCCTATGGATGTTCCAATGACATCTTAAATTCATCATGTCCACGCTTTAGCTTTTCCTTTCTCCAATTTCCCTGTTTCTGTTAATGATCCCATTATCCTTCCAGCCATCTGGGCTCAAAACTTCATAATAATCTGTGAATTCCCTTTCTGTGTTGCCTCACATCTAATTGTATCCTATTGATTTTCTACATCTAGAACCTATCCGGGATCTGCCCCTTGATGTCCACACACACAGCTACCACTCCAGCTCAAACCTCCATTCTCTTTCATTCAGACTCTTATAATATCTGCCTTTTTCTCTTTAATCTTTTCCTCCTCTGACTTGGAAAGACTTTTATGAACTGATGCTGAGTGAAATGAGCAGAACCAGAAGAACATTATACACAGTAACAACCACAATGTGCGAGGACTGTTTCAGATAGACTTAGCACTTCGCAGCAATGCAAGGACCTAAAGCATTCCCAAAGGACTCGATGCAAAATGCCATCCACATCCAGAGAAAGAACTATGGAGTCAGAATGTAGAATGAAGCAGACTATTTTCTCTTTTTGTTTTTTTCTCATGATTTTTCCCATTCGTTTTGATTCTTCTGTGCAACATGAGCGATGTAAAAATGTGTTTTAAAAAAATAAAGTAGAGCTTATTATGTTTTTTCCACTTGAGACCCCTTTTTGCATTTGGGCAGTCTTTGTTGGTGTTGCATGTTGTGACAACATGCACAGTAGAAAGTACACACATTGTGTGTTCAGAACCAAGGTCTGCAATAAAGTTATGAGGCAAAACAGGCAAGTCCTGCCAGAAGCACCTTGGACTCATTACACATTTGATTTTTAATTAATTTTTGGTAATTGTGCATTCAGAAACCTTTTACTGTGTTGTGACCCACAGTTTAAGAAGTGCTGTTCTAAAGCACAAGTCTGACCCTGCTCAACACCTTTCTGATTTGAGGGTGAGTAGTGAGGTTAGAAGAGGGGAGCAAATTTATGTGAGCAAAATTAAATGCTGTTGCAAACCTACAAGCCTTTGTCTCAACTTGTTCAATCCTGCCAGCAAGTAGAGGTTGATAGGGGAGAAGGTATTGATTGAATGAATTAGGGGTTGAGAATTACTCTCTACTGTTGGTTCATTGTGTTGTTACCTCTTTAGGGCTCTTGATTTCATAGCCTTGGAGACATCAAATATTGTATTATCTCTTGCATATAGTTCCTATTTTGGAGAGGTTTGAGACATTGTGAAGTTTGAAGAAAGTGTCTAATTCTCCTTCTTGCTTGAAGATGTGACCCAGAATTAAGCAGAGTATTGAAGGAAACAAGGGATTCTAAGAAGTAGAAGTGACAAGGGAATGCATTCCAGGCATAGAAGACAACCACTGCAAAGACACAGAGACAAAAGAAGGAGTGTGAAGTATCAGGAACAACAAGCAGCCCAGTTGGCCCAGGCCATAGAATGCCCAAAGGTAAGTAATGTCTAGTAAGATTGGAAATCCAGGTTAAGAAGGGTTTTAAAAGCCAAACAGCTTATCTTAGTGGCATTACAGAGCCATTGAGGTTTACTAAATAGAGGAGCGGCACAGATCTGAGTTTTAAGAATATCATTTTGGCAGCTCAGTGTAAGAAAGAGTAGGGACAGACCTAAGGCAGGAAAACTAATTAGGAATCCATTTCAATCTCTAGGTAAGGGACAAAAAGGACCTAACCTAGGATAGTCATTATGTGAGTAGAGAAAGGAGTCAGATACAAGAGATACTGTGGAGGAAGGAACCATATTTAGCAAGGAACTGTAAATGTGGAATGAGGGACAGTGAGAAGTCAAGGATCATGCCAAGACGGTGAGCCTGTGTGAATGGAAGAATGGTGGTGCCCTTAATAAAAACAGGGAAGTTCAGAGGAGAGGTAGGTTTAAGGAGAATGAAAATTAGTTCAATTTTAGACATGTTGTGCTTGAGATACCTGTGGGACACTCAGTTTGAAATATCTAACATGCAATTGGAAATTAACAATAGGAAGTCAGGTGAGAAGCTAGTGCTGAGTATATAGATTTGGGAGTCTTCTGCTTAGATATTAAATGATAGTGAATGAAGTCACTAATAGAGAATGCGTAGAAAGAAAAGATAAAGATGGTCTAGGACAGAGCCTTGAGGAACACTCAGACAGGGACATAATATGAAAGGTAACCCAGCAAAGGAGGCTGACAAATAAGTTGAAGATCCAAAGGAAGCTAGTGCCATGATGACCCAGAGAAGAAAGAATGTGCTATAAGAAATAAAGATATAGTTTCGGAGAGATCTGGAAAGACTTATATAAACTGATGCAGAGTGAAATGAGTAGAACCAGAACAATTTATACTGTAACATCAGTATTGTAAAAAATGAATAATTCTGAAAGACTTAAGAATTTTGCTCTGCCAAATAATCAACCATGATTCTAGAGGACTGTTGAAGAGAGCATGGTCTACTTTGCAGCAGAGAGAGATTGGTCTAATATGTAGAATAAATGCATTTTTTGGGTGTGGTCAACGCCGACATTTGTTTTGCTTGGTAATGTTTATATGATTCAAGTTTTCTTCCTTCCTTCCTTCCTTCTTTCCTTCCTTCCTTCCTTCCTTCCTTCCTTCCTTCCTTCCTTCCTTCCTTCCTTCCTTCCTTTCTTCCTTCCTTCTTTCCTTCCTTTCTTTCTTCCTTCTTTCCCCCTTCCTTCCTTTTCTTCTTTCTTGTAAATAAGGAGAAGTGAGAGGGAGAAAAAAATAAATGTATGAAAAGGAGAGAAAGAGCAAGAATGCTCAACAATGCCAGTTGCTGCAGACAGTTTGAAAAGGATAAGGACTGAGAAAAGGCTGAACTCGACAATTAAGAGGTCATTGGCAATTACCCACACACATTTTGAGTAATAACCAAAAATTATGCAGGGATCCCGATTCACATAGTGCTTTCCTCTCAACAATCTTGTGAGGTAGGGAGTATATGTATTATTATCCACATTTTTTATCTGAGGAAACTGAGGCTCAGAGAAGTTAATCTGACTTGTCCCAAATTAACAGCCAAAAAATTGTGAACTCAGACCTTCTGACTTTAATATAATATTGTCACTCTTTCCATCTATGTACCTCTGCTCACCTGATTTTGCCCACTACAATGCCTTTCCTTCTCCCCTCTGTCTAAATCCAGCTAACCTTCACGGCCCCAAGTTTCACTTTCCCCAAGAAGCTTTCTTAGGCTACAACTTCTCTTGATGACCCTCTGTGTCCATCATTTCCACCACACTTACAATCCATGTCACATCACGTCCTACCTTTATTGTTCTCTCCTTGCTTTTCAGCATGTGCCTCATCTTCCTAGATAAGTTGGCAAGTTCCTGAGGGTAGGACTCAGGCCTTCTTCTTCTCCATGCTTTCTTCCTAAGCTCCTTTGTCTTCCAGTCCCCCCATTTCCCAGCATAGGGCCTGGGCCAGGCACACAGGAGACTCTCAACCATTTGATGGTTGATCAGGTCTCCAGCCTTACCACTTACCTTGTCCAGGGAATTTGTAGATTCTGTCATTATGGAAATGAGATCCTGGAGATAGGTGTCAAAAGCCTCTAACGAGAAGCACTGTGATTCTACCTGTGGGTCAAGCACAGACCTGATAATAATAATGATAACTGATATTTACATAACGTTAGTGCTACATGCATTTACAAAATGCTCTATGTACGCTATCCCATTTGAGTTTCACTGTAACCCTGAGAGGAAGGTTCTATTATTATCCCAGTTTTACATATGAGGAAAAAGAGGTTGAAAGAGATTAACTGACTTGCCCAGGGTCACACAGCTAGTAAGTCATTGAAACAGGATTGGAAGTCAGGGCTTTGAGACCGCTGATCTATACTCTACTCCATCTACCCTGGTTTCTACTAAGGTGCCTACTAAGGTGTCTATTAAGCAAGTACTATAGAGCCTTAGCTATCACTAGGAATCTCTGGGAGGCTATGCAAAGTCAAGCTGCCTGTTTCAAGTTTTCTCTCTCTCTCTACTAAAGTGCCTACTTTGTCTCCTCCTTGTTTACTACTTTGTTTAGCTGTTTTCAGTTGTTTCTGACTCTTCATGATCCCTTTTGGGGTTTTCTTGGTAAAGATACTAGAATGATTTATTGCTTCCTTCTTCAGCTCATTCTACAGATGAAAAAACTGAGACAAACAGGGTTAAGTGATTTGCCCAGGGTCACACAGCTAGTATGTGTCTGTGATGTCAGAACATAGGTCATCCTGACTCCAGGTTTGGTGTTCTATCCACTAAATGACCTAGCTGTCCAACATCACTTTATTCCCTAAGAACTATAAGTATGAGACCTAAAAGGTATCTGGGAAAGATGTCATCTAGCCCAATCTCCATAATTTTAAGGGGAGAGGAAGCTAAGATCCAGAAAAGGGAAGTGACTTGCTCCAAAGATAGGCACACCAGGTCAAGTATTCTGGCACCAACTCTAACACACTATACATGACTTGCTGTGCCACTTCTTAGTCTTAATCTGAAAAACACTCAACATTCTTGAGTTGGGTAACAATAGGAAAGTTTATTAGTTCATGAAGGAGATGCAGAGGAGGGAAAGCACATAAATGTTGTCATACCCTATACACTCAGTCTCATGATCCTTATTCAGTTCCAAGAGACAGCTTAGTGCCTACTAGCCCACATAAACCATTATCTCCCTTCTGCCTGCTATTTCAAGGTGCAGTTCTTTTACCCTAATGCATTCAGAAAGATAGCTCACACACCAGATGGCAAGATCCTGAAAGATATTGATGGGCAAGAACATCAAGCTGGAGTTAATAAGAATGAATGTAAAGTCTCACATTTGGATCCAAAATATCAAATTCACAAGTAGAAGACAAGAGGAGACTGTTTAGATAACAAAAACGAGTTAGGAACTGTGGTGGGCTACAAGCTCAATCCAAGTCAATAGTGTAATAAGGCAACAAAAAGAGATAATGAGATAATAAAGAGAGATGAATTGCTTATAATGGACCCTAAAAGACCATATCTTAGAGAAAAATAGAACTTTCGAGTTGGAAATATTTTCTAGTCCAACGTACTCCTGAAAAAAAGAATCTCATTAAAACCCCCTCCTCTGGGCACTCACCAGTATATCAATCTCTTTGTCAAACCATGGCATACAGTATTGAACTTGATACTCCAGATGTGGTATGAGCAGGGCAAAGTATAGCAGAACCACCATCTCTTTATCCCAGGAAACTATTCTTATCCCTCAGGTCAAGATCATATTGCTCTTTGACTAGCATATCATACTATTGACTTATAAAGTTACCCAAAACAAGTACAAAAACAAACAAAAAACTTCAGTTTATTAGTGTCATCACAGAGGGAACAAATCTGTCTAACTTAGCAAGGCTGGTACCCAAATGACAGTCACAAACTATGCTGCTAGACACAGACTCCTATGTCTTTCCACCTTGACCTAACATCACTTGACACAACAGCCTTCAAAAACTCAGGGTCAACTCCATGCCATAATGAGATGTTAGAGCACTTTAGTACAGGCTTGAGGAGAGTATATTCTAGGCAGAGGTTCCCAAAGTGGGTAGTACTGCCTCCCAGGGGTGCTAGAAAGATCCAGGGGGGTGGTAGTAGCATTGAATAAAAATAAGGGGGTGATGGAAGCATAAGGAGAGAAGGAAAGATAAGAAAATTTTGAAAAACATTTGTATATGTTTTGTTTGATGTGTAAGAGAGTTGAAGTCATAGTGATTACATTATTTTCCAAATAAACACACAAAATGCAAATTATAACCTATCAGTGATCATGTCTGCTGACAGGTCTTAACAAGCAAGTGTTGGCAGGCAAAGGAGCTCATTGTCAGGACGTCCAGTATGCACTGGCTGGAATATGTGCATGTAATGACTTGTTTACAATATGATACTATATGATTACATGATGCAATATTGGGTCATCAATATTTCGATGCAGGGAAAAAACCTACAAATTTACAATAAATTATTAAACTTAAAATACATCATTTTTCTAAAAATTATTTTACATTTTTTTCAAAATTACACAAATTTCATTAAAAAAACTGTTAAAGGTTTAAAGAAAGTAGATTTCAGGGGAGGGCTTCTAAGTATTTTTTTTTCGTCAATAGTAGGCCAAATAAAATTTGGGGACCTCTGGTCTAGAGGGAAAAGCACCGGCTGTGGATCACTTTTGGTTCTTCCACTTACTTGCTGTGTGATCTTGGGCAAGTCCCTTTAAGTTAACAACCCCAATTTCTCCATCTGTAAAATGGGGACATTAATATTGTACTACTTACAGCACCGGGTTTTATTGAAAAAATAATCTGTATATATTAATAAGCTACATAAGTTATTATCATCCATAAAATGAGACTAATAATATTTTATTTCCATGAAGGTAAGGGGTTAGATGACATAGCTTTCTGAGGGCCTTTCCTCCTTGATTCTGTGAAATGACTGAATATTATACCTCTGAGGATTATCCACACAATGACTTTACTTTATGAATATAGATAATTGAGTACTCTTACCCTGAAATTGCTTTATTTTTATTTATTTTCTTTGCATCTCATTGATTTATTTTTTATTTGTTTGTTTGTTTTCCATGCACTTATTCTTCCTTACCTGCAAACATTCTATTTGGCACCAAGAGAAGGAACTCCTGTCTCACTTTTGGTTTTGCATCCCTAATGCCTAACATTTGAAGATGGGTGTCTAGAACTATAATTTCATTCATGATTAGAACTCCCATTGAAGAAACTACTTCTACCAAGACAAACTTCTTGCAGTTTATAGGCTTATATTAGTTGGCATCACAGGCGCTAAAAGTTTAAGGAATTTGCCCAAAGTTATACAGTCAGTGTGCTTCAAATTAGCCACTTGAACTCGTCTTCTCAAATATGAGGCCAAGGCTAAGGCCAACTCTCTATCCACTATCCCACAGTGTCTATCATCTGGTACATAGAAGGAACTTAATAAATGCTTGTTAATTAATCAAGTTGTCCTCTACAGATGGGATCCAGTACCATCTGAGGCAGAAACAGCCATACATTCAAGGCATAGTTTTCAAATTGGAAGGTACCTTAGAAGTCATTTAATCATACAAGCCCATCATTTTATGATGACAAAATTGAGGCCCAGATGGGAGAAATTACTTACCCAAGGTGATAGAAGCAGTAAATAGGAGAACTAGCATTCAAACCCAACTCTCTGAGCTCCTTCCTCTAGACCCTGCTCTGTCCTTTAGTTGCCTATATGACAGCCACTGAGTTGTCCTTCTGTTTAGCTACAACTTGGATGTCTCCTGAATTTATTTATGGCAAGAATGTCAATATGGCTACAACTCATTTCCTACAGTTATCAACTTGCTAGTCTCTGGACAAAGATCACATACCTACTGTACTCATAGTTAAATTAATATTGGTACAATCTAAAAATGGTGTGGTAGCCACTTGTATTCCCTTTCCTACCATACTACCATAGTCCTTATACAAGTGGATAGAGGGTCATTTGGTTTTCATGGTCATCAAGGCCAAAAAGTCAATTGTTGTTTAGTTATGTTCAACTCTTTGTCACCCCATGGACCATATTATGCTAATACCATGGGGTGTTCTTGGCAAGGATGTTGGAATGATTTACCATTTCCTTCTCCAGAATCAAGCAGAGGTGAAATGATTTGCCCAGGGTCACATAGTGAGTAAGTTCCTGAGGTCAGATTTGAGTGAAGGTCTTCCTGACTCCAGGGCCAACACTCTAGCCACCGAGTCATCTAGCTGCCTCATAAAAATTAATTACCTAGTTGTGAAATTCTGATAATGAACTAGGATGATCTTCAGAGAGCTGGCAATCACCTCATAGAGGTCTAACCATGAGTGTTTTCACAGGACTCTGTTCTGGACCCTCTTCTCTTATCCTACTATACTGCTTCACTTGGTAATCTCATTAGCTCCTAATCAACATCTCTAATGATGATTCTCTAATCTAACTTTCCTGCCCCAAATTCTTTACTGACCTCTAATCTCATATCTCCAACAGCCTTTTAGACATCAGGATGTACAGTAGACATCTTAAACTCAATATATCCCAAACCAAAATCATTATCTTTCCTCCTTTGGGTAGGTAGTTGCTACCTATAGGCTGTGAGGGCTAGAGTCAGGAACACCTGAGTTCAAATCCAGCCTCAGAC
Organism: Notamacropus eugenii; assembly: GCF_028372415.1. Classification (NCBI taxonomy): domain Eukaryota; kingdom Metazoa; phylum Chordata; class Mammalia; order Diprotodontia; family Macropodidae; genus Notamacropus; species Notamacropus eugenii. The sequence goes on along the minus strand of NC_092875.1, from coordinate 91,085,010 downwards.
ACTTACTAAATGTTAGACTCTAAGCAAATCGCTTAACCCTGTTTGCCTCAATTTCTTCATCTCTAAAATGACCTGGAGAAGGAAATGGTAAAGCATTCCAGTATCTTTGCCAAGAAAACCCCAAATGGAATCATGAAGAGTTGGACACAACTGAACAACATTAACAATAAAACATTCTCCCCCAGCTACCTTCCCTGCTACTGTAGAAGGGAAGAGCATCCTCCTGGTGCCCCAAGCTCACAACATGGAGGTCATCCCAGATTCCTGACTTTCTCTCACCCTGATGCCCCAATCCCATCTGTTGCCAAGGCCTGTAGATTTCACCTTCACAACATCTCTTGACTACTCCCCTTTCTTTTCTCTGATATTGCCACCTCTCTAGGACAGGCCCTCATCATCTCATGACTAATTATTACAATAGCTGTGGGTGGGTCTGCCTGCTTCAAGTCTCTTCCCACTCCAATCCATCCTCCATTCAGTCACTAAAGTGATTTCCTGAAACACAAGTCTGATCTCCTTTTTCCTCCCACTCAGCCCTCACCCAATAAACTCCAGTGGTTTTCTTGTTGCCTCCAGGATCAAATAGAAAATGCTCTGTTTGGCTTTCAATGTCCTTCATAACCTATTCCCTCCTAAATGTGCAGTTTTCTTACCCTTGATCCCTTGACACATATTCTTTGATCCACTGGTCTCCTAGCTGTTTCACAAACAAGACACTCCATCTCCTGGCTTCAGGTATTTTCTCTGACCTGGAATGCTCTCCTTCCTCGTCTCTGCCTCCTGGCTTCCTTTAAGACTCAGTTAAAATCTTATCTTCTATAGGAAGCCTCTCCCAACCCTTCTGAATTCTAGCACCTTCTCTCTTTTAGTTATCTTCTATTTATCCCGTATATAGCTTGTTTACACACATTTCTTTGCTTGTCGTCCCTGGCATTAGATTATGAACTCCTTCAGGGTGGGACTGGTTTGTCTTTCTGGTTTTGGTTTTTTTGTGGTTGTTGTTGCTTTTTCTTTTTATATTTCCATAGTAGGCATTTAGTAAATGTTTAATAACTGATTTATTGGTTGTCTTTTGCTTTCAAAGAGGACACCATAGGCTGATGTCTTGATTCCTGTATGAATTAGATTTAAACATTGCACAAAGCCATCAATCTCACTCTCTCTTTCAAAGTCGTTGAAGTCCAATGACAAGATGAAAGTAGGACAACTAAGCAATGTCCTGGGATACAGTAGATGACCATGGCGACTTCGATGTCTGATCAGTCTCTAAGAGCTTCACAATGCCTGCTTCAGCTGCTTTCACGGCCACTGGAACAAATGGTTCTCACCTGCCATTCTGCTAGGAAAGTCTTCAGATGCTTGGGGTAGACATCCTGCTAACTTACTGAAGGGTTTGAGGCCTCTCGGTTACCCTTACCTTGGTTTAGCCTGTCTGCTGAGATAGTTTACCAGGCTGTGGGCCCCTGAGCATTCTACAATTTTGCAGAGCCACGGGTGAGAGTTGAGTAGCAGGTAGACACCAAAGGTGGATGGGCAGACCTGAAACAAGGCTTGGCAGCTCTCACACCAGAGATTCTAGTCCTCCTTGAACACCCTATATACCCCAACTGACTTGCTAACAGGGTCTACAATCTGCTGCTGGCATAGCCTTTTAAGAATTCAGGGTCACTACCATAATAGTAACAATAATATTTATCATTTAGAAAGTGCTTTAAGGACTACAATGAGCTTTACATATAATACTTCATTAGATCCTCACAAAAACTCTGTGGAGCAAGCAGTACAAATATTATTTCCATTTTGCACATAAGGAAATTGAGGTTCAGAAAGGCTCTATGACATATCTAGGATCACACAGTTAAAATGTGTCAGTCAAGATTTGAACTCAAAAGACTGCAGACAGTGATCCTTCTACATGAGCCAAGGAGAATGGACTGATGTTGAGCTTACGGGAAGTGTGCTGAAATGAAGTAATGTCCTTTCTCAATTGGCTCAGAGCTGGTCATATCTTAGTTCTCTCTAGGAGCTAAGGACGATGGTACAGATAATTGAAAGGAGAAGAAAAGGGCTGGATCATCTGAAATACTGAATTTGTGTTCAAATCTCATGACCAGATTTCACGCTAGAAGGAACCTTAGAGGTCATCTTGTCCAAACCCTTTCATTTTTAGATTAGGAAACCGAGGTCCAGAGAGGGAAAAAGGCCTTTCACAAGGTCACACAAATGCTCCCCATTTCTAATTACAGACAAGGTTTAAAAGAATTAATGGGAAGAAGGCAGGGGCTAGGTTCCTTTTCTCTCCTCTTTGGCCACCCTTTTCACAAAGGGTGTTCAAAATATATTTTAAATAGTGCTGATTGAAGAAACAAGCCTGGGGAATGATGGAATTTTAAAAGGATTAGCTCTATGATGAATTCTCGACATGATGTTGCTCTGTTGGGAAGGTAGCACGCATTTGGGGGGAAAGCATGAGGCAAATATTGTTAACTTGCCAGGAGACCTTGGGAAAGTGATTTAATCTTTTTTGAGATTCAGTTTCCTCATCCGTAAAATAAGGGGGATGTACTAGGTGCTCTCCAAGGTCCTTTCCAGAACAGAGACTATATAACCCAACTCCCTTGTTTAGTCAGAGTAAATTGTTGATTGAATATGTGACCTAAAGCAAGTCATTTACCTTCCCTGGGCCTTAAATTCTTGATGTATAAAATACAGACACTTGACTAAAGGAAATATAAAAGTCTTCCCAGCACTTACATTCTCTTCTTTCATTGGATCCTCTCCCAGTATCAGTTGCCTCCAAAGGGGGGCTTCCCCGACTCAGCATTCCACGTCAGCCTCTACTTCCCAGTCTCTCGATATTACTTAGAAACCAATATTGTCAAGTGTTTTAAGGAGTGCTATATTGAAAGATTGGGCCAGTTGTACTTAACCCCAGAGGAGAGCGCTGTGAGCAGTGATTGAAACAGCACAGATAAGACTATGATCCAATGTAATAATATAAGCTATACTTAGTGAAACAAGTCCTCAAGAGGGCTATGATTTTACAAGTAACCTCTCCCAGCCACCAGAAGTTCATCAGCAAAGCTTTTCCATCCAAAGCTCATTCCTCATAACTGGAGGATTTTAGGCAGAAGGGGGATGACTTCTTATTAGGCACATCATAAATCAAATTCATGCTTTGGGTAAAAATTGAACTAGATGCTTCCTGAGCTCCCAGTAATCCCTGGCATTCTAGGACTCTAGGGGCAGCAAGGTGGTGCAGCAGATAGATGAATATGGCATCAGGAAGAACTGAATTTGAATCTCACTTCAGATACTAGCTATGTGACCCTAGGCAAGTCATCTAACCTCTAGCAGATAGTTTCCTCATCTGTGAAATAGGGATAGTCATAACACCTACCTCCCAGAGTTGAGGATCAAATGAGATAATATTTGTAAAGCATTTGGCAAAACTTAAAGAATTATATAAATGCTAACCATAGCTATTATTCTATAACTGAAAATGTACAGAAAAGCTGTGACAAAGGCCAGAAAAGTTTGAGTGGAAGAGGAATAAGTCTGCAACTCGTGAATATGCCAAGGAAGGTTCAGGGAAGGAAGGTTCAGGGAAGAAAGGTTAGTCATCCCAAGCCAAACTATCTTTATCCTACCTGCAGATAGTCTCTTAAGTGATGCCGGATAGAGTTCAACACCAAAGTCTTCTCAATATGAGTCATTGATTGAATTTTAGTCACCAGTAACTGCTCCCAGGAGGGCTGGTCATTGAACAGATTTTCAAAGGATGATTTGCTATCCAATTCTGAAGCAGAAAGACATTGATAATAACAATAATAATAACTCATAATTTAAAGCTGAAAGGGGCCTTTGTGCTTAATTCAATCCCTTCATTCTACAGAATAAAAAAAAATTAAAGCCAGGGAGGTAGATAAAACTCATCTAGTCACACAGCTGGCAAGTGTTGGATCCGGTATGAAAACCCTGGTCTTCTGACTCAAAATTCATTACATTTTCCCCACTAAAACATTACTACCAATTCAGCAATACTTATTAAGCACATGCTATGTTCAAGGGCTTTCACAAAATCCTACTCTGATGCCTCATCATGTTATGATGGAGATGACCCTAGGCTCTAGGAAGCTATTTTACTAGAGCACAAGCTCTACGCTGGGTTCTACCATGCTGGTTCTATCATGGTTCTATCATGCTGGAAAAGTTTTGAATATAGCCCCAGGAATAAACCAAGTCATTCTCCAAGGACCAACCTAGTTACTTACAGAAAGGGCATATCTCTAGTAGGCTGGTCACCTAATGATGAAACTTTTTGATCATGCCAATTCATAAAACAATTTTAAATGATTATTAAAATGACCTATAGTTGTGTACAGTTCTTCCACATTCTGTTATGATGGTGGCAGAGTGATAGAAAAAGTAACATAAAGTGATAAGAATCATATTAGTTTTAGCTTATCAAAAAACTTCACTTTGACTGTTGGTACCCTAAAGGTAAGATCTTTGTTCAATGAGGAATGGGTGGATAAATCAATGGAGTAGTTGAATGCTTTAGCTTTGACACTCCTGCTATAAATGAAACCAGAAGGAAAAAGGAAGTAGAAGCTAAATGGAAGGATGGTTCATGGCTACTCCTTGGAGAAGCAAATAAGGGAGTTGGTGGGGTTTGTATACTCAAAAACTACAAGACATGTTACTTCCTCGGACACTTGGTAATGACAGATTGCACCACTCATGACACATATTTGCAAAAATACCATCATGAAAATAATTGCAGTTTATGCACCTCTGTTCCTTAAAATGAAAGGGTAGAGAAATTCTACAAAGAACGTAAAACATCCCAAATTAAGTCAACACCACTGATACTTTATAACTTCCATGCAAAGGTGGGAAAAAGTGAGGATGCCAAGGAATATATGGGAAAGTTGTTGTTGAGCTTATTATCGAAGAAGAACAATGACATCTGTGGTGATGCAAATGCGCATGTGAATTATATTTAAGTGAGGCAGAGCTGCACAAAATCATCAGCCTCACTTTCTCTTCCAGAGTCATCCAAGTCCAGTGGTAGAACACAAGAAAGACAGCTAGCAATGGCCCCAGAAGCAGTGGATGACATTAGCATCTCTGATGCCTGACCAGCTCTAAGCACTCTACTGCCCCTGCTTCAGCAGCCTTCGCAGCCATTGGAAAAAACTGTTCTCATCTACCCATTCCGCTGGGGGAAATCTTCACATACTTGATGTATACATCTTCCTAATTCATCTATGGGTTTCAAACCCATCAGTTACCCTCAGCCTGGTTTAGTTCATCTGCTGAGATGCTTTTACTGGGGTGTGGCTGCTGTGCCTGCTACAGCTTCTTGAAGTCACAGGTCAGAGTGGGGTGAGAGGCAGACACTAAAGATGGATGAGCAGTCCTAACAAGGGCTCAGCAAGCCCTCACAGAGGAGGAAAAGATGCCAAAGGGATAGAAAAACTTTTGACCTCATTGATGCAGAAAAAGGGTGACTGAAAGTGCATCAGTACTTACAGACCTATATACCTATATAGTCATATATATACATATATAATACAAGCACTCACATACATAGAAAAGGAATGAGCAGGCTTTCACAAGCAAAATTACACAAGGTACTACATTATTTCTATCTTGCAATTAATTTGAAGCAGTTAGTTGGTGCAGTGCATAGAGAATAGAACCTGGAGTCAGGAAGACCTGAGATCATATTCAGTTTCAGACAGCTATCTAGTTGTATGACCCTGGACAAGTTACTTAATCTCTGTTTGGTTCAGTTTTCTCATCTGTAAAATGGAGATATTAATAGAATCTATTTCCAGGGTTGTTTTGAAAATCAAATGAGAAATTATTTGCAAAGTGCTTCTCAAACCTTAAAGTTAAGCTAATATTATTATTAGATCAGAGTTATTTCAGTTATTGATTTGTGTAAGACCCTTGCCTATGCTGGAAGTAGAAAGACACAAAATATCTTGGTGACTGCCCTTAAGGATTTTACAGTTCAGTCATTTGAAAAATATTGAGTGAAAGCCCAAAGCACTGGGCTTAACACTAAGGGAACATATAGTTCAGGTGAGACATGGGTCTTGCAATTTCTTGGAAAGGCAAAATAAGTATGATGTAAGTTAAGATGTGATAAAGGCAAAGGAACAATCCAAGTAAAGTGTTGAGGAAAATTTGGAGAGGGAGAGACCATTTTCAGCTGAGGTGATACAGCGAGAAGGTCACTGGATTTAGAATCAGGTAAAAGCTCAAGTCCTAGCTCTGACCTTAGAAAAGTCACCCAGCATTAATAGACCTCAGTCTCGATAAGAAGGAAAATGGATAAAGTGATCTCTGAAGTCCATTCCCGTTCCCAATACTATTTCCTAAGATCCTAAACTTCATGGAGAAAGAGAACACTTGATGATGATGGCAATGATCACAACAGCAATGAAGAGGATGACCATCTTTTGAATGTACATAATAATATAGACTTTGATGGCTTTCTTTGGATCTGGGAATTTTAACAATCTACCAGTACAGACTGTAACACAGAGATGCCTTGTTATCCTATCTGATTTTTATGCATCTCTTCCTGTATATTCTCCATCAGCCATTTGACTGAACACACGGGAAGTTTCCCTCTAGATCCTTTAATATTTTCTAGGGAATACAGCAACATTTGGGTCTTTCCTGAGAGAAGGTTTGGATGGGGATAGAGGTGGATGAAGGTAGATGAGGGTGACTGTGGCAAAGAGAAAGGGGTGCCGACAGAAAACATTTGACTACATCATTTTGTCATGGACTGGTTCTGGCGACTTGAGGTGCTTAGCTGTCTATGAGAAGATACTCTGACACCCTCTCCCCAAACAGCTCCCCCTTGCCTCCCACAGTCCCATGGGAGGGTATCTCCTCTCGGATTTATAACTTTACTCATGAAATGATTCTAGAAGCCTGTTGTGAAGAGTAGTAATAGTATTTATTTCTTTCCCTAGGATTCTATAATTTAATTGATGCTGGTATCCTCTCTAATATAACAAGACACTTATGATATATATGTTTTTGAGAGTTACCACAATCGAAAACTTCAATCCCATGAGACCAAACTAGTGGTAAGTTTTCTGAACTTAGGCTGCTCCTCCATGCAATCAATCTATCACTGGATTATAGAATCACTTGCACTTCTATACTACTTTATGGTTTACAAGAACCTTACGAGTTAACTCATAACTCTATGAGGAAACTGATATCCAGACAAGTCAAGTGACTTTTCCAAGCTAGAAAGTAGCATGGTAAGGATGAGAATCCAAATCTCCTGACCTTTAGTCTGGGGCAAGTTTCTAAGAGAGGAAATTTAAGTGCCTGGTGGCCAGTTGGGCAATGCTTCAAATTACCCTTTGATGACTCTTAGACAAGAGTCAGTCAAATAACCATGAAAAATGACCAGGAAATATCACTAACCTAATGTGGTCTTGATTTGAGAGAACCTACCTGTTCCTAAGCGTCTCCCTAATCTGCCTAGATACTGAAGATACCCATCAGAAAAATCTCTCTAGGACAGAATTTCACAACAAAGCATCATCAGCCAAAAAACTGCAAGCATGGCATCTTCAACATTATAACCCTTCAGATATTTGAAGAGATCAGCACACATCCACAGACAGACACAAACACAAACACACTTCTTACCTACATCCGCAACTTCATTCTCCTGCTGCTTCTCCTGCTCCATTTCCAAGGTGGGAGAGGGACGACTGGACCTCCAGAAGCAGAACCTCCTTCGGGAATGAGATGGTTGTGGAACTTCACTGGCTGTCGTCAACATTGTTGAAAGTTTTCCTGTTGGCCTGCAGACAGAGAGCTGAGAAGTGGCTAGTGCAGTATTACATGAGAGAGAGTTGATCCAGAAATTATGCTTCTAGCTGAGTGAAAAGATCATCCACCATTTGCCATTTCCTTCTCATTTTACAGATGAGGAAACTGAGATAAACAGAGTTAAGTGACTTGCCTAGGGTCACACAGTGAGTATAAGTCTGAAGCTGGATTTGAACTCAGAAAGGTGAGCCTCTCTGACTCCAGATCCACTGCTCTCTGCATTGGGCCACCTGACTGCTCCAACGAAGAAATACAATGGTGGACAAAGCAATGGCCTCATTCCTTTCCAGGCTGCACCTCAAACTTCCTCTGCCATGACTCACTCCTTCATCCTGAAGCCTCACTCCAGCCCTGGGATTCACACATGGGAAGTGTCCTCTGCCTGGTCAGCCTCTCCCTCTGATGGAATGACTCCTCCTAAAGCTTCCAGTGGAGGCCACCTGGGCCAGCCAGGTCTCACTCCTCTCCAAGATGTGCTCCACTCAAGATTTCTCCACCCCACTCCCACCACCTGCCCTAACTCGTGCCCCTTTCCCACTTTTTCTTCTCCATTTTCTGTGTTGCTCCCACCTTTAAAATATAAACTCCTAGAGGACAGTAACTATCTTTCTTTTAATTTTTACATTCTATCAGTTAGCACAGTGACTGACACATAATTACCAAGTACACTTAAAACCTCTTGTTGACTGATTGTCTGACTGACCTCAGAGACCAACCCAAAGCTGAATAAGGATGAACCTTATAACATGGATGGCAAGTGGAGAAAAGAAGATTTCAGGAGAATACATAATAGCTGTTTTTAAGAATTTGAAGGGTTGTCATGTGTGAAAGGGATTAAAATTGTTCTTTACCTGAAGTCATGAATAGAAATGGAATCCACTGTTTCTGAAGGAAACCCATTTTCCTTTAAGGCAGCTCTATATTGTTAGGGAGTGTTTTTTTCCCATAAAACAAGTCTAAATTTGCTTCTTTGCAATTTCTCCCCTATTCTCCCTTTGCAAATTCCCCCTAATTGTCCTCTCTGAATCCAGAAGATCAAATCAAATCTCTCTCTTCCACATGATAGCCCTTTGAACACTTGAAAACAATTATGATACTCTCCCAAGTCTTCTCTCTTCCAGACTAAATATTCCTAATTCCTTTAAATGATCATCCTATGGTGTGATCTCAAGACCATGATTACCATCAGGGTACTCTCCAGTATATTTAGCCTTCTTAAATAGTGCCCAGATAAGATCTGATGCAGTTTGTCAGGTTCATGGTGACAAAATCATATAAACATACTGAGTACTTTCTTCCTCATCTTAGATTTAAACTCTTGTTCTCCTTGTTCTGACTTTACCAGTCTAAGGAGAATTTTCCTTGGCAGACAAAATAGAAGTAAAGTAAGAGCTAAGTAGGTCTGTCTTCTCACCACTGTGTAATCTTCACCCTGACTTAAGAGTCCTATCCCTTCTTGAATGCACTTCTTTTTCCCAGTACAGCAAAAACAAAAAACTCAACCAACCAAAATTCCACTGCTCTTTTTTGCCATCTTTAACATTATTTCCTGGCCACAGCTCACACTGACCTAGCATTCTTATCTGACAGTACCATTCAAATGTTATTTTTCTGCACAGGTCTTTTTAAAACATAAATTGGTCCTTGAATTCCCTATGCATCCATATCAATTTTGTCAATCAGTTCCTACTTCTCAGTAGAACTGGACTGGTCTTTAGAATTCTTTTCTTGAGAATTTTCCATCCCCCTGGTATTTTTTTTTCTCACAAAAGTTTAATAAAAGGGTTCCTATCCTTTCTCTAAACCAGAATTTTTTAACCTTTGTTTTTGTAATGGACTCCTTTGGAAGTGTGATAAAGCATAAGAATTCCTTCCCAGGATAGTGACATTTTAAATGCATAAAGCAAAGTACATGGGATTATCACAAATGATTATTTTAAAATTTTTCTTTCTCACACACCCCCTGAAATCTATAGTCCATGCTAGAAATCTTCCAAAATTTTTCTTTTTTCATAATTCTTTACCCTAGATTAAACAAAAGAAGTCTAAACTGCTTTCCGTGTGTCAGTCCTACAAACATTGAAAAGAGCTGTCATGCTTCCCCAGGCTAAACAACCTAAATTCCTTCAGTAGACCATTGTATGGCATGACCATACAAAGCATCAATTTGATTACACATATTAGATATTTAATCAATGTTCATTGGATTGAATTAAATTGTCTTCGGTCCTCTCCCTCATCATCCTAGGAACTATAGTCTCTGGCTACTCTCCCGCTTGTCTGTTGGGCTTCCTATTGTGGTTTCCCAAGTTGAACACAATAGAGGAGGAGGATGGGCATAGAGTGTTACATATGGAGTCAAACACAGTTGCTATGTTGGTTGATTTTGCATAACTTATTTTGTTTGTTACAAGGGAGGATTAAGTTCAGGGAGTTATAATATTTTGGAAAATGACTGTGATTCTTAAAAGGTAAAAGTTTTCAATAAAATAGAGTATTAAGAAGAATAAGAACTGAATATGAAATTCTAGATAAAGTCTGACTTGTACAGGGAACAGCTAGATTCTCAGCCCTTTATTCTGGGAACTATTCATCTACTAACATAGCCAAAGACTGAGCTCGTAGCACTATTACCCTAGGTCCTTCTCACCTACACTGTTATCTTGCCTCACCTGTGCTATCTGGATTTGTACAGTTGACTTTTTGAACCTTAGCACAGGAATTTATATTTATCACTGAGAAATTTAGTCCTACTAATCCCAGCTCATCTTTCTAACCAGTCCAGCTCTTTTGGGATCCTGACTTTCATCCAACCTGCTAATTAGTTAGTCTTGTCATCTGCATGCATGCTGTCTATGTTTTCATTCACGTCATTGCTAAAAATGTTTGGACAGCAGTCAATCAGTCAATAATTAAGTGCCTGTTATAAGCCACACACTGGGTTATACGTGTATAAAATACAATGAATGAAACAATCCCTATTTGAAAGGACCACAGGTCTGCTGCTGGTAAGGACAAATTCCTAGGACATTCCACTAAAAACCTCTTACTTGAATCAAGGATTTATGATTCAGGTTTGTAAATAACATTCAGCACAGCATAATCATAATAGTTCATATTTATATAAGACTTTCAGGACTTTTATCAAAGCAGCCTTACCCTTGTATTATTATCTCCATTTTACAGATGGGAAAACTGAAGCCCAGAGAGGTGAGACAACTAGTCTATGGCCATACTGTAACAGAGCTGCATTGAGTCAGGCCTTCAGATTCCAAGTACGGTGGTTCTTTTTTGTTTGCTTTACTTCTGTTTTGTATGAATACCATACAGCCCTTGCTCTCTGTTTACATGTCCACCAACATTCCTCTTCCCAGTTTCTCCCAGACCTCAGCTCTCCTTAGGACACACAATTTTTGTTTATTTGTTTGCTTAAAAAAAAGGATCAACAAGGGTACAAGACATATTGAGTAAAAGAACACTGAAAATCGAAGAGTTTGTGAGAAAGCCAATGGCTGCCAGAAACATTTTGTTTCCAGATAAAATATTCATGAATTTGTCAGTTTGAGAGGATCCCTAAAATTTGTTCCCCTCAGACAGGGAATTATCTTAGACTGTTTTCCAAAAATTTTATATGTTATCATCTCAACTCTAAAACCACATTGTAGGCTACTTTAGGGTAGGAGCCATATTTTCTCTTTCCTATTTCAAATGATATGAGTAGACACTAATAAACTCATTCTCTATACCTAAAATGTCCTTCCCACCTCATCCAAGTCCAAGCTTGCCCAGTATAGCAAAAAGAATATTGAATTTGGAGTTCAGCAAGATCTGGTTGTCTGAATCTTGGCTCACACGAGCTATATGACTCTGAACACTTAACCTCTGAAACTTTTCTCATTCATAAAAAGGAGATAATAAAACTTAAGCTAGCTACTTGAAAGTATCCTAGAATGCTAGATAAATGTGAATGGCTATTATTATTATTATTATTATTATTTCAAGACCCAGCTCAAGTACCACCACCCCCACCTCCCTGATTCCCTCAGTCAAAAGAAATGCCGTTATCTTTGGAGTTCCCATGATCCTTTGCACCTCTCTTACATACTGTCCCTTTGAATTACAGTTAGAAGAGTCCATGTCTTATGAATTAAAGCAGTAAGAGGAAAAAGAGCTTGCCTTTCTTATCTTTATATCCCTAGTGTCTGGCACAGGGCCTTGTACACAGTAGAAACTCAATAGATGAGGCCTCAGTGGAATTGAATGTAACTGAAATGACAGGAAAATTTTTTTCAAAAGGAAAAATAAAGGGTTTCACTGGTGACCCTGGGACTTGGAGACACCAGGCTTTCAATTATGCAGGCTCTCTCGAATCCACTTACCAAAGCTGCCTCTCTACCCAGGGACAATATGCTACCAGTTTATGAAACTACTTTTGGTTTTTAAAGGTAACACTGTAAAGGCCTGAAGAAAAATAAATATCTTAGACCAATAGTCTGAAGAAGGCAGACCACAGACCTTGAGGCAGGCAGGGAAGAATCATTTTCCTTACTTTGCTTCTAAGTTCCTGAAGAGCTGCTGAGAAACCTTAAGGAGAATTTTAAACTGGGATCAGGGCCCCAGCTAGGCATCAGGGCCTAAACAAGGCCCCATTTTACCTCAGCCTGTGGTGAGAAAGAACAGGCCTGTTGGGAGCCCAGCCTTCCCTCCTCAAAGAAGTTGACATTCCCTTCAAAAATTCCTCGTGTACCCACAAAAACAACAGTATTTTCCCCTCCTTCCCCTCACAACACACACATTTTCTCCCCAAGTGAGCTCACACAGGCCTTTTTTATGGAAATCCTGAGGGACGCTCAGCCCCAATGTACTCTGCCCCCCAGGCTCTTATTTAAATGCTTGCTTTCTCTCTAAACCACCTCCAGACCTTCAATGACATCTCCTCTCTTCTGTCTCAACACACCAACAAAAGTATCCCATATGGCTATGCTGAGGCTCCTCACTCCAAAATACAGCTCTGCCACCTCAGGTCCCCAATTCCCTGTGAAGACTCATGTTCATTAAAACCTTGTTCCCTCCATGGCTTTCAAATACTGGATTTCACAGACAGGAGACACCTTCTGTTAACCCACCCCTGGAAACACATTCTCTCTACCTTGAAATCTCTCCCGAGGAGGCAGGCAGAGAAGATTCATTTCCCAAGGGAGGGAGGAGGAAGAGCCTATCCTCTGTGGTCTCCATAGCAACCGAAGCTGGGATAGCCTTCGGCCACAGGATGGATTCATCTATCTATGCTTCCTAAATATCCCCAGGACCCACGAGGGAGGATTTATCAGCGTTTGGTAAACAGGAGAGGGAGGTGTTGAGAGGTAGTCTAGTCTTTTTCTCCCATCATTAACAGGATGCTCCCAATCTTTGGCCAGACAACTTGTTCCTTTATCCATGCCCCAAGTTTGATGACCTTGTTCTAGATAAGCAGAAACTCATATAGCTCAGGGACATGAGAACCAAAGTCGAAAGGGATCTTGGAGATCACAGAATCCAATCCCCCATTGGACAGATTGAGAAACTGAAGCTCAGAGAAGGGAGGGACTCGCCTGAGGTAAAGCAGGGAGTTTGGAGCATCCTGGTCTTTGAAGAATCCCCTGTCCCATGTTGTTGTTGTTTCGCCACTGCACCATACTGAGACACAATCAAATCAATTCAAAAATATGTATTAAGCTGCTAAGTTGTTCTAGGCATTGTGTAAGGTTCTGAGGAGACAGAAAGTAAAGGAGGGAGAGAAAGAAAAGAAAGAAGATGGGATGGAGGGGGGAAAGAAAGAAAGGATGGGAGGGAGGAAAGAGAGAAGGGGAAGAGAAAAAGAGAGAGAGACAGGAAGGAAGAAAAGAAGGAAGGAAGGAAAAATGGAAGAAAGGAAGAAAAAGAAAGAAGGAAGGAAGGAAAGGAAGGAAGGAAGGAAGGAAGGAAGGAAGGAAGGAAGGAAGGAAGGAAGGAAGGAAGGAAGGAAGGAAGGAAGGAAGGAAAAGAGAAAGAATGAAAGAAAGAAAGAAGAGGGGAAAGAAAAAAGAAGACAAGGGGAAGGGAATTAAGGAATGGGAGAGGAAGGAAGAGAAGGAGATGGAAAAAGAGGGAAAAAATGAAATAATCTTTGCCCTCAAGAATCTTGCATTCTATAGAAATCTTAAGTACTTTGGTCTGAGAGAGTTAGAGAAGGTGAGGGGGTGAGGAGCATTCCCAAATGAATCAAATGCCCCTAAATACCCAAAGTCATGAGACTGTACTATGGTTGAATGTTCTGGGAAACTAGCCTCACTGGTGACTGAGTCCATCTGCCCTCCATCTGGGTAATTTGCAAGCTGAGTCAATATTGTACTTTCATTCTGAAGCATTTCCCCCAAATCCACACCATAAAGCATCACAAATCAGCCCTGATCCAGAACTCAGCTGCCTTCCCAGAGATCTTGAAATGCATGTGCCAAAACTGCAAAGCTTAATAGTCACAGCACCTTCTCTGCTGAAACCCTGGCTGCAGACAAAGAGCTTAAGAAGCAAGCAGGGCAGGCAGCTGGGAGAAAGAAGAAGGAGGAGAAGAGAAGGGAGCCTGCCCCATACTGTCCCCATCCTAGCTGTGAGTGCCATGAGTATCAACATGGAAAAAGAAAAGCAGTTGGAGGAATAGAGAGAAAGGTGAAGAGGAAATTGCTTTAAAAGATAGGTGTAAAGAGCTGAGATGCAAGTAGGGCTTCCAGTGTATTATGGAAATCCTCTATGAAGGGCTTGGGAGATGACTCAAAAAAGAATTGTACAGAGTGAGAAAGCATGGATGGTTTGAGATCAGTACATGGGCAGAGAGTGGGCGCACATCAGTGAAATCACAAATATACTGAAGTATAATTCTTCAGCTGGGTATGATGCCTTATGGATTTCAAAGTGGTTTCCTATCCATTATCTCATTTGTATCTCACAAAAGCCTTGTCAGACAAGCAATAAAAGAATTATTTAGCGACATTTTAGAGCTGTGGAAATCGAGCTACAAGAGGCTAAGAAATGCACTCAGTGTCACACAGTTAATTAATAGCTGAACAAATACCAAGCATATTTTTTGGTCCCTTCTTTCTCCTGCACTCATTCTTATCTTTCTTCTTTATTGTAGAAGCATAGAAAAGGGAATTTGCAGAGATCTTGGCTACCTATCCTAAGCCAACCTTCTCCTTCATGCAGTAATGCACTCTGCAATATGCTTGAAAAGTGGTCATTCAACCTCCACTACAGAATACTTACAAGGAGATGGTTCTGAGTGTAGCAAGTATGTTCTTCCATCTGTCTGAGATCAGACACTCACTTATACTCATTTGGCCCTAGTTTTGCCCTTTGGAACCATATTTATTCTGGATGGCTTTTTTCCACATCTGCCATTATTATGTTGCAAGAAACTGATCATGTTTTTCTGTCTATGACAAAATATCTCTTGTTTCTTCAGCCAACCCTAGTATGTAAAATGGGGGTGGATCCCAACATCTCATAAGGTTGTTGTAAAGATTAAATTACATAAACCCTTTGTAATAAGGAAAGCTATATAATTGTAAGTTATTATACTTTATAGGCTTAGTAAGATCAAGTCACATAACTTTTCTAAGCTTCAGTTCCTTCATCTGTAAAAAAGAAAAAAAAAAGGATAATAATCCTTGTCTTACCTTCTACACAGAATGATTATGAAAGGAGTGCTTTGTAAACTGTGAATGCTCTTATTTTTTTTGATGCTGAGTTAATCATGTGGACATTCTCTCACCAATGCAAATTGTAGCACCTTCACACTTTCTCTCCATTTTCAATTATTGTCTATATTTGCCTAGAATTTCCATGGGTGAATCTAGCAAATATGATGGAAGTCTTCTGGATATTTTAAATTCTTGACCATAGGAATATTCCACTCAAAGTATCTTGTCTTTATTTCTATGAATCATGTCTCATTGCATGAGTAGCCTGCAGTCATATATGATTTTTTTTAGTCATATATTTCCTAGACATTGCATTTTCTGTTGCTTATTGGGTTGAGTCATTATTAGTAGCATATTGAAACTTACTCTATCATGCATCTTTACATTACCCTTTGGGTTATTTGTACTTATATTTTTTTCAGAAACTATTGACTTCCATGATTTGAAATATCACTGAAGAAATATTGAGACAACTCATGCATCAGTGGGATCCTACCCCCTGCCATTACAGACCAAGATCACCTTGGGGGCATGACTCAGTAGTGATCTCTTTGTCTCATTTTCATCCCTACCTAAGTTCTTCTCTGAGGATATCAGAATTTGATTCATGTCTTTCTAACAGGTCCCTGAAAAGCTCCATATAGCATTCAGGCTAACAAGACCTTGTTGCATAGAGGACAGGTTGTTTGACCCAACAAAACATAGAACTAACATGTACTTGAACCTCTTAAAAATCAGGGTAAAAAAATCCCTTCTGTGGAGAGCATCACACAATTTTCCCTTTTAGTGGGCCCTGCTTTCTCACTGAACATACATAATCCACAAAGCTCTTGATATCATCCAAGGGATAAGTCTAGATTGCCCTTTGGTACAGGCAATTCCCTGCTATGCCAATCTCTCTTCCCCTTTGGGCTCCATCAGAGGGTATGTGCTCTGCAGGCCTCTCTTTAGATGTGAGCGAGACTGAGACTTAATGGCTACTCTCCTACTTTCCCTCTGATGCCCCAAATCCTTTTGTGCTCCCTTTCCAAGGAATTCATTCTCTTTCTGCATCTCCATTTGATGTCTGACCCTAAGCACATGTAGTTCCCTGCAGAGACCAAAGAAATATACAGGCCTCTCTCTACATAGGCATGTAGCTTAGGTTGTCTATACCAATATCTACATTCCTCTCTTAATCTCTAAACCTACCTCGTGGGTATGTGCGTGGGCTTTCTTTCTTTGTCTCTCTGTACTTCTGTTTCTGCCCTATGTAAGTTCCTATCTCCTCTAAAGGATCACTTCAACCATGCAACTTACATGAAAATGTGGGCCACCAGGTGGCACAGTGGATAGAGTTGCCAGGCCTGAGTCAGGAAAAATCATCTTCCTGAGTTCCAATCCAGTCTCAGCCACTTATTAGCTCTGTGACATTGAGCAAATCACTTAACCATGTTTGCCTCAGTTTCCTCATGTGTAAAATGAGCTAGGGAAGGAACGGCAAACCACTCCAGTATTTTTGCCAAGAAAGCCCCAAATAGAGTCACAAAGAGTTGGACACAACTGAAAAATAATGTGGTGTCAGTTGTGTGAACCTCTTTAATGCTGCCCAAATAAAAGCCATATCAATGAGGATGTGGGAGAAGAATTAAAACTTTGCCCAGTGAATGAGGTAGCCCAAATATAAGTATCCCCATTTTATAGGGGTCCAGACCTATGATTCCATCAGTGTAGAAAACTCCTGGTGTGAAAATCCCCTCTACCATCACCAATTCACAAATCACTCATGATTTCTAGTCTAAGAGAATCAGCTGGAGTACTGAGAAACTATGGGACTGGCCATGACCGTACAAGCAGTAGATGACAATAGCAGGACTTGAAACCCCCCATGATGCCCAATTCTAAGCCCACCCCTCTATCCAGTATGCCGGGATGCCTCTATGCCCATTATGGAAGGCATATTATAGAGGATAAGCAGCATGCCTTTGGTCACATAACTTGTAAGTGGATGAACCCAGACTCAGTCCCAGATCTTCTCGCCCCAACCCCAGTGTTCCTTCCAGTACACCACACTGCCTCGCACTACCTCCCTACTGTAAACCTCTCCCTTAATGTCAATACTTAGTAGATAAATGAACAAAATTTTCTCTATAGTTTTATCTGGCATGGATTCCTGCATGATTTTGATGTAGGCATGTAAGAAATCTGTCTTCGATGAATCTTCTGGACACATTTTTCTCTACTGAGTCACATTTTCCCTTGAAATAAATACACAACCATTACAGTGAAAGATTATATTCTCTATGCATCTTTGGCAGTTATGTGACTATAAAGATGTGGTCTGCTGTGGCAAATCACTTGCAAAAGTCTGTCTTGATAATGACTTCAATTTGCGTATAGACTCAAATTGGTACAGCAAGTGCAAGATAAACATTAAACTCTACATAAAGGGAAGAAATTAATACTAAATTTCTTCCTTACTCATCATAGAAGCACCTTGTGATTTAGCATTTACAAGTTATCTTTAACAAAATGCTTATCTTCATTTCACCATCCTGCTAATAAATTGTTAACATATCACATTTTGTTAATATTCCATCAATATACTTTAGCAATTAATATGTGGAGATGATGGCTTTGATCCAACTATTTGAGGATATCTGAGTTCTGCCTATACCTCTGTCACTGACCAGCTTGGACAAAACACTTCTCCCTGCAACTCTATTTCCCCCCCTTTCTAAAGTGATAGGGTTAGAAGAGATCACAAAAATTTTAGCTGTGGCATAGAAAAAAGTGCTTTATAAATCATCTAATTCAACTCCTTCACTTTACAAAATGAAACTCACATTGACTAAATGACTTGCTCAAGGTCACACAAGTATTAAGAAAAAAAGCCCAAGATTTGAACACAGACTTTGTTGCTTTATATTTAGTGCTCTCATCACCATGCCAAGCTGCCTTCAGAAACTAACGATTATCACCATTACCCACAAACATTTATTAAGCACTAAACATGTACCATTTTGTTGTTAAATCGTTTCAGTCATGCCCAACTCTTCATGACTCAATGTGGGGTTTTCTTAGCAAAGACATTAGAGTGGTTTGCCATTTCCTTCTCCAGCTCATTTTACAGATGAGGAAACTAAGGCTAACAGATTGAGTGACGTGCCTAATATCACATAGCTAGTAATTATGTGAGGCTAGATTTGAACTCAGGAAGATGAGCCTTCCTGACACTAAGCTTGGCACTCTGTCCACTGCCCCACAAGTGCCATGCTAAGTGCTGATACAAAGAAGGGCAATACAAAATGCTGATGACAATGCAATAATGCTAATGCAAAGGAAGGCAAAAACTTGGTTCCTGCTCTCAAAGAGATTACATCATGAAGCAAACAACACTCATACAACTATGTTCATACAAAGCATACACAGTGTATGCTGGAGGTCATCTCCAAGATGACCAGCAGAGGAGGGAACTAGGAAAGTTCTCTTGAAGAAGATGGGATTGAGCTGCATTTCAAAGAAAGCCAAGAGGTGGATGTGTGGGGGACAGCCAGTGCAAAGTCAAGGAAACAGAAGATGGCAGTGTGTTGTGTTCATCCTTTGTTTTCGAAGAAGACCATGAGTACCATGTGAGAAGAACAGCCAGAAGACCAGTGTAGAGTTGCCAGGACTGGAGTCAGGAAGAGTCATCTTCCTGAGTTCCAATCCAATCTCAGCCACTTATTAGCTCTGTGACATTGGGCAAGTCACTTAACCATGTTTGCCTCAGTTTCCTCATATGTAAAATGAGCTAGAGAAGGAATGGCAAACCGCTCCAGTATTTTTGCCAAGAAAACTCCAAATAGAGTCACAAAGAGGTGGACACAACTGAAAAATAATGTGGTGTCAGTTGTGTGAACCTCACTAATTCTGCAGAGTACAGACTGCAGAGTACATACAGAGAGAAGTAGAGTGTAAGAAGACTGGGAAAGCAGGAAGAGGTCAGGTTACGTACAAATAGTACAAATGGGTATATTTTTATCTATGATTCAAGAGTTAATGGGGAGCCACTGCAGTTTAAAGCATAGGGAAATGACATGGTCATACCCCCTGCAGTTTAGGAAGAGCAATGGGGAACAGACTAGAATAAAGAGAGACGTGAGCCTGAGAAATCGATCAGGAAAAGGTATGGAGTAACGAGAGCACATACCAGAGTAGTGGAGAGAACAGGGCATATTTAGGAGATGTAAAAGTAGAAATGACAACATTTATAAACAAACTGTATATGTGGCGTGAGTACAAATTAGGAACCAAGAATGATGTTGAGGTTTTGAGCATGGATGACTGGGAAGATGAAGGAACTTTGGACAAATATAAGAAAGTTAAAGAGAGGAGAGTTTGGAGAAAAAGATAACTTTAGACATGTTGAGTTTGAAATTTCTTGGAGAGATCTAGTCAGAAACACTCAATAGGCAGTTGGTGATGCAGGATGTGCTTGAGAAGAGACCAGAGCTGGCTGGGTAGATCCACGAATCATCTTTATAGAGATGACAAATGTATCCATGGAAGCTAATGATATCCTTGAGTGAGATAGTATAAAGTGAACAGGATCTGGGACTCATCAGGTGTAACAAGGTTGAAGAATAACAAGGAGACTAAGGAGGTACAGTCAGACAAGAAGGACACCACTCCATCTATTTCCTCCACTCTTGGATAACTTGGAACTGACAGGCCAAAACTGACAACCTTCTTGGGAGCAATCCAGTGTAATTAAAACCACCTGCTGCCCTGTCTCTCAAGCGTTTAAAAATAGAACTGCAGAGTGTCTGCCAATATTCAGCTTCTTCCCTCACACATGCTCATCCAGCCCCTTCCTAACCCAGAATAGACAGAGACCATCTGTAAGTAGCAGGTCACTGGAACCCCTGACAGGAGTGCTGAGACTCTCTGACACAAGCTACTGAGGGAATATCTAACAAGTCAGACATCTAACAGGAAGGCAAGATGCTCTGATATCAGCTAAAGCTAGAGCTAGAGCTAGCAAGGGTACATTTTGGAATCTCTTTGATCAACTTTTTCCCTTTCTATTTGGTTGGGAGGTTGGGGACTAAGGAGACCTGAGTTCCACCAGGGACATGTGACCTTGAGTAAGTCACTTACTCTTGTGACTTCATCTGTCAAATAAAGGTCTTGATCTCAATCCTATCTACTTCATAAAGGAATTGTGAGGGACAGCTGAGAGAACATTTATAAAAGAGCTTTGATGTTGAAAACTAAAAATAAATAAATATTTTTTCTTCTTTTAATTAATTTATTTTTAGTTTTCAACATTCACTTCCACAAGATTTTGAGTTCCAAATGTTTTCTCCATCTTTCCCCTCCCCTACCCTAAGATGGCTGGATGCATTCTGATTACCCTTTCTCCCAATCTGTTCTCTGTTCTTTCACCCCCTCCTCTTCTCTTTTCCCCTTCCTTTCTTTATTTTTCTTTAGGGCAAGGTGGATTTCTATACCCCATTGCCTGTATGTCTTATTCCTCAGCTGCATGTAAAAACAACTTTTAACACTCTTTTTAAAACTTTGAGTTTCAAATTTTCTCCCTTTCTCCCTCCCTATCCCCCCTCATTGAGAAGATAAGCAGTTTAATATAGGTAATGCATATATAGTCATGCAAAACACTTCCGTAACAGTCATGTTGTGAAAGACTAACTATATTTTCCTCCATCTTATCCTCTACCCCCATTTATTCTATTCTTTCCTTTGACCCTGTCCCTCCTCAAAACTGTTTGCTTCTGATTACCCTCTCTACAATCTTCCCTCCCTTCTATCATCCTCCCTCTCTTATCCCCTTTCTCCCTACTTTTTCTATGAAGTAAGATAGATTTCCATACCCAATTGAGTATGTACATTATTCCCCTCCATAAGTCAAATCTATGAGAGTAAGTTCATTCATTCATTTCTTCTCACCTGCCTCTTGTTCCCCTCCACTGTAAAAGCTTTTCCTAGCCTTTTTTCTTTAAGATAATTTACCCCATTCTACCTCTACCTTTCTTCTTCTCCCAATACATTCCTCTTTCTCACCCCTTAAACTTATTTTTTAGATATCATCCCTTCATATTCAACTCACTCTGTGTCCTCTGACCATCTATCTATCTATCTATCTATCTATCTATCTATCTATCTATCTATCTATCTATCTATCTATCTATCTATACATGCACACATATGCATGTATGTATATGTATATGTGTGTGTATGTATGTATATGTATGCATGTATACATGTATGTATGTATTCCTTCCAGTACTCTAATATTGAGAAAGGTCTCAAATATTATAGATATCTTTCCATGTAGAGTTGTAAACAGTTCAACTTTAATAAGTCCATTAGGATTTCTCTTTCCTGTTTACCTTTTCATCCTTCTCTTGAGTCTTCTATTTGAAATCAAATTTTCTATTCAGCTCTGACCTTTTCATCAAGAATGCTTGAAAGATCTCTATTTAACTGAAATTTCCATCTTTTCCCCCAAAGTAGTATACTCAGTTTTGGCTGGGTAGGTGATTCTTAGTTTTAATCCTAGCTCCTCTGACCTCAGGAGTGTCATATCCCAAGTCCTCTGATCATTTAATGTAAAAGTTGCTAAATCTTATGTTATCCTGATCGTGTTTCCACAATACTTGAATTGTTTCTTTCTGGCTGCTTGCAATATTTCCTTGGGAACTCTGCAATTTGGCTACAATATTCCTGGAGGTTTTCATTTTGGGATCCTTTTCAGGAGGTTATCAGTGGATTCTTTTGAAGTTTCTACCTTCTAGTTCAAGAATATCAAGGCAGTTTTCCTTTATAATTTCTTGAAAGATGATGTCTAATTAGAGAATGACATATTCTTGTAAATTTGACTCAGTTTTCTGCTTCCCTCCTAACCTTGGTTGCATTGGCTTTGTTTGTGCAAAACCTTTTCAATTTAATGTAATCAAAATTATTCATTTTGCACTTCACAATGTTCTCTATTTCTTGTTTGGTCATAAATTTCTCCATTCTCCATAAATCTGACAAATATATTATTTCTTGCTTCCCTAATTTGTTTATTGTATCAGCCTTTATACCTAGATCATGTATCCATTTGGATTTTATTTTTGTGTATGGTGACAGGCATTGGTCTATGCCTAGTTTCCACCACACTATTATCCAGTTTTCCCAGCAGTTTCTGTCAAACAGTAAGTTCTTATCCCAGAAGCTGGGCCTTGGGTTTATCAAACAGTAGATTGCTATATTCATTGACTGCTGTACTTGAGTACTTAACTTATTCCACTGATCTACCCCTCTCTTTCATAGCCAGTACCAAGTGGTTTTGATGATTTCTGCTTTATGATACAATTTGAGATCTGGTAGGGCTAGGTCACCTTACCTAGCATTTCTTTTCATTAATTCCCTTGATATTCTGGACCTTTTGTTCTTCCAGATGAATTCTGATATTATTTTTTCTAGCTCTAGAAAATTTCTGGTAATTTGATTGGTATGGCGCTGAGTACATAAATTAATTTAAGGAGAATTGTCCTTTTTATTATATTAGCTAGGCCTACACACGAGCACTGATGTTTTTCCACTTACTTAGATCTGACTTATTTGTACAAAAAGTGTTTTGTAATTGTGTTCATATAATCCCTGGGTTTGTTTTGGCAGGTAGACTCCCAGATATTTTATAGTGTCTACTGTAGCTTTAAATGGGATTTCTCTTTCTATCTCTTGCTATTGAGCTTTGTTA
Source organism: Notamacropus eugenii (assembly GCF_028372415.1). Taxonomy (NCBI): domain Eukaryota; kingdom Metazoa; phylum Chordata; class Mammalia; order Diprotodontia; family Macropodidae; genus Notamacropus; species Notamacropus eugenii. Next base: position 91,061,688 of record NC_092875.1, on the reverse strand, counting down.
GTAATATATAGAAATGCAGATGATTATGTGGGTATATTTTGTAACCTGCAACTTTGCCAAAGTTGTCTATCATTTCAAGTAGGTTTTTACTTGATTCTCTAGGATTCTCTAAGTATATTATTGCTAAGATTGATAACTTAATTTCTTCTTTATGTATTCTAATTCCTTCGATTTCTTTTTCTTCTTTTATTCCTAAAGCTAACAACTCATTCCCCAACTGATAAATGGTCAAAGAATATGAATCAGCAGTTTTCAGAGGAAGAAATTAAAACTATCTATAGTCATATAAAAAATGCTCTAAATCACTATTGATTAGAGAGATGAAAATCAAAATAACTCTGAGGTACCACATCCCACCTATCAGATTGGCTAACATGACAAAACAGGAAGATGATAAATGTTGGAGAAGATGTGGGAAAGTTGGAACACTAATTCATTGGTGGTAGAACTGTGACCTCATCCAATCATTCTGGAGAGTCATTTGGAACTTTGCCCAAAGGGTTACAAAAATGTGCATGTGCCTTGACCCAGCAATGTCACTTCTAGGACTATATCCCAAAGAGATCATAAAAATGGGAAAATGGGAAAAATATTTATAGCAGCTCTCTTTATGGTGGTAAAGAATTGGACATCAAGGGGATGCCCACCAACTGGGGAATGACTGAACAAGTTGTGGTATGTGAATGTAATGAAATACTATTGTATTGTTTAAGAAATGATGAATAAGAGGACTTAGAGAGGCCTGGAAGGACTTATATGAACTGATGCTGAGTGAAAGAAGCAAAACCAGGAGAACACTGTACACAGTAATAGCCACAGTGTGCAAGGACTGTTTCTGATAGACTTAGCCATTCACATCAGTGCAAGGACCTAAAACATTCCCAAAGTACTCTTGAGGCAAAATGCCATCCACATTCAGAGAAAGAACTATGGAACTGGAACACAGAATGAAGCAGACTATTTTGCCTTGTGTTTTGGTTTGGTTTGGTTTGTTTCATGGTTTCTCTCATTCATTTTAATTCTTCTATGCAATATGACTAATGTGAAAATGTGTTTAATAATAATGTATGTGTAGAACCCATATAAGTCTGCATGCCATCTCAGGGAGAGAAGAAGAAGGGAGGGGGAGAATATTTAAGACTTAGGGAAGTGATTGTTGAAAACTCAAAACAAATTAATTTATTAGAAAAAAAGAAAGATGGTGTCTAGACTCTTATTTTGCTCATGACTTTATTTATTAATAATAATTTTTAAATGCTCTTTCCTGGGTCTATTTTCTAGGTCAGTTGTTTTTCCAAAGATATATTTCACAGTGTCTTCTATTTTTTCATTCTTTTGGTTTTTGTTCTGTAATTCTTGATTTCTCATAGATTTGTTAGCTTCCACTTGCTCCATTCTAATTTTTAAGGAATTATTTTCTTCAATGAGCTTTTGGACCCCCTTTTCCATTTGGCTAATTCTGCTTTTTAAGGCATTCTTCTCCTCATTGGCTTTTTGGACCTCTTTTGCCATTTGGGTTAGTCTATTTTAAGGTGTTATTTCCTTCACTATTGGAGAGGTGTCCTTTAGCAAGCTGTTAACTTGTTTTTCATGATTTTCTAGCATCCTTCTCATTTCTCTTCCCAATTTTTCCTCTACTTCTCTTGCTTAATTTCCAAAATCTTTTTTTGAGTTCTTTCATGGCCTGAGACCAATTCATATTTTTCTTGGAGGCATTGGATGTAGGAGCTTTGACTTTGTTGTCTTCTTCTGGTTATATGTTTTGATCTTCCTTGTCACCAAAGTAAGATTGTTATTTTTTGTGATATTTGCTCATTTCCCCAGCCTTGACTTGTTAACTCTTTGTTAAGGTAGGACTCCACTTCCAGTGTGGAGGCTGTACTGTTCTAAGCATTAAGGGTTTTGTGCAGCTATTTTCAGAGATACTTCTAGAGACCTGTTAAGTTTTCAGTTCTTCCAATGTTATATGATTAAAGGACAGACATTTACTCCTCTCCTGGCCTGTACTCAGATCTGTGAGTGACCACAAGCACTCTTTTCTGCCTTGGAACTGTGAGGAGGATTCCCTCTCCACCACTGCCACAAGCTCTACCACAATCCCCCAGGACTGTGACCTAGATCCAAGCATGGACAAAGCAAGAGAATCCAGCCTCAGTACCAGCAAATAGATCCCTGCAAGCCCTCTCTGATCAGCCACTTGATCCCTCCCACCATAGGTGGGCCAAGAGTTCCAGAAGCAGCCACCACAACTGTCACCCTGGGTCTAGGGTCAGACTAAGCTCTTCTCACCCAGGTCCAAAAGGCCTTTTCTACTCACCTTCTAAACTATCTTTGGCATTTGTGGATTGAGAAGTCAGGAAAACCACCACAGCTGCCTATGATTCATTCCCCTACAGCCTGCTCCAGGTTTGTTGGGATCTCTTCTATGCTGGCTTGTTTTGCACTCAGCTATACTTCTGTCTCAGACTTGTGTAACAGGCCTTTCCTGTCAACCTTCCTGGTTGTCTTAGGCTGGAAAATTGTTTCTCTATATCATTTTGTGGGTTATGATGCTCTAGAATTTGTTTAGAGTCATTTTTACAGGTATTTGGAGGGGTTTGGGGGAGAGTTCAAGCAAGTCTCTGCTTTTACTCCACCATCTTGGCTCCATCACCCCCTATTTTTTTTTAAAGAGAAAAAAGAGCTTTGAAAAAAGATAAAATATTAAGGGACCATTAAGCTCATGTTCATTTCATAACACAGAACCTCTCCAGCTCCAAGGGTCCCCAGTTAACTATTAGAGTAAACAACATCCCAGAGATCTCAGGAAGCAGACAAACCCTAAAACATTTGTATGCCTCCACATTTATCAAAGAGAGAAGTGCTCATAAGCAACAGCTCATCCAGATGTTGCCTATGACCTGAAACCTTGGCATGTGGGATCAGTTAAAGCAGCAAGAGATGACTATACTGGAGAAGACAGAGGGAAGTGAGGGCAAGGAACAGGAGAGCTGTCTTTAGATATATAATGGTCTGTCAAGTGGTAGAGGGCCTTGTGCCTTTCTTCCCCAACCAAAAGCATGATGCTTAGAGAAGCTGCTCTGATTTCCCATATTCAGATGTTCTTTATCTTAGGGACAGTTATACCTGAATTTTCATGTTTGTTAGAATCTGACAGTCCATTTCAAGCATCAACATGCATTGTAATATGATTGAAGTCACCCAGCATCTCTGGGTACCAAAGTTACTATATGCCCTTATATAAATCTGGGAAAAATCTGGGAAATTTGGCTTCTAGGACAGAAATACCTACATCAGATGACTGGATGGCACGCAGGAAGAAGAAAAAAATGCAAGGTAATGTAAGAACATTTTAAATATCAATGAAAGAAGCTGCTGAGATTGTCAGTCATGGAGAGAATGCTGTTGTCAAGTTTGGGGTTTTCATAGAATTAGACCACAAAGATGAGTATTGAATATCTCTGACTTGAATGATTGGATAATGATACTGATTACTTTGAAACCCAATTGTGTAGATGTCTGCCTTTGCTTTCTTTATCTAAGGTACATGGAATGATATGTCATGAGATAATAAAGCTATAAAGAACCCTAGAAATAATTGAGCTCCAGAGCAGCATAAACTAATCAGAGAATGTGAAAGCTGGATGGGACTTTAGAGGTCATTGAACCTAAACAACCTATTTTACAGACAAGGAAACTGAAACCCACTGAGGGAGATGATGGGCCCACATCTAGAAAATGGTAGATCTAGAAATCAAATTCAGGTCTCCTAACCTCAAGCTCTCTCAATTACACTACTTCTCCTCTCAACTGAGGCCTAGGAAGAAAAGCAAGTTACTCAAAACCTTGCATGTTCAATTCTGTATCATATTTATAATTTTATTTAATGAGAATAGCATTTCAGAGCTCAAAAGGGGACTATTACAAAAGAATGAAAGAAGAGACCACAGATAGTAACATCACTAAAAAATGAGATAATAACCTTGCAGAAAAACCAAGAAGACATAAACAATTGTAGTCCCACATTCTTACATCTATGAAATCCTTATGAGAAGATCCCATACAAACACGAAGAATATCCTCAAAGGGAACAATTATTGTTTTCTACAAAACACCGCATTTCCACAGTTACATAACTGTATGAGAGGTGTGGAAAATATAAGCTCACGTTTACAGTTTGACTCCAAATAGCATTTGATTCTGTCTTAAAGGATTTTCTTGAAGTGTCTACATGCATGGATAAATCCATCACCAATATGCATGAGTAAATCTATCAACAAGAATTTTCAAGATCTTACTGTGTGCCTAGGAATGATCCCAGTCACTGAGGATAGAGAGATAAAAATTGAAGTCTCTGCTTTCAAGGAGTTTATACTTCATAGAAGAAGATAGCATATGTATGTATGCATAAAGAACATACAAGTATGTAAAAAGTATATATATGTTGTATATATGTATAAAGAACATACAAGATTCCAAGACAGGTGTGACCAGAGAGGCAACTGTGTCCAATGACCTTCTGAATATCATTGTCCAGGAAGGCATCAAACAGGGAGACATATGCTTACAAAGATGCTCAACAGTGTCATGGAGCACACATATATAGATATATACTCACCAATAGACTGTAAAATCTTTGAAGGCCAAAACTATGTGTGTGGTGAGGACTATTCCTTACACATAGCATGTGGGTGTCATTGTGGGGCTCAAGGAAGGCAGAATAAACATCTCTAAATTCTTCTCCCCTTACCCTTATTCAGGAGAGGCCTTTGATTCTTGCCAGGAAAGGAAGCAAGAGGTTGGAGCCAGAGACTGACCTCTCTACTCTCCTCAGAAGGGAGGAAACTGGGGAGGGGGGGCAGGTTCCAAGCTAAAATTATATCTGTCTGATCTTTTATTGTTAGTCTAGGGGATGTGGTTTTAAGGTTCAAGTTAATTTCTGATCACCATTTCATTCATGGAGGAAAGGAGGGTCCCAAACTCCATATCTAAGGGCTAACCCTTTTCTACCAAATACCAATTCTACAATGAACACATATAATACTTAACCAAGAAATCCATTTATCTAATATGTAGTGAAACAGAAATCAAAGAATGTGCACATGGGGGAATCGATACCAGATAATGCAAAATGAAAGAGCTCTTCCATTGGGAATGAAGTAACAGTGAGAGAGAGAGAAAGAGAGAGAGAGAGAGAGAGAGAGAGAGGAGAGATGAGAGAGAGAGAGAGAGAGAGAGAGAGAGGGAGGGAGGGAGGGGAGGGAGGGAGGGAGAGGGAGGGAGGGAGGGAGGGAGGGAGAGAGAGAGAGAGAGAGAGATGAGAGAGACGAGAGAGAGAGAGGGGGAGGGAGAGAGAGAGAGAGAGAGAGAGAGACAGAGAGAGAGAGACAGAGGAGAGAGAGAGAGAGAGAGAGAGAGGGAGAGAGGAGAGAGAGACAGAGAGAGACAGAGAGAGAGAGAGGGAGAGAGAGAGAGAGAGAGAGAGACAGAGAGAGAGAGAGAGACAGAGAGAGAGAGAGAGAGAGAGGGAGGGAGGGAGGGAGGGAGAGAGAGGGAGAGAGAGAGAGGGAGGGAGGGAGGGAGAGAGAGAGAGAGAGGAGAGGGAGAAGAGAGAGAGAGAGAGAGGGAGAGAGAGAGAGAGAGAGAGAGGGAGAGAGAGAGAGAGAGAGAGAGAGAGAGAGAGGAGAGAGAGAGAGAGAGAGAAAGAGAGAGAGAGAGAGAGAGACGAGAGAGAGTCCTAGAACTCACCATCTCACCCAAAGGGAAGTTTCCCCAAAGTTTCTAGTGTAGTAAACTAGGAGTGGGATATGATGAAGGTTACCAGCTCCTCTCATATTGGCCTCTGACCAGTGTCTTTTCCTTTGGGAGTGTGAAGTGGGGTTGGCTTTGTCCATCTTCTCTCCTGAAGCTGAAAGACAGAAAAAGCATAAAATCCAAAGAGATTCAGTTACTTGAAGAAAACTCAAAGATGACTGAAGAGACTCAAAGACTACCTGAGGAAGGTCTGAAGAGCTCCCCTCTCTCACTTTTGCCAACCCCACCCTGTCCTTCACATAGGTTCAGGGCATTGATCTCCACCAATGAGGAGAGAATCTCATGCCAATGGACTTTAGGACTGGGATTACATATGTCTTAGTTATCTTTGTATCCAAAGCAACTAGTACAGTGATTCTCCAAAATAAATATTTGATAAATTTTGTTTGACATGTTGTGCAAAGTCCAAGTAGAAGAAGGATTTCCCATATATGGAAAGGAACAAGAAAAGCATGTAGTGTTATGGAAAGAGTGACAGACCTAGATTCAGGAAGATGAATGTCTGAGGCCAGATTAGAGCTAAGGATGATGGGAGTCTTCCTAACTTCTGGCCCTAGACTCTACCCACTGCACCAGCTGCTCTCTTGTTCTTTGCTCAGGTACTATCTGAACTAGATTTTTGAGGTCTCTTCTAACACTGAAATACTAGAAGTATGATAACTATATGACCTCCCACCACTCATTTACACTTCAATATTCTGTGACTACTTGGTTTGAATTAAACCTTACAATCTTCAGGGCCTTTTTCCTTCCAATCAAGCAGGGGGAGGAAGCTTTACTGTTTTTGGATAATAAGCAAATTGTTGTTGTATTCTGTATGGTAACTTTCTTCTCCCATTCCTGAACAGCCTTCATAATACATTAAGTTTTGATTATTTTCTCTGATTATTTCCCAAGAGTTGGGGCAGGGTTTTATAAAGGAAGTGGGGAGGACTTAATTTCTTCTTCTGAATTTTTTCTCTAAAATATTTTTATTCTTTTTTTTAAGCTGCTGGGAGGAGAGCATGTAGAAGAGGAAAAGAAGGATGTAGAAGGAAGAGACAGAGGGAGGTGGAGGAAACAGCATAAGATGTCATAGAACCATAGGCTTTAGACCTGGAGGAGACCTTAAAGATCATTTAGCCCAACTCCCTCACCTTACAAAGTGGAAAACAGAGAACCCAAGAAGCTGTGACTTGCTAACAGTTATGTAGGTTAACAACAAGAAGACTGAGGGAGCCCTCAGTGAGCTAAATGGTCACTGAACACATGATGGCTGACATCCAATACCAACCTCTAGGTGCCAGAAATCATGAAGGACCAAGCCCAGGAAATACATCACTCACTTTTATCCATGCTGCTGAAAAGGAAACAGGCTTAAACTGATTCTCCAGGAGCTCCAAACTATCCTTGATGACTCTTTGCATACTCACTCTCATTGGTGCCTAAAACTAGGCACCCAGTAGAGTGACAATCATCATTTGTCAAAGATTTATTGAGCAGCAAGTAGGTGCTGGGAATGCTAAGTGGTGTAAGACCCAGTTCCTGACCTCAAGGGACCTACAATTGAAGAAGTAATAGAAAGAAAAAATGTCCCCCCAATGAGAAGTGATTTCATAGCACTCTGTACTCTTCTAATGCATTTATCTTGTTGGGTTTTTTTTCTTCTAAATCAAACTTATGATTCCATTAGTGCATGGGGTTCCTGGTGAATAACTCCACTAATCAGCACAAATGAGCGCTGCTTTGTAACTTTATACTCTCAGAAAATTGCTTGGGGCACTGAAAGTTTAATAGATTTGCCCAAGGTGACTTAGCCAGTGTGTATTAAAGGTACAACATGAACCAAGGTGTTGGTGACTCCAGACCAGCTTTCTATCCACTGTTGTTGCCTTACTCATTGGCCATAGTGAACTTTATTGAATTAAAATGGACAGAATTATTTGAATGCTATACTTTAGGAAGGGTATTAATAGAAATCATCCTGAGAAAGGGTAAGTAGGTCAGATTGGTGAAGAGACTCCATTTCATACCATATTAGACTTAGATGAAAGAACTGGGGGTATTTAGCTTAGAAAAAGATATGATAGGGAGGTACCATAACTACCTTCAAGTATTTAATAAGTTGTTGCATGGAAGATGGAATTGACTTGTTTTGCTTGGTCTAAAAATCAGAACTAAGAGAAATGGGTAGAATTTGCAAAGATGTAGATTAAGGTTTGATGTAAGGAAAAACCTCCTAATAATGCTTTCTCGAAGTGAAATGGGTTGTTTTAGGAGGTGGTAGGAGTTTCCTCTTCACTCGATATTTTCTAGCAAAGGCTGAATAACTATTTGTATGTTGTAGAGGGGATTGTTGTACAAATATGGGTTGCACAAACACATGACCTCTTCCAATCCCAATATTCCGTGATCAAACTGGATACATATGCTAATAACTGGAGGCAGCAAGTACTTTATCATGCTAGTTAAGAAACCTCAACTCAAATCCTACTTCAGACATTTGCTACCTATGTGGCAAGTCACTTAATTTCTCTGAGACTCAATTTTCTCATTTACAAAATGGGGATAATTGTACTACCTACCAGAAAACACTTTGCAAACTAAAGCAAACCTGCTACAGAAGTGTGAATTATTATCAGACTCACAGAGCTCTTCTTCATCCTCTGGGGCCCCACTGTTCTCTGCAGTCCCTTTTTTCCCTAGGGTTTAATAGTTACACAGTGTACTCATTATAAGAATTCTTCCTTGGTGAAGTTCCAAGCACATTTCTAACTATTAGCTCATTCATTCCCCTAATAGCCTTTATAGCGGGTGCTGGAATTGTCCTTGTGCATCTAAGTATCAGTTCAGGAATCCAGTCTAAAAGGGTGGCAAGAATAGGAAGGTAGGTCTAGGTTGCCTCAGGAGGGCAGTGTGGATAATTCTCAATGCTAGATAATCCAAAAATTGAGGTATCATTGGAAGGTGTTCAATATGATCCTTTACCTGGACACAGCAAAAAAGGAGAGAAACTAAAATGGGTGAGATGAAGATAAATAATATTTGATTAATTAATTATACATAAAACATATTTATTCTCATTAAAATATTATTCATAATGCTATTTGAGTAATACAATTGAATATGCTTTGTTATTTTTTACAAATCTTGGTTTCATACTTTGGGATACAGCAATGCAAAAGTCTGATACTAAGTTCAGTTAATTTCAATACTTTATTTAAATGGTTCTTGTGACAAAAAAAGAAACTCCACAAACAGATGGAGAGATCCAAGGGCATCATTTACTACAGCTATTAAATCATGATATTCACTCCTGTACCATCAGTGCACGAAAAGGTTTTTTGTTTGTTTTTAGCCTTCCCTGATGTCAAGCATTGGTTCTTGAAAACTAATCATAGGGTACTGCATTGTGGTATTTTTCATAAATGAGTTCAAAAGCCACTGAAATGCTTTTTTTTTTTAAAGATTTTAAAAAACAGATTAGAAAATTATTTCCAAGTTTTTTAATTTGCACAGATAGAAGAGATCTTATAAGTGAAAATTTACATTCTTTTCAGCAGTCCAGAGAGGACAGACCAAGAATTCAAGAAGAAAAAGTAGTCACCAGAGTCCAATGCTGTAGAACGGTCAAGAAAGATGAAAACTGGGAAGAAAATAAAACGCTAATGTGGCAACAAAGAGAGTATTTGCAACTACGAAGAGGGGAATTTCAGTGGAATAAGAAATCAAGAATAACAAACAGGTTTGCTAGGAATTGAAACCAAGCTTACTGGCCAAAAACTTGCAGACTATTCTCAATGCTTTTTTTTCCTTCTGAAAATCAGGTTCTCTAGCTCTGAGGTACCTCTCCATTCTCCATAATATATCAAAGATTCCTGACAATGACTCAGCCATCACATTCACCTGTTCTTTCAACAACAGATGATGAAGCTGATGTGGATCAGGTGACATGAACTCATAAAAAGCAGCTAGGTGCCCTGTAACAATCTGGAATTATGTGAGAAATGGTAATAAACAATTTATAGCCCTTGATTCGGTGATTCTGCAGTCAACAACCACAACAAGAAAATACTCATAGGCACAAGAGCATTCCTAGTAGTGTTATTTGTCAGAATAGAACACTGGGAACAAAATATGTTCCTGATGTCTGGGGAACAACTGAGCAAATTGTAAAATACCAATGTAATAGAACATTGCTGTGCCATCAGGGTCAATAGATAGTGGGAATCTGAGGAACCTGGGAAGACTTTAATGAAGTGACGGAGCCTGAGAAAAGTAGACGCTGAAAAACAAGGTACGTGATGGTTACAACTATATGAATTAAGCCAAGAGCAAAGGTGACAAGATTATGGCCAAGCAAGAAGAAAGTAATGTTGGCACGAAAGGATTAAATGTAAAGCTGCATCCTTGTTCTTTATGACGTACACAAACACAAGATAACAGTGACATAATCACAACTCTGGTGACATGTCACAATCACTCTTAGGGAGCTTTGTTGGGGGAGGATTTGATTTGAAGATTTATCAGGAAGTATCAATTCAAAATGTAAATATATGTGTTTATGTGTATATATGTATGTATATGTGGATGTGGATGTATGTATGTACTCTTATAGTGCACCAGGCCTGGAAATCAGGAAGCCTATCTTCATGAGTTCAAATCTGGCCTCAGACACTTACTAGCTGTGTGACTGTGGGCAAGTCACTTAACTCTATTTGCCTCAGTTTCCTCTCCTGTAAAATGAGCTGGAGAAGGAAATGGCAAACTACTTCAGTGTTTTTGCCAAGAATGAAGTCATGAAGAGTCGGACACAACTGAGAAAAGACTGAACAGCAATGTGCTGTACAATATATACAGATATTATGAAAAACTGAGAGCCTTGGACTAGATCTCTCCCTACTCAGACTTGGCATGTCCTAATGTCCCTTCCATGGCTAATGTTCTGTGTTCTAAGGTCCTGTTAGAATTGAGAACTCCACTCCCAGAATTCAAACAGCTATTCTCTGAAAACTCAGTATTTTATTTCCTTAGCTTATATCACTAACACACACACACACACACACACACACACACACACACACACACATACACTCACTCATATCCCACCCATCCAGTAAGTAGTAGTAGAGCAGGCATATTTGGAAGCCATCCTCTAAGAGCTTTATACGGAGTACTTTGAATCACTGAGTCCATGTTAAATGTGTAGTAGTCATGTGGTGTGAATGACTATGTGATTTGTCTATATGGAAGTTGAGAGAAGGTGTTAATGTTTTCACAGGTTTGCATCCAGGACTTTTTCCTGATTTGTGGGTCAGGTGTGAGTCCCCTGTCAATCTGTGGGTGACTTTATGTTCAGTTTCCTGGAGGGTTGGGGGATGTGGAAGTAATGAGTAGATGGAGACTGATAAACTTATCATATGATTCAAGCCCTGAGAGTAAGTGTATGCTGAGTGCCAGTGCCATCTTATAGAGTGACTCCAGCATTTGGGGGAGATGACAAAACATTGGCATATGTGAAATGAAAATGGAACATTTCTGAGACTACAGAAGTCCCTGTACAAGAAGAAAACCTACTTCAGCAATAGGGAAAGAAAGACTTCACAGTTATATTCTCATGTGATCCTCACAACAGCCTTGGGAGATTGGTGCCATCATTATCCTCATTTTAGAGATAAAGAAACTGAGACAACCAATGTTAAGTGACATACTTGCCTGGGATTACACAACTTCTGTTTGAAGCTGGATTTGAACTCATCTTCATGACTCCAGGCTCAGTTTTCTATCCACTATGACACCTAGTTGCTTTGAGTTGGTATGCATCACTTTCTAGCTAAGGTATTTCATGTTCTGAAGTCTAGAGTCCTCTCTTTAAAATTCAATACTATATTGATTTTTTAAATTACCTTTATTTCCTAATTATCTCTAATTAAACATCCCTAACAGAACTATCACTTGTAACAAAGAAATACAATTAAGCAAAACAAACCAACACATAGATCAGCATTTAGTTTAGTGGGTGGCATGTAGGTATTTAATAAATGCTTGCTATGGTGAATGACTCCCTATACCTAATGGCATATGCATCATTCTTCTCCTGTCTACTGAGAGGAGACATGTGTTTTAGCAACCATTTTGTAGTCAAAATCATTCATTGCAATTGGTCTGAGATCTGATATCTTTAAATGCTGTTTTCCTTTACTCTATTGTGGTTATATACATATATGTATATGTAAACATATATGTACGTACATACATGTTCATATATACACAAGTATATATGTATATATACATAAGTATATATATTATATATCTGTATATATACATACATGTGTGCATATATCTATATCTCTATCAGGTAGATCACATAGTACATAGTGTACTGGGTCTAGAGTCAGAAAGACCTGAGTTCAAATTTGACCTCAGAAACTAACAACTTGGGCAAATCATTTAACCTCTATTTGCCTCAATATCCTCAACTGTAAAATGAGGCATCTACTTAACAGGGTTGTTGTATCAAATGAGATAATATCTATAAAGTGCTTAACACAGTGCCTAGCATTTACCGGGGCTATATAGATGCTTATTCTCCTGTGTGTGTGTGTGTGTGTGTGTGTGTGTGTGTGTGTGTATCTCCAGGTTCTTTTACATTTGTATTTCACAAATTGTTCAAACATTCCCTTATCAATAGGTACCCACTTAATTTCCAAGGTTTTTTTCTGCCACAAAGAGTTAAATTATGAATATTATTATATATGAAAACTTTCTTTCATCCTATTATTAACCTCCTGGTATACATGCTCAGTAACAGAACTACTGTGTCAAAATGGAATCTATGGTAGAGTAACTGTTATCTAATAGTTCTAAAATCTTTTTCAACTTTGACATTCTTTATCAAGAGTCTCAATGGAAATAATGAAAAAAGCAGACATGAAAATCTAGCATTAGCAGTCGTCAAAACACCTTATAATGTGGTAATCATTGAAACTATTTGGAAACTTTAAAAAATGGAAAAGTTAACCAATTGAACAGCCTACATAAGCAAAACCCAGACAATTAGGCATAGTTGTCTAGTGTTAGATGAGCCTAAGAACAGAAATTTCTGGGGCAAGGATTCCCTATTCAACAAGGAACGGCTGGAAAAACTGGAAAGAATTTTGGCAGAATTAGGTTTAAGAGCATTATCTCTTACAGCCTACACTACTACAAGCTCCAAATGGGTATGTGACCTAAATCTAAAAAGTCCTGTCATTTTAAAAATGAGTAGAAGAGAATGAAAGGTGCCTTTCTCAACTATAGTTATGGACTGAATTTTTAAATAAGAGGCAGAAGTGATCATAAAACATAAGACAACTTTCTTCATAAAAGAGCAAAACATTATTACATGAACAAAATACATAATTCTGTCCAGTTCTAACATTTCACATCAGTGTCCTTTCCTGTTCGACCTCTCCATAATCAATGGTCCCTTCTAATTCAGCAATTCAATTCAACAAACTATGCTGAGTCCCTCACCCAGACCATCATTTCCTGATGCATTCAGGTAAAGATCACCTTACTTTTCACTTTCAAGACTTTTTCACCTTGTCATCAGCAGCCTTGTGCTAATCTAAAACATTAAAACTGGGTATGAAAGGAAGTCTAGAATGGTTCTGGTCACGCCCTGTGGGACTTGTATAAAATCATCAAGCTCATTTGCAATCAGACATTCCAGTGTTTGTGAGAGAGAGAGAGACAGAGAGACAGAGACAGAGAGACAGAGAGACAGAGACAGAGAGACAGAGACAGAGAGACAGAGACAGAGACAGAGAGACAGAGACAGAGAGACAGAGAGAGACAGAGACAGAGAGACACACAGAGAACTATTCCAGTCAATCATAGGGGAAGTGAAGGGAGGGAGTGGAGAGGGGAAAAAAGCCTCACTTTCTGTCTCCTCTAGGTCTTGGCTTCCTCCCACTGACCGCGGCTGCGGGAGAACCTTGTCAGCTTCAAAAGGTTGATTTTTTCAAAAGGCTTTTAAACTTTCCATGGATGTCCTAGCAGCATCCTTGGGTAGCAATGCTTGCCTTAGAAGGAACTGAGGACAAACCGGATGCACTGAAGGAAATGACAGCTTTGGGACTCTGCAAGAAACCCAACATAAAAGCTCTACCACAGCTAAGGGGAACTTCATGAGTAAGCCATCATGGAGAGAAAAACACTCCTAAGGAATGGAAAAAATATTTAAGTGCCCATTATGTGCAAGGTGCTTTATAAATAGTGTTACCTCACTAGCTCTTCATAACAACATTGTGAGGTAGGAGCAGTTATTATTCTCATTTTCAGTTGGGGAAACTGAGGCAGACAGAGGTTAAGTGACTAGAATCACCTAGATAATAAGTATAGGAGGCTGGATTTAAACTCAGCTCTCCCTGGCTCCAAGTCTAGCACTCTCTCCACTGGGCCACCTAGTTGCTTCATCCAGGACCTCAATGTTCTCAATTTGCTACATGTGTTCCCTCAGCTTGAGCCCACATTCCTGAACTTTATATACAAAGGGGAGGAAGGGTCACAGATTTGGGGGGGGAGAAAGGGGAGGAGAGTATTGTTTTCTACCAACTGTCTTCCTTACCACTCCTGTAAATATCACTTTCTAAAAGCTACTTAAGCCTGGATAACTACGTATTATCAATCCATAAGCATGGAGGAATTCAGTCTCTCCAGGTACATAGAACATCCATTCCCTACTCCTCCAGGCTATCCCCAGAACTCTGAAGGAAAAAATAAAGAGTGAAGTTTGGGAGAATTTGCAAATAAGAACCCCAGGGAAAAGTATAGCCAGACTGAAATGGAACTAAGCAGTAACTAGATCACTAGAAAAAATATTCCAGCTGGGTTCCATCTTACCTGAAGCTTAGTAGCAGGAAGTAGAGAGAAAAGGTCAGTAATTACATTGATGATCTAAAGCCTTACAGTAAATTCTGGTAATTACTACCATCCTGTCATTTTTGAAATTGCATTTCTGTATAAAAAAGGGCAGAGAGGACAGCTGAAGGAAGGTTCTTTCTGTTTGTATTAAGATTTGCCAAGAGTTTGCTTAATTATTAATTAAAGGCAGTTGATGTCGCTAGTAACATACTATGGAAAAGCCAACAAGTCTATAATAAGTAAGCAATAAATAAATTAAGCCTCCCTCAGGACCTAACCCTGCCTCCTCTACCCTTGCAAATTGAGACCCCTGCACAAAGAACAGGGGCGGCAAATAGCAATTTTCTGCGCAATTTTGTCATCAGATTTAGCTACAAAGTTGCCAGCAGCAACAACAGAGCACTAGAAATTTGGCTTGCTGAAAGACAGAGAACTCACTGTTTTTGATACACTGCTAAGTGACAGCTTTGTGTACACTAAGGTCTCACTCAGAGCTGTAGAAAGGAGGGGAGGAAAGGAGATGGAAAGGCAATGGGAACGATCTATCTTATCCCCAGCCTGTTAGGCTCCTGACTTTTGGTCTTCACCACCATGTCACTGCCTTTTCTGTTCTCTTTTTATGTTTTTTCTTCTCCCATTAAAACACAAGCTCCTTGAAAGCAGGGACTGTCTTTGTTTTTGCTTGTATCGTGTCCTAGCTCTTAACACAGCGTATGGCACATAGAAAATGCTTAATCAGTGTTTATTGCCTTACTACCATGCCTTGTCTCCCCAGATAGGCTAATTAGTGTATTAGATTGGATTTGTATTAATGTGCAAAAAAAATGCTCTACCTGGTATAGAAATGAAATATGGAATAGGAAAAGAAAATATTTATCCTTAAAGAATATACAAAAATCAATACAAATCCCATTCTATGTCACATTATTACAATTCAGATTTCAATAATACTTGTAAAATGCAGCCTCATAAATCATAACTTTACAAATTGCATTTGTGTGATATTTAAAACTGACTACTCATAAAATGCAACTGCTTTTTCACTAGAATTTTAGATTGTCATGAATGTGAATATAAGCTTCTTTATCTGAAAATGAAAAGAAAATAGAAACATTTTCAAAATAAATTCTATTTTTGGCAAAATATCTGTGTAGACCATTTAACCTTTGCTAGGTAAAGAATAATTGAATCTTCAAAGACATAGATAGATAGATAGATAGATAGATAGATAGATAGATAGATAGATAGATACTTTATCATAATAAAATAAAATTATATCCCCAATTCTCAAATAATCGCTTGATTTATAAAAAAGCTAAATTTTAAAAAAATAGGGTCAGGAAAATTACGCATACACAGATGAGAATGCACTTTTGGTATATAGAGTCCAAAGTACTTGAAAATACTCAGTTCATAGCACAAGTTCACAGGCCATTATTCAGAATTGTAATCATATAAAAATTTATATTTACATATATACACAAATAAATATATACGCATACATATATATGTACATATCCACACAAATAGCTCTTAAGAAAGAAATTCTGGAGACAAAAACAGAAATTTTTTGGATGCAAAAGAAAACAGGGGATTGTCTAAAGAAGAAAGGATGCTTAGGGAATCTCATCAACCAATGTAGATTTTTAAAAAGACGTACAGAATATGAAAATCAGGGCGAGCACCTAAGGTGAAAGACAAAAGAATCAAATAGCACTATGAGAAAGTCAGGAGTGCTAAAGTTCAAGATGAGCTAAAGCTAACAATGAGAAATAATCTTTTTTTTAAAGACTTATTGAGTCCATGTTGGGGATAAGAGGAAGATCAAAGAAGGTCTGGGTGGGACAACAGACACAATGACGAGGCTGTTATTCAGCTCTTACTTTGACTTTAATTTCTTTACAAGGATCTCCGGATTGGGAAGGATAAAATAAGGAATAGAAACCCAAAACAACTGGTGAAGCAATAAGAGAAGACCTAGTTGCCCTCATTAGTTCAAGCTAACGCCATGGGCACTACCAGAGTGACAGAATTTGTGGGCATGATTGATGGGCCAGTCTCTCTGATATTTGAAAGATCTTGTGGGAAGAGGAGGTGTAACCATAGATTGATGTGCAGTGGGAACCACACTGGATCAGAAGTCAGAACACCTGGGGTCCTGTCCCTTCCACTTACTCCCACATGACATCTCAAGCAAGTCATCTAACAAATGGTTACATTAGACATGGTGATCTCTTAGGTCCTTTCCTACTTGGAAATCCTATGATCCTTCCCAAATGCATCTTCTCTAGGAAGCCTTCCTTGGCTGAACCCATCCCACTCAGATATCTCCTGAATCCCAGTTCCAACCTCTTTGCAGCACACCTTGATGATCAAGGTATAGATGCCTACTATTTGTAAAAAGGAAGCAAGTTACTCATCTTCTCTGGTCCATACTCTGTTCCTCAGCAAAATAAGAAAGTAGTACTATACCATCCCTAAGGTCCCTTGCAGCTTTAATATCTTGTATTCATTCCAGGGTACCATGGGGATAAGGATCTTTACAGGCTTGTAATCTTCTGACAACTGTAGGCTGAAGGAAAACCACAAACCTAGCCAAGATAAACATATGTTCCCTTGTATACCATTCCAGTTCTCAGGTACCTACTGATGAGAATCTTACAGAGATGCTCCTCATCTCCCATTCAACCTGGCATCTAGAGTGGAGTTTCCAATGCCTTAGATGCATCCAAACCACCTTAGATGCAAATATCTGTGATTCTGTGATTAGCAGATCAGTGATTTGACTCCAAATCCAGTGCTCTTTATAGTGCAATGAACCCAGTAGGTCATGATTGATAGGTTGAGGCAAAGAACAATTAAAAATCCAGTTTGTGTTCTCATACTCTAAGAACCATAAGAATTTGGAAAAGGCAGAGATTGTCATAGATTCTTTGACCTTGGACAAATTAGATCTCTTCTTTGGATTTCAGTTTTCTTATCTGCAAAAGGAGCTAGTAGGACCAAATATTTTCTAAAATCCCTTCTAAGTAGAATTCTAAAGCTCTGTGTTCCTTTGATCTTTGATCAGGTTTTCTCTGATTGAAGCAGAGGGCAGACCCCTTTCAGCTTTGCTGGTCAGTTTACTCATCTGTAAAAGTAGAGCATTGTTGTTTGGTGCTCTCTGGTGTCTTCTGGTTCTAATATCCTATCTTCTAAGATCCTGTCTAGATCTAACACTATATATGATGTGCAGGAAGTACCTTCCAGCTCTGACACTGTTCTAAGAACAGTTCATTCTAAAGGTGTTTCCTGGTGTGGGGGTGGAGGGAGTCCACTCCAAGGGGACATTGTGAAGGAGCCCAAGATACTTTTGCCAAATCAAATTGGATAGGGCTAAGCTGTACCAGAACAACTTTCCTCCTGCTCTGGGCTATTTCCTGACCAGTGATGCCTGCAACCTCATAAGTCATCTTTGGCTTCATAGAATGCCAGCAAAATGCAGACCACTTAGCTTGGGAGCCTCACATGAGTCATTGATCCGGGGAAAGTGCCAGCTGAAAGAGAGCCCAGGAGGGCATCAAAATCAGACTCTTGCTTTTTGGCAGGTGAGTGTTAAGGAGTCAACTGCCTCAACGATGTGATGTGATAGACAATGGGAAAGGTTCCTCTCCCCTAGAAACCTCTCAGTAGTCTCTCATCCACTTTATGCAGAACTTGTGATTCTACCTTTCCTTCCTGGGGTTCAGCATTGGCCCCTTCGAGATCCTCTATGGAATGTCAGGCCCCAGGAAGGAAATCATTTGTGTTCCCCTCATCTCAGTGAAAATGAGTTTAACAGACAGTGCTCTTCCAGACAGAAAGGATCCTGGTGCCAGGAGGAGGGAAGAAAAGGAAGCAGGAATTAGGAGGATATGATAGCCTCCTAAATCACCCAGACTTGAAAGCTCAGAGTCATCTTAGATTCCTTCCTCTCTATCACCTCCCACATCTAATCGATTACAAAGTTCTGTTCACTTTATCTCTTCGCAATTTCCCCACTCTTCTTCACTCTAACAACAAACCTCCACTGTTCTTTGGGCCTTCATCACCTCTACCCTGGGCCATTACAGCCTCCTCCAATTGGTCTCCTTGCCTCTGATCTCTCCCTGCTTGGGTCCATGCTCACACAGATACCCAAACAATCTTCTTTTTTATTATACTTTGTTATGAAAATACTTGTTTTGTTCCATAAATTAAAATGAAATAAATAAATGTAAAAAAAAAAAAAAAGAAGATTCCTCAGTTTGGCTCTAAATGACCTCTTCCATCATAGCTGACATCCTTCCCTACAGATACTCAATAATGGCAGGGCTAACTCTATTTCATACCCTTGTGCTTTTTCCAGTCCTTAGAATGCCCTCCCCTAGAATCTTTGCACTTGAAACAGAAAGCATTAGAACTAAAGGTTGTCATGAGAAAAATACTTTGTAAACTTTAAGAGGCTATGGAAACAGAAGGAAAGCAAAGAACTTGGATCTTGTTCAATTTTTGTATTCCCTAAGTGACCCCTAAACCACTGAACTCCACCTTAACTGTCTGTGCCCAGATCCTTCTTACATTAGAAAAAGAAAATATGAAAATAAAGACCTTGGAATTAGGGGGTGGATTCAAAATTCCACTTCTGCAACATCCTCCATGTTTGACCTTGGGCAAAGCACTATCCCTTTCTGAGTCTCAGTTTCCTTATCTGTAAAATGAGTGAACTTGGTTGACCTCCAAGCTCCCTTACTTGTAACTGTAAGTCTTACTGGCAAGGAAGGAGAAACACCTCAGAAGACTCTTTCCTCCAACAAAATAGGAGGTATTTAAGCAACTTTGAAACAATTCCCATTTCAACAACAATTCACAGATTTGCAAAGTGTTTTTCCTTTCAACCATCCTGTGCTTCTTTTTAGGGGTTGACCTATAAAACCAATCAACAAACCATTATTGAGTGTGGTTCCCTCCCACCTCACCCCAACGTGCCTGGCCCTTATGGGGATGGGATCTGGACCCCTAAAAGGAAAAGACCATGTCTTTGGGATCTGGAACCCAAAGCCCCTGAGCATAGATCTCTGGCCTTAACCTGAGGTACCCAGTCCATCCCAATCAATAATCATTTCAACTCCCCTTTCACTGTGGCTCTCCAGCCACTTAACTCCTTCACTGTCTGCACTTGGCCCCACCCCAGGCTACTTGCCAACTCCTTAATCCCATCCAGATCTCCCTAGTCTTTCTGTATAAAATATCAATTTTACACTCATCAAATGCACAGATTCTTAAAATTTGGCTCAAGAAGGCTCAAGTGGTTGAATTCTTTCAAGGCAGACCCTACCCTGTTCCTTTGTGTCTTGGAGTTCCCCGCACCCCTAGACGACAACATACTAGGCTCCAGCCTAGCCTCTCATGTGACATGTGGGATACTTCTTTCAGTTAGAGACAAGGTTTATTGTGCCTTCAATAGAAGCAGATCAGATTTTAAGAATCTGAGCATTTGATGAGGGTAAGATTGATGTGTGTGTGTTCATCCTTCATTGCAGAAGAAGACCATGCCATCAGAGAAATGATGACATGATTTGCATTTGACTTTGTTTTGAGTGAGGGAGGGCTATGCAGGTCACTAACCTCACTTCTCCAGAGGCATCTGAATCCAATGACCAGATATTCATCAGGATGACTGGAGATGACCCAGGATGAGGCAATTGGGGTTAAGTGACTTGCCCAAGATCACACAGATAGTGAGTGTCAAGTGTCTGAGGTGAGATTTGAACTCAGGTCCTCCTGACTCCTGCCCTGGTGCTCTATCCACTGCATCACCTACCTGCCTGGCTAAGATTGATATTTTATACAGAAAGACTGTGGGAAAATCTAGGTGGGATTAAGGAGTGGCAAGTAGCCTGGGGGTGGGCCGGGTACAGACAATTGAGGAAGTTAAGTGGCTGGAGAGCCACAGTGAAGTGGGAGTTTAAAAGATTATTGACTGGGATGGTCTGGATGCCTCAGGTGATACCCCTGATCTGGGTTCAGGGGCTTTGGGGTCCAGGTCCCAAAGACATCGTCTTTTCCTTTTAGGGGTCCAGATTCCATCCCCATCAGCCCTGTGTACCCTTTAAACATGAAGGAGACAGGAAAAGCAGGGGAGAAGAAGACACATGCTCAGTTCCTGAGAATCACTCTTTGGCATAAGAGATCAGACTGACCTTCAAGAAGCAGTAAAGGAGCAAAAGAACAGAACAATCCAACCCCCTTGCCCCTTGTCTGTGGCTGCCCCACAGACATGGGGCAGAGGAATGAGCCAGGGTCAGGCAGCTGGAAGATATGGGTTCCAAACCCAGTATAGTGTATGGATTCTAGTCCTAGCTCTATCACTGACTTTCTGGTTGAGCTAGATGGGGGGGGGGGGGGGGGGGGGCGGGGTTATAATGCCCCTGGGGCCATATTTTTCTCTTCCGGAAAATGAGGGGTTTGGGCTACATTGATCCCTCCTAGCTTTAACATCCTGCAATTCTATGATTTTACTTCTATGATTCCACCTACACAAAATACCCACCACTGATCCCAGGTGATGTCAGCAGCACATTTTAGGGGTGTTATTTGGAAAAGCTGGCTTTGGATTGAATGCTCTTTGCTAGAGAGAAAAAGTCTGTTTTAGGTGGAGGGAAGAGAAGAGAGTGGCTAGAAACCTCTTTCTCGAAAGGAGATAGGTTTTTGTATTTTCGTGCCTTCTCCTTCCGTTCTCCACCTTTCCACCCTCCCCCAACAAATGAAGGTGCCTCTGCATCACAATGTGACTCAAAAGCTATAACTGGACCCTCCCAGAGAGTCTCACAGATTACTTATCTTCTATTGCTTTTAGCTCTAAATGTGATCATTTTCTCTCCAAACCCCTGCAGCTTCAAAGCATGGGGAGCCAGAATAATAATAGCTCACGTTTCCATTGCACTATAGCCCTGGGAGGTGGGCCACAAAGGATGCTTGTGACCATTTTACAGGTGAAGAAGTTGACGTTCCAAGAGAAGAAATGGCATTTCTTGGTGGTCCAAGTGGCCGTTCAGATTTCTAAGGGTAAATGCAGCCCCCTTCTCATTACACCATGCCGCAGCTCCACCTGTAGAGTCCAGAAATCCTCTGCCTACCATCATCATTCATTTTTTCTTGCTCTTTTCTTTTTCTTGTTTTTCAAATGGCAGTGCCTCTCCCTACATGGTCACCATTCACTCTTCCTGCCTGCCCAATAATAATAGCAAATATCTAAGTGCCTGAGAAGTTTGGGAAGGGGTGGGGAATGGAGGATTCTGGGATACCTCCCCCCCAAAGACCTGAGTACAGGGGCAGGTTGCCTGGAATGAATTTCTGGACTCAACCATTCTTGAAGTCAAGGTGGTAAAGATTTATTGTTATGCTTTGCAATGGGCAAGTGTTCTTAGGGAACCTGAGATTTGAAAGGGGAACAGGTAAAGTTTATGTAGGATATTCTACAATAAAACATTGCCAAATATATTAACGAGATGATTCAGCGTGGGATTAGGGAGTGGTTAAGGAGTGGTTAATTCTTAAAGGAACACGTACTTTTGGTATCTATGGTACAGGTATTTTACCCGGGGAAGGGGGAAAGGGCCAAAGCCCTGAGGGCCATAAGAAGGGAATCATCAAAAATGTCCAATTGACCCCCATTGCTCCTTTGAGGGGCAATTCTAGCTACAAGCATCTCACAACCTTTCCTGAGAACAGGGTCCTGAGAGAGTTTGACAAAGGCCATTATGTAGAAAACTTCTATTCATTTTCCTTCTAGGAACACAGTATAATTTTAACTGTAAGAGTATTCATTTTTAAAGTCCCCAGAATGGGCCATGTTTCGTGGCCCTCTAGGCGATACTGAGGTCAAACAGTGTTGCAAAAGAACACCAGTTTTTTCTTCTTAAGTTCTTTAGAGAAACTAAATTTTCCCCAGTTTTGTAAAAGACAAATCTAAAAGCAAATTTTTGGGGATTGAAGAGGACTGACCCATTTTAGGCATGGGGCTGGAAGGCCCTTCCTCCATAAAGGAAGATTTATGAGTAACCTACTGGGACCTGAGAGGTCAGGAACCCCTGCTTCCTCCCCCTCCCCCCAAAAAAAAACACTTCTAAGGTACTTGGAGAGAGAGAAGGGGAAAAGAAAAGGGAGAGACTTCCATACCTTCCAGTCTTGACTGGAGAGGAGCTGCAGTTCTTTGGCTCTTATTTTCCAATCCCCATAAAACCTTTATATGACAAATTAATACAAATTGGACAGGCCTTCCAAAAATCATATAAAAGATTTTGCAAAGCATTTCTTCATACAACAAATAAAGCAGCCCTGGGTATTGCTGAGATGTGACCTTCGGCAGCCTCTCTCCCTGAGGCAACACCCACTCAGGCCTCAGGCCCCACTCCCACCTCTCCTCAGGTGTCAGCTGATCTTTCGTCTTGCCAGCCTGATCCCCTGGCCTTGCAGACTAATCCAGTTCAGGCAGCACTCCCCAGTTCCTCCCTCAAAAGAAGTGAGACTTCCTATATCTCTAACCAAGTCCCCATCCTCACAGGCCCATCAGGGCTTTTTCCCCTAAGGAAGTGCCTGCTTCTAGTGGGACAATTAGAGTGTATGCTCTGTTCTCCATCTCAATCCTCATTCAGGTTAGAGAGAAACTGGGAAAATACTCAGAAGACCTCACTACCAAGGATTTTAATAGCATAACTCCCATTGCATCCTGGGCCATCTCCAGCCATCCTGATGAATATCTGGTCATTGCATTCAGATGGCTCTGGAGGAGAAGTGAGGCTGGTGACCCACACAGCCCTCCCTCACTCAAAGTCAAGTGCAAGTCATGTCATCATTTCTCTGATGGCATGGTCTTCTTCGGCAATGAAAGACGAACACAACAACAGTTTTACTCAGAGTTTATTGGGAAATACCCCAACGTGGGGTGGGGGCTACATAGAAATGGGTTTTAGGCCTAAAACATCACTAAATCAACTAACGGTCAAAGCTAACTGAGAAACAACCAGGGTGCCCCAATCAGCGTCTTGTTAGACAAGACTCATGTAAGGAGGTATACGTATGTCTAAGTCTAGGACACATATGACTGGTCAGTAAGTAGTAAATGTCGTTATAACCTAGTACACAGCCAGCTCAGCCAGTACACAGCTGTTTCAGACTAATAAATTCTATAGGTGCGACTGGCTACTGTATCAGGAAAAGAGATAAAAATTTTGCTAGGGCAGTCTGTCCTTGGGTTGGAGAGAAACTGCCTGGGTGAGTGTTTTGAAGCTAAGGAGAAATGTGCTTTTAGAATTGCACGGGCACCCAATCAGTGCCTTCTTTGTGCCAGGCACCGTACTAAGAGCTTTATGAATATTTTCCTCACAATGATCCTGGGAGGTAGGTGCTATTATTATCCCCATTTTACAGATGGGGAAACTAAGGAGGACAGAAGTTAAGTGACTTGTGTAGGGTCACACACAGCTAGAGTTAGGTCTGAGATCAGATTTGAACTTAGGTCTTCCTGACTCCAGGTCCAGGGTTCCATCTACTGCAGCACCTAGTTGCCTCCAACTGATTGTTTTCCTTAATACCAGCTAGGAGATTTTCTATGAAGTATGATATGAGGGGCACTGGGAAAGTTGTTCCCTCCCCAGGAACTTCCAAAAAGAGAGATAATGGGAATATGTAGAACAAAGGTGGTTTTTATATATTTGGAAAGTTATAGTAACAGGAACCAGAGAATCCCAGGCAAATGGGATACAAGAGCCCCAAACTTTGGAAGACCCTGGTTGAAGAGGAAAGACTTGCCATAAGATATAGCCACCACTATAGGACTTGACAAGGCCTTTGCTCACAGGAAGTCCCCACTGGCCATGAGGGGGCAATCAGTGGATACCATTAAGGAATTCAAATATGAAGGAGTAACAAGTCTCCTATCTTTAGAAAGTCCCTATTAGTGGGGATGAGAGGAGGGTGGACTTGTCCCTTAGCCTCAGTGTAAGGAGATGAAAAAGTCTTTGCTCCCAGGTGACTCCCATTATGAGGGAGTCATGATAAGGACCCTGCCCTCAGGGACCCCTTGGATCTGAGGGCCAACCAAAGCATGATCTACACAAATGCTATTGGGAGGAGCTGGGAAGCATCCTAAAGAGGCAGCCAATGACAAATGTTGAAAGAGGAGCAGGTTTAGAAATCCAAGAGAGGAAAGCAATAATAGCTAGCCTTCTATAGTGTTTTAAAGTTTGCAAAGAACCTTTCAAATTTTATCTCTTATGATGTTTACAACATCCCTGAGAGGAAAGTGATATTATTATCCCCATTTTACAGATAAGGAAATTGAGCAAACATATTAAGTGACTCTACCAAGGTCACATGGCTAAATAAATATCTGAGGCCAAATTTGAACTCTGGTCTCTGATTCCAGACCAGCACTGTATCTGCTGTGATACTCAGCTGTCTCTAAGGATGATGTGCTCCTATCAAAACAGGCCAAGTGGGCATGGGACCTAGCTTAGACTGCCCCCGTTTGAGGGGGAGCAAGTGAGAGGATGCAGGCATGGTGGGATCATGGTGGGATCTTCATGGAGGCACCTTGGAAGATCATTGAGTCCAATGTCCTCTTTTACAAAGGAAGAAATGGGGCCAAAAAGGAAGAGGCACTTGCCAAAAGCCCCACAGCAAGACAGTAGTGGATCCAGTCTCAAACCCAGACCTCAAGGGCTCTTACTACCACCTTATGTTGTCCCTGGCAAGGTCAGCTAATAAACACAAGTGCTTGGCAGACAGATGGGTCACAGATCTGGGGAGCAGCAGTTGCAATGGCTTTAAAAGTAGTTTCATGGAGTCTGAATGTGGAGATGGAAGCATGTAAGGAAAGCCGCACATTAAGCATCTATTAGTCTTTAAGATGACTCATTTCTGTCAAGGCAGCCAATCAGCACTTGAGGATGAAGAATAACAGCTACAGTTCCAATATTTTACCTTTAAATCACTTCAAAAGGTTTCATACTCAGGGGTTTTTAACCTGGGGTCCATGTATAGATTTCAGGGATTCTATTAACTTAGGTGGAGAAAATATTTCATCTGTATTTCGAGATAATTTGTTTCCTGACCCTGCTTCTTGAATGCTGTATTTTACACATTTAAAAACATTGTTCTGAGAAGGGGTCTGTAGGTTTTCATCAGACTGCCAAGGGGAACCTTGGCATGAAGAAGGTTAAGAATCCCTGCTATCACTAGAAGAAACACTAGAACACAAAATATTAGGGCCAGAGTATTCTTGCATTAATGTCATCAGGTAGGGAAGGGCAGGTAGGATGATAGAAGAAGCCCTTGGGTGGGACCTGAGTTCAAATTCTGTCTCTGGCATTTACTAGCTATATGGGACATGGCTAAGTTACTTAAAACCTCTATACGTCTCATTTTCCTTACTAGTAAAAAATAGGAGGGGAGGGGGTTGGATCAGATGACCGTAGGGATGGATCCCTTCCAACTCTAAATCTGCAATATTATAATGTAATAACAGCACTTACGTAGTACTTTAAGATTTACAAAGTGCTTTACAAATATCATCTCACTTGATTCTCACAATCACCCTGGGAGATAGGTGCTGTTATGATCCCCTTTTTACAGTTGGGAAAACTGAGGCAGACAGAGGTTAAGTGACTAGAACAGGGTCACACAGCTAGGAAGTGTTTGAGGCTGAATTTGAACTCAGATCTGCCTGACTCAAGGTCCAGAGCTTCATGCTCTTTGTCACCAGCTGCCTTTCCTTCTAAGGCCCAAGGATCTTTCGTACTCAAACCATCAGTGACTCCCTATTACTTCCTGACACCACATGTACTCTCTGATCCAGTAACACTGGTTTCCTGGTTCCACTGGTTCCACAAACAAGGCATTCTTCACCTCTTGACTTCAGCTGTCCTCCATGCCTGGAAAGCTCTTCCCCTTCCATTCTTACTACTAACTTCCCTGGCTTCCTTTAAGTCCCAACTAAAATCCTATCTTTCACTGGAAGCCTTCTCCAACCTCTCTTCATTCCAACGCCTTCCTTCTGTTAATTATTCCCTACTTATCCTGTTTATAGGTTGTTTTGTATGTACTTATTTGTATGTCATCTCTTGTATGTAGTCTGTGAGCTCCTTGAGGGTAAAACTGTCTTTTGCCTTTTTCTGTATCCCCAGTGCTTAGCATAGTGCCTGGTATATAGTAGGCACTTAATAAATGTTTGCTGATTGATTGATCACCAGGATAAATACAGACTCCTCAGACTAACATTTATGGAATTTAAAATCATGCCTCCCCCTAACTTCCCTACATCCATTAATGGCATCACCATTTCCACAAGTCACCAGATGCACAACTTGTGAATTATTCTTGACGTTTAGCTCTTAAGCATCCAAATATCTAATTGGTTGCTAAGTCTTTTTAATTCTTTCTCCACAAGATCTCTCACATCCCTTTCTCTGCACTTATACCCTGGCCACTTCTGTCCAGAACCTCATCACTTTTTGTCTAAATCAGTCTCCTGAGTGGGTGACAGTGGCCCCTGGGACACTGTGGTCTAACTCTAAAGGGACAACCCCAACAGCTGGTTATGAGATCATATCTGTAAAGCTCTTACCACAGTGCTTGGCACACAGTAGGCATTACATAAATTCTAGTTATTATTGTATTGTCATCACCATCATCATCATCATCATCCTAGCTCCTGTATTTACTTCCTGTACAACTGTGAGCAATTTACTTCCCTTTTCTGGTCATCATGTTCTTCCTTTATAAAATGAAGGCATCTGGCACCAGATAATCTTTAAGGCCCCTTCTAGCTCTAAATCCTATCTGTGACTTTGCAACTTCTCAAGATGAATAACACGTTGGTACACGAATGGGATACAAGCTTCTATGCCGAAGCCCAGATCACCTTTTTCATCCCCCAACAGGAATACTGCAATAGGAAAGGGATATGTTTGACCTAGAAATCTGACAGTTAAGTGTTGTCTTGAGCAAAGGCAGTGCAATAGGACAGCATTTGAGTTCAATACCCATGTTCACTTTAGTTATATCATCACATCATGTTGGTAATTATCACCCTGGAGTCCCATGGACCATCTACAAATGGCAATAATGCCAGTACAAGGATGCATTCTCAGTCTATTACCCAGACCACCCATTTTGGCAGCATCTCTTTGGTTGCCCAAATTCCCATCAGCATTTCAGGCTTTTGCTTATGAAAATGCTTCTTTTCAGTCCTAAATTATCATTTCCTAGAATCATAGAATGTCAGGGCTAGGAGGAACCTTAGAACACAAAGTGCTTGAGTTTGATGGAACTTAGGATGTAGAACGACAAAGCTGGAGGGGACCTTAGAACAGCACTGTCAAACTCCTTCCCTGCTGAATGTGGGCCAGAACCAGATTAAAAGCTAACTGAGAAATGCTTAACAAAATAAATAAAAATACAGTATGACATAGATGATGCTGACTTGTGGTTTTTTAAGCCAGTATGAAGCCTAAAGGGATCTGTTTCTATCTGAGTTTGACAACATTGCCTTAGAACACAACATCAAAGCTAAAAAACCTTAGAACATAGAATGACTGGGCTCCATGAAACTTCACAGTGGAATATCAGAGCCATTAGAAAACTTAGAATATAAAATGTTGGAGCTGGTTGGACCTCAGAGAACATTTAGTCCAAGGGTTCTTTACCCTTTTTTTGTGTCATAGGCCCATTTGGGAAGTCTGGTGAAGTCAATGGACACCTTCTCAAGATGATTTTAAATAAAATACATAGAAATATGAAAGAAACCAACTATATTTAAATACAGTTATCAAGCTGGGTTGTTTTCTTTCTTTCAGGAGAAGAGGGAAAATTAATGGCCAGAGATGGAAAGGTGGTTGTTGGAGGGGTGGAGGGGAAGGGAAGCGGGAAAGTGACCTTGCCAAGTTCATACATTAAGCCAGCAGCCAAGCTAGCCGAGAACACCAATCATGCCACAGTATTCTATGTGCTGAGCCCTCTCTCCTCTTTCTTCATAACTTTCCTCCTACTTCATTGTAGGCTGGTAGAAACAGGACTATTTACAAAGCTATATGAATGACCTGAAAAATATCACCCAAGTTCTCTATTCCCTGTGTGCAAAAGGAGGCTGACCAGCTCAGCTCCCTCCACACCTCCCCTTTCCATCAGAGTCTAGTGAGATTGTTCAAGATTAAAACTAATCTGAAAAAGCACATGGCACCCCTTGGAAATATAAGTGCAATATAAATTGGAGTTATTATACCATATCTGAATCATTATGGCTCCTGGTACTCCAGGGCCTCCTTCATGGCTGCCTTAATTTTCCTGTTCCTCTTTCCTTAGGAGAGCACAGAACACTTCGCCACATGGACACTTCAGGCATTTAAAGTAATAATCACCAGCATTAGAATACCATCCATGATTATAGAACTTTTATACTTTCCAAAACGTAAGTAGCAGCCTCGTGCAGCAGAAGGAGCCATGGTCTAGAAGCCCGGAGCCCAGAATCCTGGCTTTGAGCCCTTAACACCTTTGACAAGCAACTTCTTTCTGTCTCAGTTCCTTGATCTGTAAAATGAGGAGACCAGACCAGATGATCTCAAAGGCCCCTTCCACTTCTGTCATCATATCTCCATTCTGTGCTCTGAGAGGTGGCATGGGGTACAAAAACAAGGTCTAGGTTGAAATCTAAGCTCTAACACTCGTGACTCTGAAGCCATGGACTCACTCTGAACCTCAGTTTGTTCATATGGGGCTGTTGTAAGGAAAACCTTTAGGAAATTTTAGATCTCTATGGAAACAGGAACTCATAATTATAATGCTTCTTCAAATAGCCCCCCAACAATGGGGAATAAGTGCTTATTTTATGGAAGGTCCAGGACCATGAAGGCCTCATAGGGGAATCCTCAAGGAGCTCCTCATGTCCCAGACAATAAGGTGTTCTCAAAGCTGCCCTGAGATCTGGTAGGGGATGGTCTGAGGTCCAATTTCTAAGCAAGCCTTCTTCTTCCAATCTGGGCTTGGCCTGGATACAGCCCAAAATAAAAGTCCAATGGGTCTTTTCAGGTAGTTGGGGTATATCCTCAAATAGAGAGGGAACAGCCCTGTCATGCCCGGGAATCTGAACCTAGGAAGTATGAGGGCGGGGTTCAGAGGATCATAGCATCATAATGTCATACATCTAGAGTTAGAAGAGAGCTAGAGACCATCTCATACAACTACATTTTATTAATGAAAATACTGAAGCCTGAGAAAGCTCAAGTGATTTACTCGAGGCCACACATTGTAAATGTCAGATAGCTGAGATTTCAATCCATGTCCCTTGACTCCAAATCTATCAATCTTTCCCAAGCAGAATGAGTTGCATTGAGAAAGCGTAGGCTCCTCCTGCTAAAAGAACTCCAAGCAAAGGCTAGCTGACCACTTTTCAGGTATGTTATAGTAGGGACTCTTGGCATATAAGTTATACAAAATGGATATATTATACTAAATTATATCAAATAGGTAGGTAGATAGATAGATAGATGAATAAATAAAATACTAAAGTGCCACTAAGTTCTTTCCAACTCTCAACTTTTGAGAACCTTTCCACTGTGCCATGAATTCAAATACATTTGTAATTGTTAGAAATAGAATGATTCTACAACTAGAAGGAATCATAAAAATGCAACTATTCCTTCCACAAATGGCACAGCTAAGACCCATAAAGAAAAATGACAGATCAAGATCATACAGAAAGTCAGGGGTAGAACCAGGACTCAAACCTAGGACTTGGGAGAATCTCTTGTTCTCCAGTAGGAGTTCCTTCACAGCCACTTGGGAGAAAAAGGAACCAGTCCCAATGGGGAACATCAACATTAGTATAATGACCACAATAATATCTAGCTTTTATATAGTGCTTTTTCCCCTAAGATTTACAAAACACTTTACAAATATTATCTCATTTGATCCTCAGCTATCTGCATTTTGTAGATAAGAGTAACTGAGGCAGATTCCAGTCATCCTGATCTTACCACTGGTCCCAGATGGCTCTGGAGGAGTGAGGCTGCTGACTTTGTATAGTCCTCCCTCACTTAAATCCAATTCTCTTGCAAGTCACTTTCCTGATGTCATGATCCTCTTCAAGAACAAAGAATAAACAATGACTTATCCAGGGTCACACAACTGGTAAATATCTGAGGTCGTATTTAAGCTCAGGTCTTTCTGACTTCAGGCACTATGTTGTACTCATTGAATCACCTAGCTGTCCTCACTACCAGGCTCTGACTGGAAGGAAGTAGGAGGCTGAGATATTCTGGTAGCAGAACCAATGAGAACTAGATTAGAGCTTTCCCCAAACATAGCTAGAACAGTCCATAAGATAGGACAGTAAACAGTCATTTAGATACCCTCCACCTGTGCCTATGATACATAGCCAGAATATGAATTGTCTAGGGAAGCCTGGTGAGGATTCCCCTTCCTAGAGTAAGGCTATAGAAAATGGGCTTTATTGTTGTGTCCAGTTCAGGCACAAGGGGAATAGGATCACAGAAGTGAAAATCTGAATAACTGACTTGGACACAGGTAACAGGCTCATTGTATATGGGGGACTCCAGGGCAGAGGCGCAATGGGCAAGGGGGTGAGGTGGGGTGGGGGGGTGGGAGCAGTGTGTTGTATTAGAAAGTACTTGATTTGGAATAGGAAGACAAGAGTTGAAATCCGGGCTTTGGGCAAATCCCTTAACCTATCTGAACCCCAGTTTCCTCATCTGCAAAAGAAGGGAGGTGGGGAGGTGATAATCTCAATGTTCCTTCAAGCTGTAAATCTTGTGATTCTTTAAGTAACAAGAAGGCAGATTTTGGTTCAATATATGGAAGAACTTCTTAATCATTAGAGCTGCTTTACAAAGGTAAAGGATGCCTGGGTAATCAAGTAAACAAACATTTATTACTATGCTCTTGACACAGTATGGAGATCTAGGGATGCAAAGAAAGGCAAAAACAGCCCTTGCCCTCAAGAAGGTAATGAGGGAGACAACATACATATAAACAACTGTATATATATATATAACAAGTCACATTCAGGGTAAATGGGAGGTTGGTTGTTGTCCTTCATCTTCGAAAAGGACCAAAATGACATCACCATTGTAAAATGAAATTTCAGTGTGTCCAACTGTGACTGATCAAACAAATATGAGCTGGGAATGCTCTATCACAGGTTGGGCACAGATAGTCCATGTGAATATTTGGGGTGGATATCCTAAATTTGCTCATCCTAAGTTTACTTTGTGCTGTCTCAATTCTACTTTGCCCAAAGAGCACAGCACCTTTTCTTACATGGGCACGCCATGCTGAGTGATCCTGTGCCAGCATCTCGCGTGTTGCACAGTCAAATCCACAGTTCTTGAGAGAGACCTTGAGAGTGTCCTTATATCGTTTGTTCTGGCCACCATGTGATCACTTGCCCCATGTGATTTCTCCATAAAATAATCTTTTTGGCAAGCATACATTTTGCATTTGAACAACGTGGCCAGCCCATCAGAGTTGCGCTCTCTGAAGCATCGTTTGAAGACTTGGCATGTTTTCAGCCATGTTGACAAATGCTTTCAATGAAAATGAACACGGCATCAAGGTCAACTACTGTTTTCAGCCAAATGGGAGGTAGTCTCTGAAAGAAGGCACTAGCTTCCAGGAAGAAGGGAAGGAAGGAAAGAAGGAAGGAAGGAAGGAAGGAAGGAAGGAAGGAAGGAAGGAAGGAAGGAAGGAAGGAAGGAAGGGAGGAAGGGAGGGAGGGAGGGAGGAAGGGAGGGAGGGAGGAAGAGAGGGAGAAGTAAAATGAATTGTATGGTTATAACGACTTGTCTTAACTCTAAAGAAGAGATGAAAAGATGTACATCCCTCCCTTCTTTCCAGAAACAAGGAATATGGATGTAGAATGGTGCACATACTATCAAATTTGGAGGGAATGCTGATTAGTCTTTCTGAACTGTTTCTTTTTTTATTTTATTTTTTATTCTTTTACAAAACCTTACTTGCCAAGTAGGAGAGGGGGAAGAGATATATTCAGAAACAAAGGTAATGGAAAAACAAAAGAAAATTTAGAGTCAAACGAAAGAATGGGTAGGAATTCAACAGGCCAAAATAAAGGGATGGCAATCCAAGCACCAGGAAAGTGTTAGCAAAGGTTAGCAAAGACAGAAACACAGAGTCCATTTGGAAGTAGAAAGCTGTTCAGTTTGACTATGAACAATAGAATCTGCATAGGGCTTTAAGGTTCACAAAGCACTTTTCAAATAGCATCTCATTTTATGCTCACAACCACCTTGGGAAGTAGGTGCTGTTACTGTTTCCTTTTTACAGAGGAGGAAACTAAGGCTTGGAGAGGTTAAGTGACTTGACAAGGGTCACAAAGGTAGTAAGAGTATGAGTTGGGATTGGTACTGGGATCTGCCTGACTCCAGGCACAATGCCAGCATACTTCATCTCCTTCGAGCATAGAAGCACAGAGAAGAGTGCTTCTCTCATAAGAGAAGGCAATAGCAGATTATAGATGACCTTGAATTCCAAGAAGAGAAGTCTGAAGTTGGTTTAAGAGACAGTAGACAGCCATGGAAGATTTGGGGGCAAAGGGTGACATGATCTGATCTCTCAGAAATAGGGAGACCCTGAAGGCAGCTGTGGAAAATGTGAATCCGACAGCAAAGGAAGAATTGGAAATTAGAAAGCCATTGCTATCGTCCGGGCCAATGGTGATAAGAAGCTGTATAGTGCTGGCATTGGGGTGGGAAGAAGGGGATGACATAAGAACTATTGTGGAGGGGGAATCTCAAGGCCTCAAAAATGACTTGTTCATGAAATATGAGGGAGAAGGAAGGGTCCAAGATTTCCCCTGGCTCTGCACATGGAAAGCAGTGTGCATGGAGGAAAACCAGACAGAAATACTGGAGTCTGAAGGGAGAAGTCAGAGATTTAAGCTCTAGCTAACCTTACTGTCAGAATCATAAAATAAGACTGACCATAGGGGACAGGATTAGCGAGAAACATTTGTAGACATGTTGAGTTTGAGACACTGGTAGAATATCGAGGTGAAGAAGCAGGAGAGATTGAGGTGACTCCATATCCCAAGCTGGAGAGTAAGGGATGCTGGAAGGTAGAAAAGAGGGGTGAGGACGGGTGACCAGTCAAAGGTGCCTGCCTGCCTGGGCTTACTCATTGGCCAGATGGAGGAGGCTGATGACCTCTGAGCAGGGGGAATGAGGCAGCCGGCCTGGCTGAAGACATCTGTGTGTCAGCTGCTCTCCTCCACCCCTGGCCCGTGTGTGTGTGTGTGTGTGTGTGTGTGTGTGTGTGTGTGTGTGTGTGTGTGTGTGTGTGTGAGCGCGTGTGTGTGTGTGTGTGTGTGTGTGTGTGTGTGTGTGTGTGTATGGGGGGGAGGGCGGGAGGGAGACTGAGAGAGACTGAAGGAGCCTTCCTGCTTGCCGGGAGGGAGCTCCCAGCAAGGATGCCTACAAACTTCCCTCCCTTGGAGTCTCTCTTCTCTCCCACCCACACAGGCAGGAGGGGGTAGGGAGGACTACAGGAGGGCTCATCATCTGCTAAAGCACATGCATTCTCTGGGAAGACAGTCTTCCCTGACACAGGAGAGGCAATTTCTATAAAGGTTTAAGTTGGCAAAGGAAGGGGGCTGAGTGGGAGGCTGGGGAAGCCTGCCTGGGTCCAGGCAAAGAAGCTATGAGAATGAGAGGCAACCTTGGCTCTATACTTCTCCCTAGCTGGAAGCAAGCTCCAGAGGTCATTTGGGACTTCCCCTGGCTACCAGGAGGACCAAGCAGAACCAGATGGGGCCCTACGACCTCCTTACAATGAAAACAAATCCCTCAGGCACCCATTCATTCCCCTGTCAAAGACAGGAAAGTGACAAAAACTATACTACATGGGATATTGGAAAGGATTTGAAGATTATCTGCAGCAGAGGTTCTTAAGCTGGGGTCCATGAGGCAGCTAGGTGACCTGGTGGGTGGATGGAGTCTGGCAGGGAAGTCAGAAAGACCTGAGTTCAAAGTCAGCCTCAGACACTTCCATATATGTATGACCTTTGGCTTAACTTCTATCTGCCTCAATTAGATCTATAAAATGCAATTAATATTAGCACCTATCTCTCAGGGTAGACAAATTTAATATTTGTAAAGTGCTTATCATAGTACCTGATACATAGTAGGCACTTAAAAATGTGTATTTCTTTCCATGAACTCATCTTTCAAAAAACCATTTTTATAACTTTATTTCAGTGTAGCTAGTTTTCTTTGTAATCCTATGTGTTTTATTTACACATTTAAAAACATTGTTATGAGAAAGGGTCCATGGCCTTCACAAGAAAACCAAAGGGGCATATGACACACAATAGTCCTATTTTCTCATTTTATAAATAAGGAAACTGAGGTCCAAAGAGAGAGAGGAACTTGTCCAAGGATACACGGTCAGTCAGTGATGGTGCCACTAGAACTCAGGTCCCATGGTATTTCTGCCAGTACAAATGATTTATCATTCCTTGTCTGAATGGCAATTCATGGCAATCTAAACTTGATTATTTTGTCCAACCTCCTGGTCTTATAAAACAGGAAATTGAGGTCCAGCAAGGGCTCATGGTTTCCCAAAGTTAACACAGGGAGTTAGTGGCAAAGACATGGAGGAGAAGGAAATGATACGAAAGAGGACTTGATGTCAGGAAGACTCATTTCAAATCTCAGCACCATCACTTATTAGCTCTGTGGTTTTAAGGAAATCCTTTGCCTACCCTCCCCTGCCTTCCCTTCCCTTCCTTTCCCCTCCCTTTCCCTCCCTTCCCCTCCCCTTCCCTGCCTTCCCTCCCCTTCCTTTCCCCTCCCTTTCCCTTACCTCCCCTCCCCTTCCCTGTCTTCTCTTGCCTTCCCTTCCCCTCCTTTTCCTTCCCCTCTCCCCAGCTTTCTCTTCTACAACATGGGAATAATATTGTAGGTGCTATTGATCTCATACGGTTGTTGAGAGGAAATGCACAAAGTGCTCTAGAAAAGAGAGCTGTTATGGTAATAGTTGTGATGCTGACGATGAGGGTGGGAGCGGTGAAGACGGGGATGTCACTGAAGGATGGTTTAATTCACTTCAGAGAACATTTAATAGATGACTGCTATATTCAATGCCGCAATAGAATTAAAGGGGGGAGGGGGTGGAATTAAACAAACTCCCTGCCTTTAAGAAGTTTACATTCCACTGGGTGGTTGGAGTGGGAGGCAGGGAATCAGCATAATAACGATATCTAGCATTTACTGTAGCATTTTATGGTTTGCAAAATACTTTACAAATATTATCTCATTTGAGCCTCACAACACTCTGTAGAGTGCTATTATTATTGCCATTTTACAGATGAGAAAACCGAGGCAGAAAGAGGTTAAGAGACTTGTCCAAGGTCATACAGCTAGTAAGAGTCTGAGGCAGGATTTAAACATAGGACTTTCTGACTCTAGCACTCCATCCATTGAGCAACTGTCTCGTGGACTTGGGTAAATAATTAAAAAGCAATTTAAAAATTTGGAAAGAGTGCCAATAAACAGAGTGATCTGAAAAGTTCCCCAATAAGAAGCAACAGTCCTTTGATGGAGACTAGCAGTTCCAAGAAGCAGAAGGGGGGAGGCATCTCACTCCAGGCACAGGGAAGCCCCCTTGTGCAAATGACTCAGTGGGCCAGATGAAGGGTAAGGGCAGCCACTAGTGGGCCAGTTTTATGGTAACTAAAAATGAGGCGTTGTTGTTATTGCTCGGTCATTTCAGTCATGTCTGGCTCTTCTTGACCCCATTTGGGGTTTTCTTGGCAAAGATAACTAGAGTGGTTTGTCATTTCCTTCTCCAGCTCATTTTACAGATGAAAAACTGAGATCAACACGGTTAAGCCACTAGTGGAGTAATTTAACTGTAATGAGGAAAGGAAAGTAATATGAAATCGAAGAAGGAATCAGATCATTAAAAGCTTTAAATGCCAAGCAGAGCATCTTGTATTTTTACCATAAAGGCAGTGGGGAGCCATTGAAGATATTAGAGTAGGGGATGACATGTTCAGATCTATGTTTTAGGAATATCAATTTGTCAGTTGTGTAGAGAGGATATGGTGTAAAAAAAAAGTCTGAAGAAAG
This sequence comes from Notamacropus eugenii, assembly GCF_028372415.1. Taxonomy (NCBI): domain Eukaryota; kingdom Metazoa; phylum Chordata; class Mammalia; order Diprotodontia; family Macropodidae; genus Notamacropus; species Notamacropus eugenii. The sequence goes on along the minus strand of NC_092875.1, from coordinate 91,024,828 downwards.
AGAGATCAGTTAGGAGGCTCTGACAACAGTTCTGGTAAGAGGTAGGAATATAGGTTATAGGATCATAGATTTAGAGCTGAAAGAGACCTTGAAAACCATTATGTCCAATCCCATCAGTTTCCCACATGGGAAAACTGAGGCGTGGACAGTTATCATGACTTGCCCAAAGTCTTATATAGTAAATAACTAAACCAAAATTTGAACAGCGGTCTGAATCCAAATCCAACAGTCTTTCCATTCCACAACCTTGCCTTTGGGTAGGAAGGGGCCTAAACCAGGGTTGAGGCTATATAAGTAGAGAAAAGGGGATGGATGCAAGAGATACTGCGCATTGTTGGGAGTGGCTGTGGCTGAAGTCATGATGTTAGATGGATGTGGTGATGATTAAATATCTCCTGTAAACCTTGAGCTGTATGAGAACAAGAAAAAATATGTTTTTATAGAGGAATCCAATCCAGTGTTCTGCCTACGGTAGGTGTTTAAACAGTGTAGAAATAGTCAAACAATTGTGACCTCACTTTCTAATGGTTTGTAGGGTCAGCCATATGGCACTGATGCCCAACAGAATTATTTTGGGCTAACAAAAACAATTCAGGGCTAGGTAACCATATCTATCATACAAGATCAAAGGGACCCTTGTAGCCAGTGGGATGGTGAATGAAGGGAACCTGGAGATTTCCCGATCACTCGCACTACTCATGGAGTTTGTTCCAGAAGGCTTCCAGGAAGATAAAGATTTTCCCTATGTGAATATCAAAGACCTACAAAAAAAAACTTTATTATTAGTATTGGCATTTTTTCCTCCACTCAGATCCTAAGACCCTCAGAAACAGAGGGGGGTCCATGGAAAGACCAAGGTGACTTGAGTGCCAGAGAGGGGGTTGACTTGACCAATGTCACTCAGCAAATCTGTGCCCCGGATGGACTTAGAGCCTCCATCTTCTGACTTCTGGCATCCTATGGTGCATCAGAGCTCTCTCAGAAGCCATCAAATGTGAACCTCACCCACAGCTCTGGGCTGGCTCTGTCCTTCCAGCCCTGGGGCTTACCTCATTAGCTTGAGCATTCCCACAGCCCGGGGGTGGGTGGGGGTGGGGTGGGAGAGGAAGGTGTCCATCAGAGATTGCTCCATTCTGGATCTGGGAAGCCTGGTTCCCATGGCAACGAAGGGCTGTGGGGGCAGGGGCGACTAGGAAGGAAGACAGAGAAAACAGAGGGTTTCTATATGAAAAACAACAGCTCCCAGAATGGGCAAGTGGGGAGGAAGAGGGAGTTTGCCAGGAAACCCTGACCCCCTAAATGAGGGGGTTCATTTCTCTGACTTAATTCTGGTTCTTTTCATAGGCATATAGGAATAAGGTATACAATTTGACAATAGAAACTTGGAACTTGCACTTTGGGGGCAGCTATGGAGGGGGTGAGGTAGTTAAAAGAGCTCTAGGTCAGGAGCAAATTGACCTCAGTTAGAATTCAGGCCCTACCATCTACCTATCTGGAGGAAAATGACCTTACAGCACAGTCCATACTCATGGAGTGAATGAGCTTTGACCCACAAACAGGGGTAGTAGGGGCAGGTTCATGCTTCCCACATGAGATCACTACGTCAGGGTCCCACCCTCACTCTCTAACCTCCTCAAGGACAAGGGCTACAGAACCCTGAAGTGGACTGGAATGAGAAGCGAAGCTGTTTAGTGTTTTCTGTCTTTAAAATAAATCCCACAGGAGCTCTTCTTCTCTGGACAGGAAGAGTGAGGAGAACGTTCTGAGAGTGAGGTATCCAGGAGCCATGTGAAGAAGGCATAGATGCGAGAGTAATGATGTTGGGTGCCATGGATAATGAGAGGAAGCTTCCTCACTGAAACAGAGAGGAAGGTGAGATATGGATAGAAAGATAGGTGGCTGGCAACCTAGACAGGCACCTATCCTATAAGATAAAAGTCTAATCTCCTTTGACTGGCATTCATGGTTTTTGCCTGTCTAGGTTGGAAGCAATAAAAGATTTGTGAGCCGTTGAGTTTGAGGAAATTAATCTCTGTAATTATCTATCTGCCTCCCTCATAGAATATTCTGGGCACAGAATCACAGAGCCAAATCCAACTTCCCTCCCATGCAGGGGTCATAGGGATCATAAACATATAGAATTTAAAGTTGGCAAGGATCTTATAGTCATCTCATCCATCCACCTCACTTTACAGAAAACGAAACTGACTCAAAGAAGTCACAGAGCTGTAATAAGCAGAAGTGGGATTCAAAGCCAGGCTTTCTGAGGATCTTTATACATTTCTCTGTTTATCACATTGGAGAGGTGTGTGTGTGTGTGTGTGTGTGTGTGTGTGTGTGTGTGTGTGCATGCGCTTGTGCATTTTTGTACATACCCCATGTTTTCATAATGCCTGGGACCAAGAGATCTTTGTTCATTAGAGGGAATTCACTTTTGACTATACCTCCCAGAAACCTGTACATACACTCTACCCAGTATCAAGTTTGTGCTGGTAAAGTTTAACAAATAGCTCTGCAGAAACGGGGACAAAAAGTAAAATTGGCACACTTTTAAAATTAATACACATTATTAATATTTTCTCCATTACTTTTTAAGTCTAGACAATCAATGAAACAATAAATCAAGCCCTGATTTGTCACATTTGTCAATTTCCAAAGTATAAATGCTCACACTGAAAATTTAACAATCCTCTCTCGGGAGCCAGGTGTGGGTGACTCCATCTCACCCCTGCACCAGCACCCACTCTTGCCAAGTAGGTGGACTTCTATCGCACACGGTTCAAAAGTCTGCAAGATGCTGACTGCAGAGGATATTGAAAGGGAAATGAGAGAGACTAGGAAAAATGACAGTTATGACCAGACCACGCTAGGTGTGACCTAGCCAGGAGAAGCAATTTTAGTGCTGAGAAGTGAATGCTGAGTGGAGAGAAGTCTCTAGCTCTCTCAGGGCTATCTGCATTATTAGTATGATTCCATGAGTGAACTGATGGGCCCCTCTCCCACCCCATGGAATTGACAGAGGGGTTAATTGGGAGTTAGAGAGTGATTTCCACATACGTGCTGGGGATGGCAATCATTTGGAAATGGGTGCTGAGAGTACTTAATACTTGATGCAATTCCTTGTTACCCTATTACCTTGCCATTCTGTTTTAATTAAATGGCTTTGCATTAAATTTATGTGTCATTAGATGAGGTCTAGTATAAAGAGTTATGTTGGTGGAAGCTGAGAGCTGTAAATTTGAATAGATAACGATTCTAATATTTTAATTATCTATTCCAATAACTACCCCTTGAAGCTGAATATGGTTGAAGGGGGAAGGGTGGCATATTCAGACAAGGGCTATACATGTATTTCTTTCTCTTCCTTTCAAGTCTCTTTTTCAGTCTTTGCATCTGTCTCTATGTCTCACTTTTTACTCTGTTTCTTTTTCTGTCTCTGTCTTGGGATCACTTTCCCTGCCTCTTCCTTCCTATTTCTATTTCTGTCTCTCCCAGTCTGGATTTTAACTGCCTATTCTTTTTTCTTCTTCTTTCTCCTTCTTTCTATTATTTTCTTCATCCTCCCCACCTCTCCTCTCTCTCCTTTTTCTCCCCTCCCTTGTCCCTCCTCATGCTTCTGCCTCTTCCCTTTTTTTCTGTCCTTCTTTCCTCCCCTTCCTTATATCTTTACCTTTTCCTTCTCTCTCTCCTTTCCTGCTCCTCTTTTCTTTGTTTCTCTTTCCCCTCCCTCCTCCATTTTCCCTTCCTTTTTCTTTCATCTGTCTCCTTGTCTCTATCTCTCTTTGTCTATCTTTGGATCAATTTCTGTCCCTCCTCTTCCCCTTCCAATATTTCTGTTCCTTATCTCCTCCCAAAGTGTTTCCTGAGAGGGGAAGGTATCTAAGATGGAGAAGTGACTGCTTTTCCCCCACAACAATTATTTGTTGGGGAGGAGGCTGAAATCTGCCAAGTTTCACTTTCCCCAGGTCACCCTTCAATCTGTAGTCTGAATGGGCCTCAACAGACTCACTGCCTACATGTGCCAGGTAGGAAAGACTTACCCCAATTACATGACCCCACATAAATACTGGCATCCTCCCACTCTCCGTCTGCTCATAGCAGGAATGCCCAACATTGTAATGTGTTTACCTGGAGCTTTAGGCAGGAAACAGAGCCAGTTAGTTCCTCTTGCAAGCCCTAATGGGAGAGAGAGAAAGAGAGAGAGAGAGAGAGAGAGAGAGAGAGAGAGAGAGAGAGAGAGAGAGAGAGAGAGAGAGAGAGAGAGAGAAAGAGAGAGAGAGAGAGAGAGAGAGAGAGAGAGAGAGAGAAGAGGGGGGAGGAAGGAAGGGATGGAGGGAATGAAGGGAGGGAAGATTGAGAAAATGGATATTATCTTCCATTTATCTATATATAGATATGATTTTAAAATGCTTCAGGATCTTATTTGGACCACAAACCACTATTTCTCAATTTCAGTATTTCTCTCAAATCCCAAATGATCCAGGAGCAAATAGAAAATCTGTTTGTCTTTTAAAACCCTTCACAACCTGTTTTCTCCCTGCCTTTCCATTCTTCTTATACTTTATTCCCCTCTACATACCCTCCCATCCTCTTTACTATTCCTCTCACACAAAGCTCCTTCTCCCAGCTCTGTGTCTTTTCACTGTTTCCCCTAAGCCTCATAGGTTTCCCCTCCTTGTGTCTGCCTCTTGGATTCTCTGGTTTCCCTGACTTTTCCTACAAGTCTTTGTTCTGACAATTCCCTCTCCCTCTCCCTACCTTGTACTTCTCCCGCCCTCCCCTCATTTAAGTTATATACATGTATATGTATATCTATATATCTAGTATATGCATAGTTGTGTGCACGACTCCTCCTCCCCTTAGAATATGAGAGGGAAGGACCATGTTTTTGCCTTCCTTTTTATTCCTAGAGATTAGCCCTGTACCTAACATAAAAAGGCTTAATAAATAAATGCTTAGTGACTGACCTCATTCAGTAAAAAAATGATCATGAAAACACTGCATGTTTCCAAACCCAAATAGCTGCTATTTATGGTTCCATTATGCTACCAATGACCCCTCTAATCCCAAAACCTAACATAGGCCTACTAGATGTGGGTCAGAACATGTGATGGTAAAAATCTTAGACCAAGAAACCCGGGTTCAAGTCCCAGCCCTGTCCCTCCCTCAGTGGGTGACAGAGGTCACTTAACATCTGAGTTTCAGCTTCCTCATTTGTAAAAAGAGACGATCAATTTAGATGACTCTTGAGATCTCTTCTAGCTGTAGATCTATCAGTCTGTTTTATACAAAATGGACTTAAATAATTCAAATCTGTGTGGCACAGTAAAAGCAGTATTGGACTTGGACTAAGAGGACCTGAGTTCAATTTCTGGCAGTGCCATTGGTGATCTCAGTTTCCTCATCTGTACAATGACTATATTACCTACACTGTGAAATCTACAATAGTGTGAAATTCTACCCTGATATTTTTCCAGGAACCAAAGAGCTGGTTTATAAGAACATATTTTGAAAAGTTAAAACCATAACCCAAATATGAGGTGTCACTATTCTGAAGACATCTCTGATATTTGCTCATGGAAATCAGGCCATCCCAGCTTACTGATTAAGTCTGCAGGGTGAGGGCTTGCAATCTAAATGGTTTTTATGATGACAAAAAAAAGATCACCGGGTTGTTTTTTCTTTTTTGGGGGAGTGGGAAGGAAAGGACACTGATGAACCATTAAAAGGTGACAAATGTTAGATGTCAATCTGTGACACTCAAGGGAAAATCAGACACAGAGTCATAGAATTGTAGAATCTTAACCCCTTAGAATCACAGAATTTTGAAAGTCAAAAGGAAATTCTGAGATCATTTATTCCAATTTGATGGACCACCCTCCCCAAAAGGCTCATTCTGGAGTATAGGACACCCTGGCCTATTAAAGCAGATACCTTCCTTAAGAGCGAAAACCAGAAAGTTTTTGAGTTTGGGCCTTATTATGACCTTATACCCATAGTCCAAGTACCAGCCTAACTAAATCTAAGCAGGCTTACCACCAGGTGGCCTGTAGGTTGGTGAATGTTTTAGTCACAATAATTCTCAGCAACCACCTACTGAATTATAAAGAGGCTGAAATCTGTGTTAGGTGGTGGAAGTGACCACTCTATCTTAGAATTCATAATAGAAAGGAAGGGGAAAAGAGGCATAATCTGACATGCATCCTATACAGGGGGAGAGTAGATTTTAAAGATAAAGTCCTATGGTATAAAATCCTACAAACAAAATCAATCAAGAAGGGATAGGAAGCTATCAAGAGTGAAATTCTGAGGACACAAATAGAAACAATTCCATTGAGGAAGGGGAAAAGGGGGTTATCTAAGGAGACTGCCAGAACAGCACAGGAGATCAATTTGTACTTTGCATTGACATATGTAGATCACAGAAGCAGGGACAGGTAACTTGAGTATAATTTGCAAGAATGGCAGTTATGTAACAGTAAGGTCTGGAGTGCTTAAGCTCATTATTTGAAGTTGGGGAGAAAGCCCAAAGAGAAAAAAATAAAGGGCTTTTTTATCTCCATAGGAGAAAAAAACAGAGCATCAAGAAAGGGATAGACAGAACAGTGGTAACAAGCAGTAATGAGAAGACTGAATTATTTAACTCTTACTTTGCTTACATGTTCACCCCTGGGAAAGATGATATCTGGTTTAGAAAGGAAAAGACAAACATAATTAAAACCTAAGATAAACAAGCAGCTAATATAACAAGGCACGCCCAGAGTGCCACTGATGTAATTCATCATGTGGAAGAGGTCAGAGAGCCTTCTTCTGGGTCAGTCATGATGGCGTATAATGGGAATGCCTTGGAGAGACTTCGGAGTCTCCGTGGACCTTCAGTAACTGGTTCTGGTCTGCTAACTACATGGAAAATGGCAGCCTCTTTGATTGGTTGAAGTTGTGCAACTGGAACTGGGGATAATTTCAAAAGTCCTGAGTCAGTCTTGTCCTTTTCTTCTGGTTTGACTGTTTCATTGATGGTACTCAGGATCTTGGTATTTTCCCTGTCTCTCACTGTTTGTTCTTTCATTTTAGGTGAAGGAGATTGGTCTAGAGACTCAGATCTCATGATTTTCGAAAAGGTCAGGGGAATGAGCCTCTAAGAAGTCTGGGACATACGTCTATTCTGAGTTTCATAGTCAGTCCAGCACCCATGCCCAAAGAGCAAGAAGTAACCTTTGGAACTAGCCCAGTGGCATCTGAGAAGACTCATCTAACATCAATGCTGCATTTAGACCAGAACTTGCTGATACCAATGCTATGTCAAAACTGTGCAAAGTTTGACCCCACTCTCCCTCAGAGACAGAGATAGTATATGGAGAGAGTGTACCCTGAAGTGCTAGAGGGAAATATTGTTGCTACATCTTTGAAGTAAATATCCCTTTGTAAAAGATAAATAAGGCTAGAAAGCATGTTTAATATGAATGTATATGTAGAACCTATATCAGTTTGCATGCCACCTTGGAGCGGGAAGGGAAGGGAGGGGGCCAAAATTCAAAACTCAAAAGCTTATAGAATTGAATGCTGAAAACTAAAAATAAATTACTCAATTAAAAAAAGATAATTAAGGCTAAATGGTTAAATGGAATTGTGGTGGCTAACATGGGAGACTCAAACTGATAGCATTAGAAAAAAAAGACAGCCCAAGGGAATACTGTTACCCTGGTCTGGAAGAATGAGAGCAGAGAATACTTGATAGGCTAATAGGAGGCAGCTGGTGACACAGTGGGTAGAGCCTGGAATCAGGAAGACGAGTTTAAATCTGTCTTCAGGTATTTGCTACCTGTGTGACTCTAGGCACGTCACTTACCTCTTTTTGCCTCATTTTCTTCAACTGTAAAATGGGGCTGATAATAATAGCATTAATTTTTAGAGTTTTGTGAGGATCAAATGAACAATATTTGTAAAAACACTTAGCAAGTACCTGGCATTTAGTAGGCACTGTATAAATGTTTATTTCTCTCCCTTCCCTAATAAGGGAATAGCAGCTTCCCTCAGTGGTCAAGGAAAACTACCATCTGAGGACGCTATAAAAACTGACATGTGATTGCTGAACCATTGTCAGTGACCGTGGGGATACTTGAGAGAGAAGAAAACTAGAGATGGACAAATGTCACCCCTGGTCTTCAAACAGAGGCTGGATGGCCACTTGTCATGCAGGTGGTAGTAGGAATTTCTTCTGGAGTATGGGCAGGATGAGAAGGTTTTGGTGAAAGGATCCCCATGGGTTGGACTAAATAGCACCTGTGTTCCCTAACAATTCAGAGATCCTGTGATCTTGTTCTGCCTAAAGTAGTACTAGTACCAACAAACAGAAGTTGCCTAGAAGAAGGCTTAATTTTTTTTTTGATTGTCTAGATTTAAGAAACTTCTAGGGGAATGTTAAAAAAAATATACAGACTAAATTTTAAAATGTGTCATAAGTATATTTTAATGGGGAGAGTAGGTGATTAAACATTAACCAGCATCCCATGGTTCATGATTTAGAATCTAAGCCATGGCCTTATGTAGATTGAGGTTGGCCAATCTTGACATAAGGGCACTTCTCTCTCTGGCGCCTTGTTTCCAGATCTTTCTTGTCTGACTTCTTTTAAGGCCCTTAAGATGAGGGTGCAGCAATATTTTCCCATAACTCCATAAGAAAATCAAAGCTCAGAAACTCACACCTTTCAGGTCACATGTATGAGCGCACATAGATAGGCCTCTCCAAATTCAACATTCAGTGTACCTTTGAATGTGTGTGTGTGTGTGTGTGTGTGTGTGTGTGTGTTCATCCTTCGTTGCCAAAGAAGACCATGCTATCAGAGTAATAATGACATGACTTGCACTTTATTTTGTTTTGAGTGAGGGAGGGATGTGCAGGTCACCAATCTCACTTCTCCTCCAGAGCCATCTGAATCCAGTGACCAGATATTCATCAGGATGACTGGAGATGACCCAGAATGAGGTAGTTGGGGTTAAGTGACTTGCCCAAGGTCACACAGCTAGTGAGTGTCAAGTGTCTGATGTGAGATTTGAACTCGGGTCCTCCTGACTTCTGCACTGGTGCTCTGTCCACTGTACCACCTAGCTGCCTGCCCTTTGAATGGATCAAGAGAGAGGGATGGAAGGAAGAAGAGTCTATAAGAAGAGTAGAAGGCTAAAAGTTCCAAATAAGAGGCAGCTGGTGACATGAAGGGTAGAGCACTGGGCCTAGAGTCAGGAAGACTGGAGTTCAAATCCTGCTTCAGATATTTATTGGCTGCATATCCCTGAGCAAGTCACTTAAACTGTTTGCCTCAGTTTCCTCAACTGTAAAATGGAGATAACAGCCCTGAGTTCTTGATGAAGTCTCCTTTTCTAGACCACTGAATTAAAAATTTGTCCTCCCAAGAATCAATCACCTTCTTCTTCTTGAGGGTAGCCCTGGTCACTCAAGCTCATCCTCCAGGATATGCCAGGGAGAATGTTCAGATCTTTTAGGGTCCAAACAAAGGCTTTCCTCCCTCTAAGCTTATTGAATTGACTGGGGAATTCCCCTGATCCATGTCCTTCCCACTATTACTAGCCTATGGTTCAGTCTCTCAGTAAATTCATCCGATCTATCAAACCTCTTTACTTATCTGTGAAGCTCATCTGGTTGCTAAAAACATGCCTGCTAGCATATTGCTAATTTAAAATCAGAGTTCTCCTATACATGAGCCTCATCTTCACAACCAGAACATCAATTCCCCAAGAGCAGGCACAGGGTCTCCTTTTTCTCTTTTTCCTTTCTCTTCCAAGGATCTGAGCACAGAGCTAGACACCAGGGGGATATTCAGCAAGCTAAATAAAGGCAAAATTAGAAAGAATGAAATGAATTGGACTGAACTCATGGTACAGTAGAAAAAAAAGAGACTTGATTCAGCTGGGAATCAGGAGACCTGAGTTCAAATTCCAGCTTTGTCAATAATTCACTTTGTGACCTTGAATAAGGTTCCCTTTTAGGACTTCATCTTCCTTCTCTATAAAATGAGGAAGCTGGGCCAGAAGTCCCCAAGACCTCTTCTCACTTTAATATTCTCTGACTTCAAAACAGGGGAGAGAGTTAGGTAGATATTGCTGAACTATTTCCCTGCTTCAGCTCTTTTAAGAGTGGTGCTAACATCTATGTCCTGGTGAGAGGAAGTCAGGACAGGACCAACCCTGAGGCCTCTTCCCTGAATCGTTTCCTAGGAACCTGGGAAGCCGGCTAATGTATGCCACCCCCTCTGAGCGTGGAGAAGTAGGGCATGGAGCTCAGTTCTGGAGGTGTGGGAGGGAGGACCTCCCCTCTCAGACAGAACTGAGGGGGGTTGCTTAGGGAAACAGAGAGATGGGGTTTTTCCAACTTCAGTGGCTGTGCTCAGGTAGCACAGAATACATCTTCAGAGGGCAGATTCATTAACTTTGTGGCTGGGGTTCAGGGTTAGGGTATGATCAGGATCAGGGTTCCATCTGTGGGCAAGGCAGGGCTCAGTTTCTGATCAGGGTCCATGGACATGGTTAAGATTAAATATGTATAGAGCTACAAGTGAGTCTTTGTCCCAGACCTCTTGGGAGGATCATCTGTACAAAAGAACTGTCCCCTTCTATACTGTCCCCCCAGATCTTCTCTAAATCACCCCATCACCTTTATCACCACTGCCCTAGGGAAGTCATTTAAGGTTGTAGCTCTAATTAGGCTTAGTCTTTACTAAGTACTAGGGCTCATTCTGAGAGCAGGTCCAGGGCCTAAACCAGGACCCAAATCAGGACTCAGTATGGAACCAAGGTCAAGGCTCAATCCATATCTGGGGTGCATGAACTCTCTGTGGGAAGCCAACAACCCCATACAGACATATGTGGCTCTCATTAGCTCTGTGTTCCAAGTGCTAATTAAACCCAGTCTCACATCTGCACTGAGCCCCAGACACCAGAGTGAGCCCCCAAAAAGGGCCATCATAAGATGAGAAGGCCAGGGGGCCATCAGTCAGACCCTGTCTCACAGCAGAGATATCTAAGCTTCTTCCCCATCATTAGGCAGTGTGGGGTAGTGGAAAAAATGTTGGATTTTGGAGTCAGAAGACCTGCCTTCCAATCTTGGCTCTACCAATGACTCCCTTTGAGCAAATCGCATCACCTTTCTGTGACTCAATTTCACCATCTGGAAAATGATTTAGGCAACTCTAAGTGGTTATAGCCCTGGTTTAATGATTGCTGATTAGTGGACAGTCCCAAATAGTAACAAGGTATGTTAGCCAGAGCCTTGGACTGGATCAATGGATAAGATTTATTAAACACTTACTTTGTTACAGGTAGTATGCTAAGTACTGGCAATACAAATACAAACCAAAAAAGTTCTTACCCTGGGCGGGGGGGGGGGGGGGGGGGGGGGGGGGAGGGGGAAGAGTGCAGAGAGTAAGAAGTGCAGGCAGAAGTAGAGGGAGCTTGGCCTGAGTGACTCTCAGATTGATGGTCCCAGATGGGAACTCTCCAGTCAAAAGAGGAGGCAAAAGCATCTCCAAGGTGAAGCAGCTGTTAGACAGGAAATGGGAAAGTCTGCCCAATGAGAAGTGGGACTAGTTGTTAGAAGACCCTCCGAGTTCTGGTCCTGACTGTCACCTCGGAGCTACTGCCCTAACTCACTCAGCACCTTTAAACTTCATCTCTCCCATTGCTAAAAGGGAGAAAAAAATCTCTGCCCTAATGATCTCCTAAGACCAAATCAAATGGGTGGGAAGATGCTTGGATGATGTTTAATCTCTGTACCCATGCGATTGATTATTATTTTGATATCTAATACTAAATATTGCATATACCAAGTTTCTCACTTAAATCAAAATAGTGTGAGGGCTCAAGCAATTTCTATGGAGTCAGGAAAACCTGGGTTCGAATTCTTCCTTTAGCCCTTACCAGCTGTGTGACCCTGAGCAAGTCACTTAAGGTTTCTGAGGATTAGACAACTTTCAGAGACTCAGTTATCCAGGTTTAGGTCACTGGGAGCTACTATGTCTCATAAGAAATCACAAGTCATTGACATATCCACAAAACATTAAGGGAACTAGAGAAGAGCCCTCCACTCCCCCCACATATCAATGGAACCATTTTACAATTAAGGAAAATGAGGCCTAAAGGAATAAAGTGACTTGTAAGGATTTGAACACGTCTTCTGACTTCAATACAGCAAGCTTTTACTCTATAGACCTATCCCAAGAATTAGGATCAATGATTTAAGGTTGTAAACAGGCAGATACAGGCTTGAAGTCAGAAACTTCCCCTAGTCATGACAGCTGGTCAGAAGGAGAATGGACTGTGATGGAAGGTAACAGATTCCCCTTCCCTGGAGGTCTTCAAGTTACTGATGAAGGACAGTGACCTGGGTATGTTTCCATTCTTGCTAAGGTAGGAAAGATTTCTTGAAAGACATGAAGAATTCTTTGTTTATTTTTTCTTATTTACTCATTTGAATATTTGTTCTAGTGGATAATAAAATGTACTAATTGGAAAGATCTCAAAACATATTCTCTTCTTTCCCAAATAATTAATTAATTGGCTGGCATTTTTTGGTGGAGGGAGAGAATGGGCAGGAAGGGAGTGACCTGGGGAACTCCTGGTATGGAAACTCTCTCCACTAACACATAATTGACAACCATTCTGTAACTTCAAGTGTTAGGGAGTGGTCTACAACATTAAAAGATTAAGTGACTTGATCAGGGTCACACAGCTAATAAGTTCCAAAGGAAGGATCTGAACTCAGATCTTCCTGTCTCCAAAGTCAGTACTTCATTCATTGGAGTCTAAAATATGCTTTGCAAATGCTAAAGGGCCTTCCCATCTGAGTGATTATGGTATAACCTGGTAACTAGACAACAGTATGAGGCCCAGAGATGGCCATGTCCTTGATCTTCCCATCACCCACATGTATTCTTTTTCCACAGTCATGAACCCTGAATTATTTTTCCTGATCATATCTCTTCATCTCTCTCTCTCTCTCTCTCTCTCTCTCTCTCTCTCTCTCTCTCTCTCTCTCTCTCTGTCTCTCTGTCTCATGACCACCTGTTCTTTGTCCTCATCAGTTCTTTCTTAACCCATGATGCAGAAGTTACACTGTCCTCCCTTCCCTATCTCAACCCCTTGGTGAACCAATTCAACTCAATACTGTCCTTTACACCGTAGTACCTTTTTCTCCCTATCCTATCATCAATCATGTGCTTCTAAGCTACAACCCTGGATTATTCTCACCATCAACTTCCTTTGCTCCTGCTCAACTAGTTCTGAAAGGAGCTAGGGAAAGTTATGAAACTGTACTGAAAAGGTCCATTACAGATTTATGTTGCATAATCTTAGCTGAGTCCTTTTATACTTCCCTATTCAATTCACTATCCCACTCACCACAGTGACTCTTCCAAATCTTTTCATCCTTCCCCAAACTAAGGGCATCCTGTTTCCCCACCTTCTCAGTTGAGAACATTGCTTCTTATTTTATGGAAAAATTGGAACCCGTTTACCATGAACTCCTTCTCTTCTCATCTCTTCTCTTCCTCTTCCTCTTCCATCACTCAGATGATTTCCCCTCCTATCTCCTCCTTCATTCTTGATTTACATGAAGAGGTGATCTGGTCCCTTCCACTTGTCAAGACAAACTCCTCTCTATATTCCCTTACTCCCATCCCAGCAGATCCTTCCTTCTCCAGCAGATTGCCTCTCAATCAATCCGACCCTCTCACTAACCAATCTCTTCCTGTCTACACAGGCTGCTTCCCTATTGCCTATAACCATGATCACATTTCCTCATTGATTCAACCATCCCCACTAGTTATTGTCCTAAAATTCTTTCCCTTTTGTGGCTTAACTCCTTGAGGAAATGATAGTTCATTGGTGCCGCTACTTCCTTTCCTCTCACTCTTTTCCAAACTTCTGCAGTCTGGCTTTAACCTCATCATTCAATTGAAGTTGCTCTCTCTGGAATTAGCCATGATCTCTTAATTGCCAAATCCAGTGACCACTTCTCAGTCCTCATGCTTTTGGAACTCTCTGTAACTTTTAATAATATTGAAAACCCTCCTCTCCTGGATACTCTTTTCTCTAAGTTTTTGTGACTCCTCTCTCCTAGTTCTCCTCCTATATGTCCAACTACTACTCTTCAGTCTCCTTTGCTGGATCTCTCTCCAGATCATGCCCATTAACTGCAGGTGTGCCCCAAGGCCCTGCCCTGGATCTTCTTCTCTTCTCCCTCTCACTTGGTAATTTCATCAGTTCCCATGGATATAACTGTCACCTTTATACAGAGGATTCTCAGGCCTATTTATCTCTTCAACCTCTCCACTGGCCTTCAGTCTCATATATCCAACTGCCCATTGGACATCTCAAACTAGGTATCCCAAGGTATCTTAAACTCAATATATCCAAAACTGAACTCTTTTGTCTTCCCCAAATTCTCATTTTAATCTTTACTATTATATTACTGTTGGGGGCCTCACCATCCTCCCAGTCACCTATGCTTGCAAACTCAGTGTCTTCCTAGACTTACTTGCACTCACTTCACATATCCAATTTGTTGCCAAGTCTTATCACTTTGACCTTCATGATATCTTGTGTTTGTGTCTTCTTCTCTCCACTCACACAGTTGCTGCCCTGGTTAAAGTCTGTATTACCTCATATCTGGGTTACCATCAGCCACTATCAGCCTTCTGACTGATCTCTGTCCATCAAGTTTCTTCCCATTCCAGTCCATGCTCCACTAAGCTGCCAACGGGAGCTTCCTAAAATGCTAGTGTAACCATGTCACCCCATCCCACTCAGTAAATTCCAGTGGCTCCCTAATTACCTCCATAATGGAATATAAAATCATCTCTTTGGCTCTCAAAGCCCTTCACTATCTGTCTCCTTCCTGCCTTTCCAGGCTTCCTATACCTTACTCTTCTCCAGTCTTCTACAATCCAACAACTCTGGTCTCCTTGTTGCTCCCTTCACATGACACTCCATCTCCCAACTCTGTCTCTACTTTTCCACTGGCTGCCCCTCTCCTATTCCCTCCCTCCTCATCTCTTCCTCTTGCCTTTCTTGGCTTCCTTTAAGTCTCAGTTCAAATTCCAAAGTCTACAAGAGACCTTTTCTGACCTCCCTCAATGCTAGTACCTTCCTTCTGAAATTAACCTCTCTTTACTGGACGTATCTTATATATGCAAACTTGCTTGCATGTTTTCTCCCCCACTAGAACATGAGCTGCTTGAGGGCAGGACCTGTCTTTTGCTTTTCTCTGTACCTCCATCACTTAGTAGAGTGCCTAACACATAGAAAGCACTTAGTGAATATTTGCTGACTGGCTGAGTCAGTAAACTTCTTGGTTATATAATTGGAAAGGTTATGGCAAGTTAGGCTAAACCTTTAAGTAGTTGTGGTAGTCATGAATTGTATCCAGGGCCTTGGTGGGCTGGCATGAAGGCGAGCATGAATTAGTGCTAACTTGAGTAAGGGGATGACTTTAGCTGTAGACCCCCAAAAGGCAATTTAGTCTTTTTTGGATGTGGTTGTCTAAAAGAATTTGGAGCACAGAAGAAACAAGTCCTGGAACTGGTGGAGGTGAAGAGACTCACCTGGGATTTCAAGCCAGGAGAGTGTGTGTGCTTTGATGACAAAAAGTCATAGACAAATTGGACATGTCATTGCTGAACTCTGTACTTTCTGGAAAGAAGAAAGGAAACTCAGTGATAAGTCAATGGACCCAGTGCTGGAAGTGTGTGTGTGTGTGTGTGTGTGTGTGTGTGTGTGTGTGTGTGCGCGCGCATGTATATTTGGATACCTAACAAGATGGATTTTGTGGCAGAGCCTGGACGCAGACTCAGGTCTCCTGACTCCCAAGCCTAGAGCTTTTTCTAATCTACCAGGCACCAACAGGTCAATACAGAACTTACAAGGTGCCAGTCTTATAGAAAGGAACGGAGAAAACAAATATTTATTATGGACCTAAAATGTGCCAGGCACTTGGTACTAAGCACTTGACAAATATAATCTCATTTGATCTTCACAACAGCCATGGGAGGTAGGTGCTATCACTAACCCCATTTGATAATTGTGGAAACTGAAGCAGACAAAGATTATTTTCTCAAAGTTATACAACTAGTAAATGTCAAAAGCTAGATTTGTTGGACTTAAGCCTTCCTGGCTTTAGGTCCAGCATTCCACCTACTATCCCCCTCAATGACAGAGACAGACAGAAGACAGATAGATGGACAGAGTATTTATTAAGTTCCAGGCACTGTGATAAGTATTGGGCATGCAAATAGAAGCAAAAAAAAAAAAAAAAGTCAGCCTCAAGGAGGTTACAGTCTAATGAGGGAAATTCACATATAAAGGGTAACTGACAAGGGAGCAGGTCAAGATAACCACTCAGGACAGTGAAGCCTGTGCAGGGTGACAGGCTTTGGGGTGGAAGGTGGTGAAGTCTGGTGAGTGAAGAGTGAAATTGGGAGAGACTTGAGCATGTCTGGCTTGGGGGTATGAAATGAAAATAGGGGCCAGGGTCTCACTAATCTAAGAGAGGGTTGTAGGGCACAGGCATCTTCTGAGTGTGAAGGCTGAGATTCAGGAACATAACCACCTGGGACATGCGATTATCTTCCTCAATCCTTGCTGAGCTGTTTCATGAGACCAGCTATAGCAGATCCCATCAGCTAGAGATAATTCAGATTCCTTTTACTTTTCATGAGGATAACACTATGTGATTTCATAGACTGTAGAAAGAATTTTATGTCAGTCTTGGGAAATAATTTATCTGCTGAACTGGGAGACCTTGTAGTAGACAGCCAAGTTCTTTTCAGCTTGTCTTCAGGATTCTCTCTCAGGGAGAAAGAGGCATGAATAAAGTAGCCTCTTGGAGATCCATTGTTCTTAGATTCACTCCCTCTACTAAGTAGAAATTGCAGAGAAAGACTGGAGTATGATAAATAGTTTTCTAATAATTCATATTGTCCACAAATGCAATGGGTTGCCTCATAAAATAGTGAGTTGTCCACCCCTGGAGGTCTGCAAGGAGAGGTTGGATAATGACATGTCAGGGAATATTGTGGAGATGATTTCTCATATATGAGTTAGACTAGATGCCTTCTGAGGTCCCTGTCAGCTCTGAGATCCTATTATTCTACAAGGGACCTAGGTCCTGTACTAAGGTTCTTTTGAGTCTTGGTAAGTCAGTCTTGAACCCCGAGGTAACTAGGTTGTGATAGAAAGAACAGATGCCTTGGGATTTCTGCTAAATCTGGCAGTTCCTGTTTAGGGCACCACAGCATCTGGGCTGGGAATGTGGGAGGAGAGATTTGGGGAGAAGAGACAGGGATGGTTACAAAGAAGTGTCCTTAATTAACATTCTATCCCACCCTCTGTTTGCCCTTTGAATCTGAGGAAACTACTTCCATAAGTATCCCATTCTTTTCCTCTCTGGCTGCTCAGATTGCCTTGTGAGATCTTGCTCAAAAAAAGCCAGTGAGGCACGTACCCAGGGGACCAGGCTACAGGAATGAATGTGCAAGGGTTCTGTCACTTCTACTCTCACTTGAAGATTTCTCTGACCATGAGTGGCTCCTAGGAGCACATCCCAAGTTTGACAGGAGAGGGATGTTTGCCTTAAAGAGATTGGAAGATACTCTTAGAAGGTACTCTTTTTGTAGGACAAACACTCAGATGTAGAGAGCTGACGGCCCAGTTTCCATCGCCATCATCATCATCATCACCACCAAAGTACCAATAATTAGATCACCACCACTACCATCACCATCATAAAGGTCATGATAACCAAATGTCATTACCATAGTACCATTATCACTATAGCCACCACGGTCATCATCCTCACTATCATCAAGGTCATTATTACTAGAACTGCCATTACCATCATCACCAACATCAGTATCCCGGAAGATAATATTACCACAATTGATCATTAACATCGTTAACAGCACCGGAACCACCATCTCTACCATCATTATTGCTACCATCATCACCATCATCCTCATCATTTTCACTACCACTTTAACGCCTCTCCATTGTAAGTACCACTATAATCCTTGTCATCTTTTTTCCTTTCCTCCTCCCAAACCTATCTTAAATCCCTTCCCAGTCTATCACTAGGTAAAGTGAGTAGTATAGTCCTTACCCTTAAAAGTTTCTTAGAGAGAGAGGGAGGGACAGAGGGAGAGAGGGAGAGAGAGAGAGAGAGAGAGAGAGAGAGAGAGAGAGAGAGAGAGAGAGAGAGAGAGAGAGAGAGAAACAGATATTTAACAGTGACCCTAACTAAATGGACTTTGTTTACAAGCACATTTGTGACTGGGGAGGGAATATTTCCCATGTGATCAATCTTGGTAGGGAAGGATTGGGCCAAAAACAACTTTTACTTTTTCCCTTGTTCCTGCAGTGAGAGCAGTGGGTTAGGAGCCAGGTGACCTGAGTTCTAGACCTAATACTGCCCCTTTATGATTCTGGACAAATCATTCTCCTTCTCTGAACTTTGATTCAACTGGAAAACTCCCTGGAGGAGACAGGGTTTTAGTAGCAATGTGACTGAAGCCAAGGAAGAAGGGAGGGAGTAGATGAGGGGGAAGAGGCTGTTGTCAGATATGCAAGAATCTCCAGTGGCTCTCTCTCTCTCTCTCTCTCTCTCTCTCTCTCTCTCTCTCTCTCTCTCTCTCTCTCTCTCTCTCTCTCTCTCTCCCCCCCCCCCCCCCCGGTCAGTCTGTCTCTGTCTTCCCTACATTTGCATCTCTACGTGTCTGTTTCATTATTCTTCCTCCCTCCCTCTCTGTCTCTCTGTGTCTCTCCTTCTGTCTCTACTTCTCTGCCTTTGTGTCTGTTTCATTTCTGTGTACATCACCTTCTCATAGCCATGAATGAGGAGGAGTTGGGGTAGGGGTGAAGGTTAGGGGTGCATTACAGTAATAAGAAGTTGAAGGAAGCTCTGGCAAGGCTTCAGGATTCAGTGAGAACACTGGGTTAGGAGCCAGGTGACCTGGGTTCTAAACCTAGTGCTGCCCCTTTGTGACTGAACAAATCATTTCCCTTCTCTGAGCTTTATCTTCCTCCACTGTAAACAAAGAAACTCAATCCATTATCTCTAAGGTCCCTTATAATTCTCATGTTTCATGATTCTCCAATCCTAGGCTAGACTAGGAGGAACCTCCCTAAGAACTAAGAAAGGACAATAACCTTATAGGATTCTCTCCCTAGCCTTCCCTCCCACTTCAGCTCTCCCTCCCATTGCCCTGGTACATCCCCAGTCTCTCAGTCCTCTCTCTTTGCCAACTGTCAGACATGAACTTTATAATCCAGACCCCCTTCCCCTGTCTACTGTCTGGGTCACCCACAGACTCCTTAACATCCTCTAAAAATCACAGCCAAGGCAGGGGGCTGGGGGTGGGAAAGATCTCCCTCTCCGGAGGGGACCAATTTCTCTCTACTCTCCCACTCACACAGTCTTTCTCTGCTCAAGGCTGAGGGCAAAAGACTTAATGTTTCTGTCCCCCAGTGATCTGGGATTAGGGGGAAACCCTGTCAGGCCCAATTAGACTTTTGGACCTCCTTGACTGAGAGAGAACAAAATATTCAAAGAGTTTTTTCAAGGAGATATGCCATCTTCCTATTCCTACATTTTAAAGTGGAAGGTTGCTCCTTAATCCTCATCATCCCTCCTGGAGTCCCAGGTAGATCTGATTAGGCCTCCGTGCTGCTTCTCTCTCCTGAGCCAAGAAGAAGGAGCATCTTTGGGCACAGAGATCTCAAAATGCATTCCCAATGGAATTTGCTGCCTAGGTTGTTCCATAATCTCAAGAGGAAGGCCCCTTAACAATCAGCAATGCCCTGATGAGCTTCACTAGGTCCAAATAAACCTTTAAGAACCCCTCGTGTCACCACCTAAGAGTGATGAGTATTTCTGGAAGAGGTAGCACAGAAAATCTGAGGAGGAAAAATGGTGCACGATAGTGCAAAGAATAGTGGACAAAATTCTGATCCATGTCACTCATCACCCCCTAACTCAACCAATGCCAGTGGCTCTCTATTACCTACAGGGTCAAATAAAAAATTCTCTCTCCAGCTTTTAATGACCTCCATTACTTGGTCCTTCCTCATTTCCCAGTCTTCTATTTTACTCCCCTCCATGCACTTTACAATCCAGCAACACTGCCTATTTTGCTATTTTTCCCACACGCACTTCATCTTCCAGCTCCATGTCTTTTCACTTCCTGGAATGTTCTCCCTCTTCCTTGCTACCTCTTGGCTTCCCTGGCTCCCTTCAAGTTTTAGCTAAAGTCTGTCCTTCTACATGAAACCTTTGCCTTAATGCTAGGATTTTGCTCTAAACTTGCCTCCAATTTATTCTGGATATATCTTGTTTGTACATAGTTGTTTCTGTGTTGTCTCTTCCATTAGAATGGGAGCTGTTTGAAGGCAGGGACTGTTTTTTAGTCAATCTTTGTATCTCCAGAGCTCAGCACAGTGCCTGATGAACAGTAAGTGCTTTAAAAGTATTTGTCTATTTGACTTCACTTGGAGTTAATGACACAAATATGTATTACATATATTTATAAATGCACATGTTATCTCCTACTGAGAGAAAGCAAACTCCCCGATGTCAGGAACTGTCTTATTTTTTGTGTTTGTATTCCCACATAGTATGGGAACATTGTAGGTGCTTAATAAATGCATTTTGATTGACTGATCACAGTCATAGCAGCATCTAACATGTTATGTAACAGAATCAAAAAACATCTCCCCGGGTTAGGCCATTGGACAGAGTTTAAGAAGACAACATTTAAAAGGACTTCCTAGAGGCAGCATGAGTGAATAGAGGCCTGGTCTTCAAGTCAAGTAGACCTGGTTCTGATGCTTAGAATCACAGACTTAGAGATGAAGTGGACCTTATTGGTCATCAGTTCAACCCCCTTATCTTACAGATGAAGAAAAAGGAAAAGTGACTTGTTCTAGGTCCCATAGGTAATGGACAATGGAGCTGGGATTTCAACCCATGTATTTGGATTTTTGAGCATTCTTTCCACTATGTAGCAACACTGTCCCTTTCCAGCAGGGCAAAGCACTTAATCTCTACATGCCTCATACATCTGGGCCTTATCTTCAAAGACAGAGATAGGCTATGATCTCCCTTGGCTGTGTTCTTCATTCCAAGGCTATCAGAGGTCCTTCCCACAAATGTATAAGTATAAAGTCTTATACCTGGGTTCTAAAAGTGAACTCCATCAATGCAAGATGCATGAAAATTCATCTGAAAAAGTTCTGGGAAGAGTTTGGTGGATTATAAATGCAAAAGAGTCAACAGAGTGATGTGGAAACTGGAAAGCTAACATAGTCTTGGGTTGTTTGAAAATAGTTTGATGGGAAGATTTATATGAATTGACGCTGGGTGAAGAAAGAAGACCCAGGAAAACAGCATAGACAATAACTACAATAATGCCTATGAAAAGAACAAAAAAATTAAACTGAATGCTATATAACTAAGTATAATGACATCTTCTCCAGAAAATATATTTCCTTTCTTTGAAGAGGTGGGTATAGAACATTGCATATATTATCAGACGTAGTTAATATGTTGGTTGGTTGAACTAGTTTTTTCCTTGTTTTTTACTATTTGTTTGTGGTCAGTAAAAATATTTTTCAACATCCTGAAAACAACTGAGTCCACTTTCCTTCTCCTTTTAAACTCTGAGGCCAAGGTTATATACTGTTGGACAAACTGTGGAAAATGGACATTCTTCATCCATTTGGCTTTTCCTATGTGGATGGACGGGCAAAAGTTTCTCATGAATACAGAGGTGCTGAACTCAAATTAGGGGTGTGCTGGAGTGAACTCTGACCAGCTCACAAACTATTAAATTTTCAGTATAAGCATTTGCATCTCAGCAATCAGCAAATCTACACATCAGGGCTTGGTTTATTGTCTTGTTGATGGTCTAAACTTAAGAAAGTGATGGAGATACAGATTAAGCTTGAAAGTGTTTCACCTATGTGGAGAGGGGGAGGCATTAAGAAAGCCAGTTGTTAAACATTTACCAGCTTTGTCCATACTTTACTATAGAAGCAAAGGCCCAACTTTTTAGTACAGATATTTTTCCAATGTTTCTCTGTGGCAGCGAGACTTGTAACACCATTGGCTCCAACAAGATAATAATGCACATTACACAGAGGGTAAAGGAAAGAAAACTGAGATGAACAGAATTATATGACAAAGGAAGGGGAGAGAGAGAGAGAGAGAGAGAGAGAGAGAGAGAGAGAGAGAGAGAGAGAGAGAGAGAGAGAGAGAGAAGGAGGGAGGGAGGGAGGGAGGGAGGGAAGGAAGGAAGGAAGGAAGGAAGGAAGGAAGGAAGGAAGGAAGGAAGGAAGGAAGGAAGGAAGGAAGGAAGGAAGGAAAGGGAAGAGAGGGAAAGAGAAGGGAAGGGAAATCTAGGGGCAGCAGACTGCAATTGCAAAGAGGCAGAATTAGACTTGCAACAAGAAAATGACCCTATCACCTGATGCTGACATGGGGAGCAGGCAGCTCTCCTTCATTGGAGGTCTTTAAACAAAGGCTGGATGACCATTCCTAGGGTTTAGTGAAGCAAGACTCTTTTTCAGATAAGGGTTAGACAAGGCGGCTATAAGGTAACTTCCAGCTCCAAGATTTCTTGGTTCCTAGCTCCATATTTACCAATAATATGACTCTGGACAAGTAATGAGACATCTATAAACTTAATTACCTCATCTGTAAAATGGGTATTGTTTGCATCTGTACTCTTTCTCTCCCAGGCCTATTATTTAGAAAGTACACTGTAAACCTCGAGGTACTAAAAATTGGGAATTTTTGTACTTTCTAGTCACAAAAATTTCATAGCACTTCAGAGGCGCTAGCCTTTGTTTTGTCTGGTTAGATATGGAGGAACAAAGTGCTCAGATCAGCACAGTACCTCCCAGAGAGGTCATCTTGTCCATTCCCTCTCTGTAAACCATTCTAGCACAAGAACTGTCTACATTTTTCCATAAAAGTCTTCCAAAAAGAACATTTCATGTTCTTTCCTGGTGATGCATTTGGGTGTTCTCCAGACTTCACAACTGATAAATCTTTTTCTCTTTATTCCCACCTTAAGTCACCCTTGTTGCAGTATAATAACAATATTAATGCTTGAAATGATGATAGCTAGCTTTTATATGACACTTTAATGTCTACAAAGTGCTTTACAAATATCTCATTTGATCTTCAAACTGCTCTGGCAGATGGCTGGTTTTTATTAGTATATCTATTTTACGTATAAGGAAACTGAGGCAGATACAGGCAGTACTAGCCTAGGGTTACACAGCAATTAAACTTCTGAGACCAGCTTTGAACTCAGGTTTTCCTGACTCCCAGACCAGCACCCTTTGCATTGCCTAAATATTCTCCCTTCTTCCATCTGCAGTGGATACTGTGAACAATTCCTTACCTTCCTTTAGATCATCTTCCTTGTTCCTTGGTACTAAAGTCCCTAGTAACTGGAGGGGTTCAAGGTGAGCCTGAATAAACACTGCAGATCTTGTAAGGTGGTCAGGTAGGAGTTAGTTTAGGAACTTTCCAAAGTTCCTGTTCCCACTCCTGACCTTTAACCTTAATCTAAACTATAGTTGGATTTATCCCAGCCTTGTATTCCACCTGGGAGGTTCTTTTGCCCTCTGACATCCCTTCAACCTTCTCTGGTTCTTCCCTTCAGTTTTAACAATCAGTGACTCCCTTCCTCAACACTTCTTCCCCCAGCCCTTCTAATACTTTCCCCTTATCCCCCACAAAAGCTCTTTCTGGGCTCCTCTCCAGACTTTTTCTCCACCAGCTCCCATTATCTTTCTCACCTTGAAGGATCCCTCTGCCCTGTAGCACTTTTCTCTAATTCAGGGCTCAGTAAACTACTGCCCATAAACCAAATCCAGTCCACCGCTTATTTTTTTAGGTTGGCAAGCTAAGGATTTTTTTTCACATTTAAAAACACAATGAAACTTCATTTAAAAATGTAGTAAGTCCTTCAATTGCAAGCCATACAGAAGCAGGTCCTGGGCTTAGCAGTGGTTTGCCTACCCCTGTTCTAATTGGTTAGGTTCTTGCAGAACCTCCATTTTAAGGGAGACTAGCCATGTTCACTCCTTCATTCTTTTCTGGGTTCTGCTCCTAACTCTCCAGAGAACTTTCTCTGACACACCCCAATACAGATAACTTTCCTTCCCTTCCCCTTCCTTTTTTCAGTTTCCTTGTCTGTGTAGAAGTTCCTTGAGGTCAGAGAATATAACTCTTTTGGCTTATATTTATAATTTCCTGCCCTTTACTCAGTGACTGACCCTTCTTAAGCACTTAATAAATGCTTATTGACTTGTAGAATGAATATGAATGAAAAAATATTTCCTAAGTATTTACTTTGTGCAAAGTGCTAGGGATACAAAAGATGGCATCCCCCTCCCCTCACGTTCTAATAGATGAGGCTACCCCTATGGAAGCTTTTGGCTGCAAGTCAGATGAAAAATCCCCCGGTCCCTAGGATGAAACAACATTCTTTAATCAATCAATCAATAAGCATTAATTAAGCTCCTACTATATGTCAGGCACAATGGTAGGCACTAGGGATACAAAAAGAGACAAAAGACAGTCCCTCCCTTAGAGGAGCTTACAATCTAAGGGGGAGAGGGGAAGAAAGCTTGCAAACAAATATATATAAAACAAGATATATATATATATATATATATATATATATATATATATATATATATATATATATATATATATATACATATGTATATCATATCATATCAATAGGAAATAATTAACAAAGGGGAAACACTGGAATTAACAGAAGTTGGGGCAAGCTTCCTGCAGAAGGTGGGGAAATTTCACATTAATTCCTGATGTCAAACAATTTGACAACGTCAAAGACTTTGGTGACAGGAAGTTTCTTTTCTGTGTCATTAGTAGATGTGATTATATCACCTTCAGAAGCAGTTACCAGGCTATACCTCCACAGGAGCTGCTTCCCAGGAGGATGGCTTCAGGCACTGATGGGGGTGGGGATGGGAAAGAGGACCAAACATTTATATAGGGCCTTCTACATACCAGGCACTTGGAAATATTATCTCATTTGATCCTTATAACAATCCTGTGAGGCAGATGCTATTTATCCTATAATATTGCTATTACGTTTGACAATTGAGGAAACTGACGGAAATAGAGGTTAAGTGACTTGGTCAGGATGACATGGCTCGTCAGTGTCTAAGGCCATATTTAAAATCATTTCCCTGACTCCAGTCCCTGTACCCCACCCACTGTGTTACTAAGCTGCAAATGAGCTGGAAGTCTTACTCCTTTTTTTTTTAATTTATTTACTTATTTTTAGTTTTCAACATTCACTTTTATAAGATTTTTGAGTTCTAAATATTCCCCCTGCCCCGAAGCTGCATGCAAACTGATGTAGGCTATACATATACAATCATATTAAGCATATTTCCATATTAGTCATGTTGTGAAAAAAGAATTGGAACAAAAGGGGAAAATCACAAGAAAGAAAAAGAGAGAAAAAATAGCACGTGGAAGCCTTACTCTTGCCAAGGCTCTTGGGTTCAGGTTTCTGGCTATCTCTGTCAGGGTCTAAGGGGAGATGATGGTCAAGGTGGAAATGGAGTTAGTAATGTCACTGGCCTGGCCCATGCCTCCTTCTGTCCCTGCCTTAGAGTGCGTTGTTGCTTCAGTTAAGTGGTTTGCCTACCCTGGGAGTGGCAAGCAGCTGGTTGGCAGTTGGTGAAGATGAGCATCCCTTCTCCACTTCCCTGTCATGCTAATTATGAAAACTGGCTTGGAAGTAGGACGGATGGTGGTAGGTGGTATGCCAGGCTCTTGTGGTTTTCTCAATGACACAGGGAAAGGGAAAGTAGAGAGACAAACTAATGGAAACTGAGACTAGAAGAGACAAAGATGGAAGGAGAGACAGAGAGAGATATGCACAGATAGAGAGAAAGATAGAGAGAGAGAAAGACAGAGACAGAAAGACAGAGAGAGAGAGAGTGAGAGAGAGAGAGCTGGAGACATGGACAAATACAGACAAAGAATTAAAAGATGAAAAGAGGTAGAAACAGAAGGGAAGAGTCAAACATAATAGCCCAGAGCAGAGACAGAGCTAAAGAAATGACAGAAATAGAGACCAGATGAGCTTCAGAGAGAAAGGATAGACCTATTGAAAGAGATGCCATAGATAAAGGAGAATAATAAAAAGACAGACATGAAAAAAGATGACAAATGCAGAGGATGCCATACACAAATATACAGAGAGAAAATATACATATTTATCTACACATGCATACATATCATAATATATAAATATATGTTTAAAAAGACAGAGAAAGACATATACAAAGAAAAATTCAGAAAAACAGACACAATGGGAAGGGAGAGAATGACAGGGAAAGAACGAAGATATAATAGCAGAGAAAAACACTCACATGCATTGAGAGCCTTGGGTGGCTGGGTGTAAGGGAGAAGGTGAATGCTAAATGGACAGGATCTGGCTCAGATCTCCACTAGACCTCTGTAGAAGTCTCACAGCCCCCACATTCATCTGGATTCAGAAAGTGAGAGTATTCCATGTTGGGGGAGGGAGCGTGGAGAGTAGTCCCATTAACCTAGGGAACCTACCCAAAACTACTATCCTTAGATTACTCGGAACTCTACTGGGATTTCTCAAGAAATTATTAGTTCTCAGAAAGAGGTATTTTCTCTGGAAGGAACTTAATCACTATGGAATCACTACAGAATCTCAGAGTTGTAACTCATGTATTGAAAGAGATTTCAAAAAAAAATTGTTATCGATAACTTCTTTCTTGTCATTGTTCAATTGTTTCAGATTCTTCGTGACCCCATTTAGGGTTTTCTGAGCAAAGATACTAGGGTGGTTTACCATTTCCATTTTCAGCTCATTTTACAGAAGAGGAAAGTGAGGCAAGCAGGGTTAAGTAACTTGCCCAGGGTCACAAAGCTTGTAAATGTCTGAGACAAAATCTCAACTCAGGAAAATGAGTCTTCCTGACTCCATGCCTGGCACTGTCCATTGTGCTGCCTAGCTGTCCAACAACTTGTTTTTGTATTACTCAGATAACCCCCTCTGTCTCTTTCCCTCCCATGGAAAGTCATCCCACATAATGAAGGATTTTTTAAAATACAAGAAGATAGGAAAAAATCAACAAAACCGAATCAATGCATGGAAAGAATATGACATTAGAAGTAAGGTTCCATACTCATGGACTTCTACAGAAGGATAGAGGGAGGGGTGTCCCCTCAGGGCTCTTTGAGTCCAAACTCGTTCAGATTAAAAGGAACATCAGAGACCATGGAGTATAACTTAGACCTAAATAAAAATCCCCTGTACAACATCCTCAATAAGTGTCTGAAAACTGAGAAAATTCTGATTTGAATCCTACCTAAAATACATGAGAATGTGAGAATCAAATGTGACCACATATGGAAAGTATTTGGAAAACCTGAAACTGCGATATACTATTACTGTTGTTGTTACATCAAATACAAATTCATCTGCTTACCTTGCCCTCTCCAACTCCACACATTCTATCCTAGGGATTCCATGACCTTGTCTGGCCAACTTCTGTCTCCATGCATCCTGGTAGTTCACCCCTCCCATCACCATCTTCACTTTTCAGATTGACTTCTTCCTTCAAAGCAAGATGGTGTGAAGAAAATAGGATTGAACTCCAAGCCAAAAAAATTAACCAGGCAGTGATGTGTAGGATGAATGATAGAAGAGATTGGTACTGCAGGCCAGGAAATGATGTTACAATAAAGGAAGCAGAGAATCTTAGAGCATTAGAATCATTGTTGTCCAGTTGCTTCACCTACATCCAACTCTTTATGACCCCATTTAGGGTTTTCTTGGCAAAAATGTTGGAGTGGTTTGCCATTTCCTTCTCTAGCTCATTTTATAGATGAGTCAATGGAGGCAAACAAGATTAAGTGAGTTGCCCAGGACCATGTTGCAAGTAAGTGTCTGAGGCCAGGTTTGAACTTAGGAAGATGAGTTTTCCTGACTCCAGTTCCCCCACTCTATCCACTGCACTACCTAGGGACATGGAATCATAGGGACATGGAACCTTAAAATCAGATTCAGGAGACAATAGAATATAAAAAACTGAAAAGAATTTGAAAGCTAATCAGGTTCAACTGTCATTTTCTAGAGATCACAAGAAGGGGAAATGTTTATCCAAGTGGGGACTAGAAAGAACCCAGACCTGCTGACTGCAAGCTCATGGTACTATTTCTGATGGATCAATGATGCCAGTCTCAGAGGTGGAACAGAACTCAGGAGTCGATATGTCCAAATTGCCTGAACAGAAACCTCCTTCTATAACCTACTGGAAAGGGAGCTGTCCAGGGTCTGCTTGAAAGCCCTCAGGGAGAGACAACGCTCTACCCTCAGATGCAAACCATGCAGGGAAGATGCTGGTAAATGTCTAACAACCAGATTTCTGAGGGAGGAAAAATGTTCCTACAACACACTTTTAAGTTTAATTTATACTATTGGAATATTTTCTATCACTTTCTCAAGTCTAGACCATCAACACAACACTAAATCAAGCTCTGATGTGTTGATTTCCTAGGTTTAACTGCTTATGCTGAAAATACAACTGACTCTTGGATTTGAGCTGGATCCAGCATACACTTGAGCCCCTGCCACTTGTGAATGACTCTGATTGTGAAAAGGTTTGTCCTTACATTAAGCTCCTCTTGGCTCTGCCACTGTGACTCAGCAGGCTTCTCATTGTGGAACTTCCTTCAAAGTCTGGAACCTTCCCATTTGGCAACATCCCTCCACCATTCCAACCCCTCTTCTCCCTTTGGTGAATTTTTCCAGGAGGGGGTTTCCATCTTGGTTCATTCCCTTCCCAGCTATGCTTCCAGTGAGCTTTCTCTCTCTCTCTCTCTCTCTCTCTCTCTCTCTCTCTCTCTCTCTCTCTCTCTCTCTCTCTCTCTCTCACACACACACACACACACACACACACACACACACACACACACCCCAGCTCCTGCTTATGTGTTGTCTTAAAAACATTAGAATATAAACTTCCCTCAGTGATCTTCAGCTTCTTAGGTGGCACAATGAATGGGAGCACCGGGAGTCAGGAAGAAGAGTCTTCAAATCAGGCCTCAGATACTTACTAGCTATATGACCCTGGCCAAGTCATTTAACCCCATTTGCTTCAATTTCCTCATCTGTAAAATGATCTGGAAAAGAAAATGGCAAACCCCTCCAGGATCTTTGTGACGAAAACCCCAAATGGGGTCACAAAGAGTTGGACATCACTGAGCTACAAGAACAGTAAAATAATAATGATAATGTTATCTGTTCTACCTCTCCCTTAGCTATGGTGAAGAACCAATGAGATCTGAATGACTTAAAGTCAGGAAACCACAAAGGACAGGCTGTCATTATCATTATGTAGAGAAGTGGCATTCAGCTTGTATTTGTCTCCAGTGTTGTAGCATAGTATCTGGCACACAGTAAGTGCTTACTTAATGCATGTATATTTACTTCCTGTCGTTAAGCTCAAATCTGCATCCCCCATCTTTTACCTTCTGAACTAAAGGAGAATCAATATAAATTCTCTTTCATGAGATGATCTTTCAGATACTTGAAAACAATGATCACTCTCTTCTAAGTCTTCTTTCTCCCCAGTCAAACACCCCTGATTCCTTTAGCTTTCCTCCTATGACATGGACTCAAGACCCTTCAGTATCCTGGTCACACTCCTCTGGTCCCTCTCCAATGTACTTCCTAAAGTGTGAGTCCTAGAACCATACACAATATTCCATTTGTGGTCTGATCAGGACAGAGGACTGCAAGAGTGTAACCTCTAGTCGTAGGCTGTGAGTCTTTTCAATGAGCAAAATATTCCCTTAGCTTTCTTGGGTATGAGAAATATATATCTGTAGAATTCCTTCTGGAGGGGCCTCCATCTTGGGAACATATTTAATTTGCAGTCCACTAAAGTCTCCAAAAAGTTTTCCAGTGAACTGGTGTCTAACCATGTCTAACATGCTTCTTCCATCTTGGGCTTATGATGTATATTTGTTTTTGAAGTGAAAAGGGGGGAGGAGAACAAGTGTTTATTAAGTATCTACTATATGCCAGACACAAATATTATCTCATTTAACCCTTGCACCCCTGCAAAGTAGATGCTATTATTTTATTATTTTTTTATTATTATTTTACAGTTGAGGAAACTGAGGCAACCAGAAGTTGTGACTTACCCAGGATCATACAGCTAGTATCTGATATCCCATTTGAACTCAGGTCTTCCTGATTCCAGACCCAGTGCTCTATCCACTATGCTACCTGATGCTTCTGATGCAAGTGTTATGGCCTCCCACCGATCCCTACTAAGCTGTATCTTATTCAATTTGGCCTAGCCTATTAAGATCATTTCAATATTGTGGCATAGTGGACAGAGTGAGGAGTGTAGATGGCCTTGACTCCAACCTTGTCTATACCACCTACTAGCTGGGTGATTGTGAGTTAATCACTTAAACTCTCTGAGCTCTTATTTTCTCTTCTGTAAGAAGATAGGGAGGATTAATGGCCTCTAAAGACCCTCCAGGTCTAAATCTATGATCTTATTATCCAGGGCAATGACTTTCCTTCTATCTATTCTTTTATCCAAGTCAATTATTTAAAAAAAATGTTAATACAGGACCAAGCAAAAATCCCAGAGGCACTCCTTTGCAGACTTCCCTCCAAGCAGATATGGAATCATTGATTCTTCTCCTCTGGTCTTTTAGCCATTTCCCAATCCACCTAAATGCATTATTGTTGAGCCCACAGCTCTCCAATTTTTTGCACAGAATAGCATAAGAGACTTTGTCAAATGCTACACCAATAAATCTTGGTTGGATATATCTGCAATATTTTACAGAACTGTCAATTTAACAAGTTTCTACCTAGTAGCTCTACTTTCACTTACCCCAGTCCCCTTGCCCCCACTCACCCCCATTTTTTCTCCTGGCCCAAAGAAAGATTAGAAACATGTTCAACTGATTTTTCAATATTTTATTAAAGAAATCTTACAAAAGAGCATTTTTTCAGGGAGGCACACATTGACTGTCGATCCTGACTTGATCAGTTAATGCTGTGGCCAGTCTAATGGATAAATGGGGAAAGGTGTGGGGAGTGTAGCTTATCCAGCTTAGAGATACCCAAAAGTTCCCCTCCCCAATCAATAGTCAATGAAGCCAAGAGAGTTCTAGCCAATGGGACCAGATATAGTGAATATAGGGGGATACAGTCTATGTATGAATCTGAAGGATGTCTACTACTAAAAAATAAAACTATGGGGAACAGTTAGCAGAGCAGAGAACCAGTTGGCTAATAAGCCAGAATCTAGGAGACCTTCAGAGACACCCTGCCTCCTGTTCCCTTGGAAAGACAGGCAGGAGGATCCAGGAAGGCTGGACTAACCCTGGATGGACTCTCCAGGCACGGCACAGGACAGGGATGTAAACATTTGTTAGCCAGTGTGGGTAGAGAGGGTGGGGACACAACAGTGGGGAATCCAATGGGAAAGAGATCCTGATTTCCCCTGACTCTTGGAGACACCTCCAAGAATGAGGTTCAGGAGAGTGGGCCGTGGCCACTGGCCCAGGGTGAGACATGGGGCCCTACTTGAAGGAGATAAAGGCTATCAGATCTCCTGCCACCTGAACTTGGGACTCCAAAAATGCAGAGCTCACTCAGAGCAGGGGCAGGAAGCCAGGTGGTGCCTGAGGGCCAGAGCTTGACTTCCCCCAAGCATGTTCCATCCATCCTCCCCGTGAATTGTCAGCTTGGCCAGTGTCACCTCCACAAAGAGTTCTGTCCATCCCTCTCTCACTTTGAGCTCAGGGCCTTGTTCTTTGGCAGTCTCTTCCTCTCCACTCCATCTCCTTCTTGCCAGTGCAGCTCCACTGCCATATCTTCAAACTCCTCCTTCCCCTTCTGGAAGGTTTTGTTATTTCCTCTCCACTATAGTGAGTATATTTCAATCTCAGCAGCAAATAAGTTTGTGAGAGTCTTGGCTCCTGAAAGAAATACAAGTATAACAGGCAAGTTAGAGACAGCAGAAAGGGGCAATAGGAACTGAGATGTGAAAAGAAAAAAATTAATGAGAGGGGAGGATGGGGCTGGGGTACACTGGCCAGCAAAGAGGGTGATTCTTAACTTGAAGGGTGGAGGTCACTAAACAATTTTCCTGTTGACTAGACACTTGACCACAAACGATTGACTTAAGTAAGGCAGGAGGCCTAGACCTTTCAGACTAACCTTTGCCCTAGTCTCTACCTACCCAGAGAGGGAAATTGTGGAGTCTTCAATTCCAAATATCAGACTGCAAGGGGAGGAAGGAATTACCTCTTCAGAACTGGCCAGACCACAGAACTCAGACCAAAGGTGCCCCAACCCTTGAATTCCTGGGGTTTATTTGCATCTCAAAATATTATGCTCCATCATCCAGGTCTGAGTGTGAGGATTTAAAGATGTGGGAGTAGGGGGCTGCTTCTTCAATTAGAACCCTTTGGAGAGGAGTGCGCAGGGATGTCTTTAAGAGAAAAAAATAATTAGTTACCTTGTAGGTGCTGCTGCCAAATCTCCAAGGACCTTGGAAATCAGGTACTGGAGCTTCCTTGATCCCCCTCAGACTGCTGCCCATCACAAGGTGAATCATAGCTGCCTCTCTGTTCTGCCAGGCTGGAGTGAATCACTGTAGCAAGGGTGAGGGGGAAAAACAATCCCTGTGAGCATCAAGATAGAGATGGAGAAAAGACACACTCTTCAAACTCTGGGGCACACCTGTCCACCTTTCTTGGGCTTTCTCAAGGGACTAATGTTGGTATCAGGTACCATTCTTGTCAGCCCATCTCCCACTGAACCACTAATCCTCCTTTCATACCGCCTCTCTTCTCACCTCTACATAGGAAATGGGAAACCACTGCCTGGATATAATTCCCTAAGAGGATTCCCCCACACCAAATGAACCTTAAAGAAGGAGTCAGGAAAGTTGCATTAGACCACTAACTTACTGGGTAACTTGTTGAGTCATTCAGTTATCTCATTTCTAAAATTCTCTCTAAGGTCTCCTATCCCAGTCCTGACATTTTAGGATTCTTTGATTCCTTCTACAGGGGAGATTCTCACCTTTAGATTGTAGGAGGGATCAGGATCTCCAAGCACCCATTGCTGCTGCCATCTCTGGAAAGGCTTTGTGTCTTCTCTGGGGAAGTTGAGGAGGATACCAGCTGCCACAGTGGAGATAGAATGGCCATAGACTCGATTCTCACCACAGGAAGGGCAAGGGGTTGGAAAGCAAATTTTCTTCTCGTGCTCTGTTTCTTTCCAGATGATCTTGGAGTCCTGGCTCTGAACAGCCAGTTGGCTCAATGCCAACCCTCTTTATAATCTAGCTACTCTTCATGTCCCCTGTGTCTAGTGGCCAATGGGAGGACAGAATTGATGATACAAAGGAAGAAGACATATCAAGGTCAGTGGCTGAACTCTTGGTTAGAAAGAGTTTCAAGTGGGAGCAGGTAAAAATCCTTGTAGAACTTCGGGGGTGGGGAGGAGTGAAAGAGAGTGGACAGACAAGAGGACGGCAAGGAGCACACACACCAGACTGGCTAGAGGTGGAGAGGGAAAGAGGAAGGCTTAAAGTTCTGCCTCCCAGCAGCTGGGGGGGGGGGGGTAGTTAACTGATGCTGGCGTAGGTGGTCCTGTGTGAAACTATGGAGGATTCAAGTAGGAGGGAGGGAGTGTGGAAGGTGGTGGGAAAACCCCTACTATATGAGTCGTGTCTCCCAAAGTGTCCAAGTTCATCAAGTGCCAATCCCACTGGGGGGATGGGGCTGACTGCCAACTTTTCCTTGGCAAGACAGCACAAGCTGCCCTTGGGAAATTAGGACATCTGGGAGAATCCTCAACCACGTGATCCCAGAAGGGGACACCCAGAAGGGGTGGGGGTGTCGAGGGAGAGGGAGCTAACAAAGGCTGAGGAGTGGCCACCACCAACTCTACTCGGGCTGGGTCCCATCACTGGCAAGGGACTCAATAGCTGGGGTGAGTGATTCGTCATTGTCCTCTGACTGGGTTTGCTGTTCAGTGGCATCCTCCCCCTGCTCCAGTCCTTCTTGGACCTCCTGACCTCTCTGGATCAACTGCTCGAGGGTCTTGGGCAGTGGGTGTCGGAGGAAATGCTTGAGCTTGGGTTGAAGGGTGCCCACCACATACTGGATGATCTCTTCCTCATCAGCATCCACATACAGGGTCTGATAAAGGTCTCTTTTACGCCAGAGAAATTGGTCCAGAGGCTCCCCTTGTTTCTGGGGCAGGTCCAGTTCTCGCTTGATAGCATCCCGGGTGAGGGTCCCCTCACTATACTGCAAGAATTCCTTCTTGAATTCCACCCAGTTCTTCACAGATCCCTGTTTGTATTCCCACCACTTCTTTGCGGGGCCATTCATGTGGTTCTGGATCTGGGACAGCCAGTACTCTTCAGTCCCTCCGACCTGCTTCAAATATTCTTCCAGGTGACTGAGAAATTCACGGGGATCCTCAAAAATCTGTGTGTCTACACCAGGACTCAGTGTCCCGTCCTCAGTGGTTGAGCTCCAGGGTGGATACTGCTGTATGTCCGATGGCTCGTGGCTTAGGGCCTCTCCCCCGATGACCCCTGCCGGTGTTGGGGGTGTGATGGCATAGGGACTCACCGTGTAGTCATAGGGGTCAGTCTCCTGGCCGTAGCTCTCAGGGCCGCCCACGCCAACAGAGACAGTCTGACGGCCAGCCTCCCCGCTCACTGGATACTTGCCTCCCATAGACTCCAGCCGATCGGCCCACTTCTCCAGCCGGTAGAAAACCTCCCGCCACACGTTCATCTCCCTCTTCACCCATCGTTCCAGGTGGGCAATGGTCTCCTGGCAGCGGGACAGGCAGGCCTTGATGGACTTCTTCCAGCGCTGGGAGTCCCCGGTGGGGACATAGCCATCCAAATTGTTCTCCAGCTTCCCCACTGACCTGTGCAAGCCTTTCAGCTCCCTCTCCACCTGCTTGGAGACCTCGGTTAGCAGATGCCGGTGAGTCTTCCTTACGTGCTCCAGCATCTCTGCCCTGCACTTGCCGATCTGCAGAATCACGTTGGGCTTCGCCGCTGGTCCGCCCCGGGGACCGTGGTAGGTATGAAGGCCCCCACTGCTCATGTGCTCCAGCTCCATCACTTGTGTCCGTAGAGAAACCGACAAGGCAAATCCTCCCACCGTAGGGGTCCGAATTCAGCAGCCCCTCTCTCCGGTAGCCTGGCTCCTCAGAAGGGGTTAATCCTCCTAGTGGCAAAGCCAAGCCCCTTCTCTTCTCGGCTCCTTGAAGAAATTCAGGAGAGGAGGAAAGAAAGGTGGTCTCCAGAGATCCGAGGGTGCGCGCCTGTCTCGCGGCTCCACAGGTGATAGGGGATGCTGGTAGCTTGCAGATCAGCTCTCGCTGCCGCCGCTTGCCG
Organism: Notamacropus eugenii; assembly: GCF_028372415.1. Classification (NCBI taxonomy): domain Eukaryota; kingdom Metazoa; phylum Chordata; class Mammalia; order Diprotodontia; family Macropodidae; genus Notamacropus; species Notamacropus eugenii. The sequence continues at coordinate 90,989,254 of NC_092875.1, read as the reverse complement.
CAGCTCCCAGGCTCTCCGCTAAAGCTGAGGAAGCTTCTAGCTGGGTAGCCTGCCTCCCTTCCCGCTGCCTCCTGGCTTTATACAGCCGGGCTCCCTGCACGTGGGCGGCCTGGCTCTTGGAACTCCGGTTCTCATTGGTGGCAGGCACTGAGGCCCTGCCAGGCTGCCCACCCTCCCCAACTGCTGAGTGAAGCCCCTCCTCTTTCCCGGCGCCCACTCAAACACTCCCCCAGAGCCGGAGCTGGAGAGAGAGGAGGGGAAAAAAAACTGCACACATACACATGCACACACACACAGTTCAGATGGATGGATGACTAATCCCCACCTTCCTTTTCAAAGTCCAGAGGGGAGGGAGGGAGAGGGAAAAAGCTCTTACTTATTCACTGAGTCAAAGGATTTACTCCGCCAGCCCTGTTATTGTGTTCTTCCCCCGCTTAACTCCTGGGGCTGAAGAAGGTTGGGACCCGGGGGCCAGGGAACCACCCACACCTCTCACCTCTGCCACCAACCCTTCCCAGAACTGGGTCAGCCCTCCCAGATCTGCTACCTTGACTTCCAAAGAGCACTTGGGGTTGGTGTGTGCAAGCCGCTCCTTGGGTAGTGGAAAGAACGCTGTCTTGGGTTCCACTGTATTGCTGGTTCTGCCATTGACTGACTGTAGGACCTTTCTGGGACTCAGTTTCTCTCTATATAAATCAAGGGATTCGGCTCTAATGAACTATGAGTCATGCGCAACAACTGTATTTGACACGGGAGACCAGAAGGTCACCAAATGAATAATGTGTTGAAGTGGAGTGTGGGGGGAAGTTGGGGAGAACCAAAGGAGAGAATTGCCTGGGAATAAAGAAGGCAGAAGGAAGGAGAAGAAAGGAATAGGGTTCCTCTCTTAGACAGATAGATGACAAATAGATAGATAGATAGATAGATAGATAGATAGATAGATAGATAGATAGATAGATAGATAGATGACAGAGATAGATAGATAGATAGATGTGTGTATATATGTGTGTGTGTATACATACATATAAACTCTCTCTCTCTCTCTCTCTCTCTCTCTCTCTCTCTCTCTCTCTCTCTCTCTCTCTCTCTCTCTGTCTCTCTCTCTCTCCTCCCATTTCCAGTGTGGAAGAGATCCCTGAACTTTGGGATCAGGTAACATGGTTGGAATCCAAAGCTGGCTCTGATCCCACAGCAAATTGTGTAACCTTTGCAAAGTCACTTGAGAGTCCATGGCCCTCAATTTCAATATCTCTAATTAGTATACTGAATTTGATGATGTCTGAAATTCACCTCCAGCCCTGACATTCTGGAACACACAATAAGGATCCAGATTATCTGGGGAGTGAGAATGGGGGAAAGGAGGGAGGGGTAGTGAGAATACAACAGGGGGTCTTTGTGACAAGCCAAGGAATTTACCCCCAGGACGCTGGAAGTGTTTTGTAGTCACTTTCTTTACAAATCAGCACCAGGCACAGAGGATGGTTAATTCCTGTTCCTCATTCACAAGGCAAGTAACTGCTGTCCTTTCTATAACAATGAGACATGCAACATATAATCCGCACCCTCCTAGCCCAAGCTGTCACTAGCATGCCCTGGACTCATGTAATCCAAGAATCATACAACTTAGAATGGCAGAGTTGGAAGGTATGAAAGGCAGAACAGGGATCATGGGACATACAATGTTAGAGCCTCAGGTCTCAGAGAGCACCATGATCAACTCCAGAAAATAGCAATAATAAAAATAACAGCTAGCATTTATATAAGAGTTTAAGGTTTGCAAAGGACTTTACCAATATTGTCTCCTTTGATCCTTACAACAACCCTTGGGAGGTAGGCACTATTGTTATCTTCATTTTACATATGAGGAAACCAAGGCAGAGAAGAAATTATTTGTTCAAGGTCACACAACTAGGTAGTGTCTGAATTAGAATTTGACCTTGGGTTTTCCTCACTCCAGGGTCCAACACTCTAACCACTGTGCTCTCTAGCAGAGAAGGAAAGTGACAATCAGGATCACACAACAAATTAGTGGATGAGTTGGAACTCGAACTCGAATTCCTGGTTTCTAATTCAATTCAGTATATTTTTATTATGGGTCAGACCTTGCACTCCTCACAGATTAGGGTACTAATGCAGCATTCTCATTGGTGTGTGTACATTCTCTTTGAATGCATATGCCCCCACTCACCATTAGCCTAGCAATTCTAGAGTAGGGGCTCTGAAGTTTGTTTGTATCATGGACCCAGTCTGGTGACACCATGGACCCCTTTTCTCATAAGCATGCTTTTAAATGCATAAAATAAAATACAAAGACTTACAAAGGGAACCAACTGTATTCAAGTACTGTTATCAAAATTTGTTGTTGTTGTTGCTTTTTTAAAGTTCACAGGCCCCAGGTTAAGAACCCAGGCAGAGCATGATGCAGTGGAAAGAGCAGATCATTTAAAATCATGGAACATAAATTCAAATCCTGACTCTGTACTTGCAGGGTGATCTTGAACAAGTTTTTCCCTCCTCTTAGTCTCTGTATCCTCAAATGTTAAGTGGGATGGTTGAATTAGATGACCTCTAAGGACTCATTCTATTCTCAATCAATGAGCAGGCAATCCTAAGTTTTTTGGCTTTTTCAAGAAGAATGTAATGTAGGATGCAAATTCTGAGACTGTGTGTGTTTGCAGATGTGAACAGATGTTCACTCTACCTTGAGGTCACACAGGCCATGACCTCAGCATAGGGAACTTTCCTTGGTACCCATGGTACCCACTACAAACAGAACAAAGAGACAGCTACAGAGAGAAGTCATTCCTACCAAGCCTTCTCTCACTGCTCTTTACTTCCTTCCCAAATTAACCAATAAAGCCCCCAGGATGCCTCCCTAACCCCCTGTTGGCAACCTCTGCATCCCTTATGTGTTGACATCTGAGGTTTCTAGCTTCCTGAGTTGAACACTAATCAATATACATATGGAAGCATCTACTTCAACACACATGTAGAAGAATTTTGTCTCCAGTTCCCAATTCCCAAGTCCTTTGAGGCTTACAATTCTAACCATATCACATATCACATCTATGCAAATCTACTCAGTTATACAAAGATGGAGAGGAAGGGGTGGGTGTATCACACTTTCCAGTCTTTGTGTTACCAAAAAGTGGCATGCAAATCTATGTAAATGGAATCTAACATGCTAGTTGGTTAATTATTTATTTGTGCAAATGTCCCTAAGGGAGTCTGCTATTTCAAGAACCCCCCAAAGTGAATTTTTTGGGGTAAAGGAAGACAATTCTTTGTGGAAAAAAAATCACCTTCTTGCCAAACTCTTCACCTTCACTTGCTTTTTCTCTTTTATGTAAGACCAAAGTTTTGAGTTAGTTTTCATTTGAGAGGCAGAATGTCATACTGGAAATAGATGAGATGATGGGTATGGAGTCAACAGACCTGGATAAAAATTCTATCTTAGATATTAATTTCATGATCATGGGCAAGTCCCAACTTCTCTAAGCCTGTTTCATTTTCCGTGAAATGGGGATCATAACTTTTGTCCTACCTAACTCATAGAGATATTGTGAGAGAAGTGCTTGGCAAACCTAAAAGTGCTATATAAATGTGAAATCATATCATTAAGTGTGGTTTACTCAGATGAGAACAAGAATGACACTTGACATGTATACCCAATCCCAACTCTACCACTGACCCACCAGGATGACCTTGAGTGAATGCCTTTACCTTCCTTAGTCTCACTTTCCTCAACTATAAAATTAAGTTTAGATTACAGGTCCCTTCCAGCTTTAGAGATGTAGTATATGACCTTATATAGAATAATTGTACATATATATACATATTTGTATCTAATGGTAGCCATCTCTTGGGGGGGAGGGATAAAAGAAGTTTACATGATAATTTTCTTAAACATATTAAAGGCATAGCAAATTGTACATTTACATTTTTATGTGCAATCAGCTTTTTTAATATATTGTTGTGAAAGTGTTTGTTTTATTCCATAAATTAAAATTTTAAAAAAGCTATGACCTTACGTTTGCAAGACTAGATTCCCAATTGTGCATTTGCACTGGTTGTGCCCCATACCTATAATTCTGTCACCTCCCTCATCTCCATCGTTCGACTTTAAGTCTCAGTTCACATTTTACTTTTTGCAAGAAGTCTTTCAAGTTCTCCTTACACTTGACACTGCAGTATATGTTTTATGTGTGCCTAACTATTAATATGTTATCTCCCCAATAGACTTTGAGTTCTTTGAAGGCAAGGAAAGTTTTTGCCTTTCTATTTTCAGGCTTTAGCACAATGTCTGGTATACAATAGGCACTGAATAAATGATTGATGCTTGATGGAGCTCAATGACGGGGACACAAGCAAAGTAGAGATTATTCTCTTCTTACAGAAGTGGAGAGTGAGGTCTGGACAAAGGACATTTTTCACCACAGGGTCACCGAGGAGCTTAGCGGTATAGATCCACAAACTGGAACCTAGACTCCCAGTGTCCCCACTCTTGACCTGCCTGCCTCCTGTCATGTGCCCTAGCCCAGCCCAAGACAGCCCAGCCCTGCACCATCACTCCCTGGTTGGGCAGCTCAGTGGCCCTGGCTCAGGACCCACTTTCAGAGGCTCCCTCTGGAGAAATGAAGCCAAGACTTTCTCCACCCAATTAAGTCCACCCTCTGGAGCTGGCATTGCTTTTTGCTGCTACCACAGCCTTCCTTATTTCCTCACTCTGCCTGAATCTGCTGCTTCCGCGGCCGCCCCCACTCAGGCAGTTCCCGGGAACCGCACCATAAAAGGCCAAGAACTCCTGCGACGGAAGCATAGAATCCCTCCTGTCTCCCCTCCCATCCCCGCCCCGTTTTTAGTGACAGCCGTAGAGAAGAAGGAGGAGAAGAAGGAGGAAAGGGGCGGGGCTTACCTGGATCTGGATGAAGGTAGGGGAGCACTGCCACCCCAGTCACCCACCGTGCCCCCCCCTGTCAGAGGATGGCAGGGGAAATTGGAACAGGCTGACGGCTCCCTTAAGTCTAAGGTGTTAGTCAGGAGGAAGAGACAGGGCTGTGGACCTCGGTAGGTCAAGGATTTCCGAGCCCTCCCCTCCCCAGGTCCCTTTCCTCATGTGATGTTTTTCTCATGGGTCTGGGGGGTAAATGAAGCATCAGTATTGTTCCAGTGGAAGGACCTATGGTGGAAAAGAATTACTCTGTCTCTTTCTCTGTCTCTGTCTCTGTCTCTCTCTCTTTTTCTCACTCTTGCTCTCTTTGTTACACATACACAGACACACACACAGTCTCATGCACATAGGGTTATACTCAGCCACACCCACCCACTATGACATTCAGGCGTACTCACAAACATATACATGTGCTTGAACCCACAGTCGTACAGTGTTTACTCACTGTCATACATATGAGATCTAACACCAATTCTATCACTAGCCCACTGGCTACTGACCAAGTCACACTCTCTGGCCCTCAGTAAAATGATGAGACTGAAGGTTCAAAAATAAATCTGCAAGGTCTCTTCCAGCTCTAACAGTTTATGAGTCATACACACCTTCACACACACAGTCACATTCACATTTGTGCACACAGAGTTACACCATACTGTCAGATACATGCATTCATATCCATAGACTTTCATATGTACTTGCACATAGATACAGTCACACACCTACATCCACATACATACACATGTATTTGCTGAATTTAATAGGATCACAAGATCGTGGATTTAGTGCTAAAGGAAACCATAAGAGCCATCTGCTCCAATCTCTTCATTTTACAGATAGTAGAGAGGTGACTTGCCCAAGGTCACCCAGCAATGCATACATTTCTACCCAAGCTCACAGTGTTATACCCAATTTCTCACTCCCACTTTTTATGCACACACACACATACACATACTCATTCACCTGCTTGTATGCAGTGAGGCACACACAAGGCTTTTGCAGGTTCTCACACACTGCAGGTTCTCTGTCTGGCTGCTGTTATCAAGTCCCTACCCCCAAGGGCTCAGATATTTGGGCTGGGATCAGGTATAAGTCCAAAGTTCTTTTCATGTGAGATTCTCTCTGTTCACCCCTTGTTTCTGGCACTGGCCCAGTTTCCTACCTTCTCTCCTGTTGTTCCCCCCACCCTTCCCTTTCTGGGCTTCCCGCCTCCAAGGGGAATGTCTTGCTGGCAAAAAATACTCTGAAAACCATTCTCCTGGCATTTCTAATTAAAGAAGTGGGTGGGCTGAGGAGAGGAGAAGGGCAGGGAGAACCTGCTAGAAAGACAAGGAGGAAGGAACCCAAGCCAGGGACAGAGACAGAAAGAAAAAGAAACTACAAAAATGGCAAATGAGAACGTTTAAAGGCTTCCTGGACGGTGGCACAGGCATACAGAGCAGGGGTCCCTGGCCCTGAGCAGGACAACAGACTAAACTCCATCACAGTAATGAACTCATCCCTAGAGTTATTCCGCCAGAGGTCAGAGGACCACCTGCTAAGAAGGTTTCAGGAGATTTTGTTCAGGTAAAGGTTGGACTAAATGTTCTCTGTTCTTTTCCAAATATGAAATTTTCTGATCTCAGAGAAGAGAGAGGAAGAAAGAAAGTGTTCTCATGGGGGTGGAGAGGCAAGTTAGGCAGCAACTGGACGAGAAAGAGAGAACAGCATCTGGTCCCAGGCAATGGAAGATACGTGGGACTGGGAAACCCAGAGGGAAGTCAGAATTACATAACCCTTGAAGCAAAAAGTTAAGTGGGACCTCAGAGGGCATTCTAGTCCAACTCCAACATAAGAAGCAATCTTTTCTTCTGTCTCCCTGGAAAGTGATTGTACAGCTTTTGCTTGCACACCTTAATGATGAGAAACTCACTACCTACCCAGGTAGCCCATTCTCCTTTCAGGTAGCTCTAACAGTGAGGAAATCTGAGACTTCTTAGTTATAATTGTCCGTGCACAGCTCCATTTTCTACCCTCTAAGATCAAGCAGAATCCCTTTTCCACATAATAATCTTTCGTATACTTGGGAGACAGCAACCATGTCTCCTTCCCACTCAGTCCTCTCCTCTCCTCTCCTCTCCTCTCCTCTCCTCTCCTCTCCTCTCCTCCTTTTTCCCTGACTGAGCCCTCTGGACCTATAGAACACCAGTGACCATGCCCTAGAGGACATGATCCACTCAGCATTATCATTTGCACTCCGGGGCTTGAGCTGTCCAGATGGGTGAGTCAGCACAAGCTCATATAACCCACTCTCTCTAGCTTTCCTTAGACCATGCTTCACCCTCCCACCTAGCCACCCACCAGGCCACATTCTTACTCTCACCCTCCCACCACAAATGTACAGAGAATATTGAGGTCAGACCTGAAGAGGGTTCACAGAACCACAGAATGCCAAAAGCTGGAAGGTACCCCAGTAGCCATGGAGCACAGCCCATACACACAAGGAACTCTATCCCAACCCTTACTCAACAGATAAGGAAACTGAGGCCCAGATTGAGGAAAGGGACTTGTCTAAGACCAAATAACTAGAACTGGTCCTTAAAGTTTTGAGACCACACAGAGGAATATTTGATAATGTTCATAAAGTACCTTAAAGTTTATGGAATACACACTTTTAGCAGCCCTATGAGCCCTACCACAGGCATTTTCATTCCCATTTTACAGATGAGGGAGCTGAGGCTCAGAGAAATTTGGTGACAGGGTCTCACAGATAACAAATATAAGATATAGAAGTGAAACCTTAGTGCCCCCTAAAGCAGAATCTAATCCACCTGCCTCTATATCATACTGACCTAGGGCTCAGGATCAAATGAGATAACATTTGTAAAGGGCTTAGCACAGTCTGTGGCACATAATGTACACTTGGTAAAAACTTGTTCCCTCCCTTCCCTCCTCTAGGGAAAATAGCAATGGGCAGTGGGAGGGGCTTAATCAAGAAAGACTTCCTAGAAACATTGGACTTTGAAGGCTGGACAGCTGCAGTAGGACACTGAGTGCCATTCATAGACCTTGTTCAGCCAAAGGTAGAGGCTCAGGGCTGCACAGCCCCTAAGGGGAATGAATGCTAAATTCAAAGTTTTCTGTGTATTTTATGCACAGGAAAGTATGTAAAAAGCAAAGAAATGGAACACTGACATCAGCCATGGGGAGGCCACAAAAGCAAGGTCTTTTCAGAGCCTTAGAGTGTGGGAACACTTAATCGGTGGCCAATTATCACCCCCAGAGGCCTGCACACATTCCCTCCCCAGAGTCAGCTCCTTCCTAATTCTGATGTTGGGAAAGTGGCCACCAGCTGGGCTCTTGCTGGGGCTGAGCAGGGCAGGGGTGAGGGGCGGGGAGAGCCAAGCAGCCCCCTATTATCAAGCCTAGATGCCATCCTCAAGCTTCTGTGCCCAGCATTTTCTTGAACCCTGGCAATTGGGCTTTGTTCTACATGGGGGAGAAGCCTTGACCCAGTCCATGGGTCTTAGGATCTAAGACCTTTTTCAGCATACTTCTATCTCCATCAATAAGCAAACCAGAGCACGAAACCAGAGGCTATCCCCTTTCCCCACCCCCGAGCCCCTCCCCAGCAACTCCCCCACTGAATGAACCAGCAGGATTCAATAATGCTGGAAGGGTAGGCTGGGATTAAATGTGGACCACGAAGCTGATTAGCTCTGATTTTAGGGTGGTTTATTCTAGCTAGCAAAGGCCAGGATTGGATAATGAGTGGGAGGGGATGCAGCTCATTTCTTTTTAAGAACGTCTCTGAGGATGGAGATGTCTAAAAACACTTCTAGCTCTAAAAGTCTGTGCTTTCAAACTTCTTCAAGAACAGCTCACAAGTATGGAGTTTACTGAAGTTTCCAAAGCACTCTGCTCCCCAAGGTTCTATATAATCTGAAATCCTGAGTATATGATTCCAGGATCTGGGTTTCTAAATTATTTTTAAGATTTTATGTTTCTGAGGTTTTTAAAGGCTTTAAAATTCTAAAGATTCTGATGAAACTCTACGATTCCTTAATTCTATGACTAAGATTTTTTTAAGATTTTAGGAATTTATTTTTCTAAGGTATCTGAAGGTTTTAAGAGTCTGAAAGCCTATCATCTAAGATGCTATGATTCTAGTATTATTCTCTGGTTGACATTTGATCTGTAGGGAACATAGGATTTAAACATCAGCCTGGGAGAGCTGGAAGACTCTGTATGAAAACCTCTTATTCCTCCTTACCCCAGCCAACATCTCCACTTGGTGTCTTCTTTCAAATGAGCATCCCCTACACACAGCACCTATAGATAATCACTCTCGAGGGAGTAGTTAGCTAAAGAAGTGACAAATCCTAGAAAAGGGGTTACTTGAGTAGGGACCAACTAGTTAGACTTGAAGGCTCAGTGACTCAGCGCAACTAGGTCAATCAATCAGTTAAAAGCAATACTGGGTGCTCCCGTGAATCCAATCGTGTGCTCAGCTATGGTGGGAGAGAGGGGAGGGAGAGGAGGGATGTGCACAGGTAAAGGAAACATAAAAGGTGAGGGATACACAGGCCAGCCTGCCCTTGGAAGCTACCAGTCAGGTGTGAGAGATGAGACTTACACCCGGAATACAATGTAAGAATTACAAGACAGGGTCGGAACACATGTTAAAGTGTTTGTATCAGACTAAAAAAGTAATCGGTATCTGGGTAGCCTGAGAAAGTCCCCTCCCCTTCCTGATCCCAGAGTTGGAAAACTATTTGACTTATAAGGTTCCTTCCAGTTCTGAGCTTCCAAGATTGTAAGATCCTAATTCAATCCTGACTACCTCGGGAATCATTGAAGGATCCAGGTCACTTTCCTTCTCAGCTTCCTCCATTCTAAAATGAGGGTATTGGGTGATATGGGGGAATTTTGTTGCTGAAATGACTGGAGAGGTACAGGAAAGACAAGTCACAAATAGACAATATCTGATGCCTTATAGGTGTGAAAGGAGGAAAAGGCAGAGTATGAGAAATTAATGGAAGCTGTTTTTCTACAGAAGACTTTCTCCCAGACAACAGCTGAGGGCAGGATGTTGGCTGGAATTGGCAAATCATATGATAATTGTGGCTGGTCAAGTACTGGCAGAAATCAGGAGTAAAGGCTAGACATCATCAGAAAAAGGAAAGGAAAGCCCAGTACAAAAAAATGTCACTTGAGAGTCTCTTTAGCATTAAGCAGATGGTTGACAGTGTGAGTTAACAGGAAGACAGTCAGTCATTCAGTCAACAAGCATTCACTAAGTACTGGTTAGGTGCCAGGCACTGTGAGAAGTACTGAGGATAAAAGGAAAGGGGAAAAAAAAAAAACAAGAACAATCAGTACTTGATCTCAAGAAGATCACCATCTAATGGGGAAGACAGCAAGCAAATTGCTTTTAAAAAAGAGGATACAATATGAGTTTAATTGGGTAATAATCAGAGATCCGATATCTGATTTTATCTAATGAATATCTGATTGGATAACAATCTGAGATAATCTCAGAAAGAAGACATTAAAATTAAGGAAGACTGCAGAAGGAAGCAGGTGAGATTTTAGCTGAGGATTGAAGGAAATCAGAAAAGCCAGGAAGCAGAGATGGCAGAGAGAGAGTTCTAGGCATGGGGAGAAGGGAGTAAGTTCTGGAATGTCAGGAGGAAGAACAGAGACCAGGGTCACCGGATGGAAGTGCAATTAGTGGGGTGGGGAGCATATAAAATGAAAGAAGACTGGAAGGTAAGAAGGGGCCAGATTATGGAGGGTTTTACAAGCCAAAAAGAGGATTTTGTATTTGATCCTGGAGGTAATAGGGAGCCCTATTGATGGAAGAGTGGGGTGACATAGCCAATCAAGATGGCAGAAGGGCTAGAGAGAGGGAGATAATTCGAAACTTGAAATTTAAAAAAAAATGTTAAAAACCAAATAATTTTTTAAAAAGAAATATCAAAGCGATAGTTAAGTGGATGGTGGACTGGAGTGGGGAGAGGCAGGGAGAACAACCAGTGGTCTATCACAGGAGTCCAAGCTTGAGATGATGAGGGTCTCCACTATGGTGGTGGCAATGTCAGAGGAAAGAAGGGGACATTTATGAGACATTACCAAGGTGGAAACTGACAGGTCTTGGAAACTGATTGAATATGGAGGGGAAGGATTGGATATGGGCAAGAGGAGTAGAGTTTGGCACCTCGTTGCAAGTTTAGGTGACCAGGAGGATGGTAGTATCCTCAACAGTAATGGGGAAATTGGAGGGGAGGGGGAAGAGAGTTCCATTTTAGACATGTTGAGTTTAAAATGTCTATGGGACATCTAGTTTAAGATGAACTACAAGCAATTAGAAAGGCAAGTGATAGGGGACTGAGGATCTCAGTTCTAGGAAGTATGGAGGGAGGGCAGAAAGAACTTTCTAGGAAACCAAGAGTGTGCTTTGTGTTTCTACTGGTGCCAAGTAAAAACTGCTTGTATATAAAGTACAGGTCGGTGTCCCTGACAAATAACTGCATCAAAGGGTTAGAAAAGCAGTTTCTCTCTCGGTTATCTGAGAGAGTAAAGTACTTCATAAAAGAATGGAAAACCAGATTAGATAAAAGGCTTCAAGGCAGAGTGGATTGGAGATTTAGAGTTACAAAGACCTGAAAGGTCAAACCCATGAAGGTGCTGAAGCAGATTAAGTGACTTGCCCAGGGACATTTTAGCACCTAAGGCAGCACTTACCTGGGTCTTCCTGACTTGAAGTCCAGCACCCTAACTATTAGACCACCTGCTTGAATAAAATGCTGAAAGACTTGAGAGTTCTAGGGCTGCCTCAGACATTTACTCGTCAAGTCACTTAATCTCCGTCAACCTCAGTTTCCATGTCCGTCAAAGGGAGATCAATGTAACACCCACTTCACTGTGAAGATCAAACTAGATCATATACTGAAAGTTTTGCAAGCTTTAAAACACTGTATAAATGTGAGTTTTTACAGCTGTCACATGGAGTCAGAAAGACCTGGGCTCAAATCCTGCCTTAGATACTTACTATCTGTATGATCTTGTGCAAGACTTAACCTCTCTGAATCTCATTCTTCAACTACAAAATAAGGGGGACTAGATTCTGACCTGAGATCCTTTCCAGCCCTAAAACTATGATCCCATCATTCTATGAATAGTATTATATATTAACAATACCTGCTGAGATGACCACTCCGAAAGGGAAGCATAAAAATTTGGGGGTAAAAATCAATGAAGTAATATTGGGGTGGGATCATACTAAAGACAAAATCACATTAAAGACAAGACACCTTGAGGGCAGGGGCTGTCTTTTTACTTCTGTTTTTGTATCCATGGGGCTTAGCACATAGTAGGTACTTAATAAATATTTATTAAAATTGTTACTGATAGTTGGTGGTATAGGGCTTCATGGATCATAGGATCACATTGGCCAGATATGATGGACGGTAGAATAGGCTACTTTAAGAGGTAATGAGTTCCCTTCACCAAAGGAATCCAAATAGAAGCTGGATGACTACCTGTCAAGAGATGGTGAATTTCCACTCAGCTTTAAGCTTCCATGTACTGCTCAGTATTTCCCTTCCCAGTTTAAGCTTCCATATGTCTATGTAAGGTACAGAATCGAGGGCCCTTTATACTTGGTGTAGAGAGGGAACAGCTATGGCTCCAGAAACACTCAGGCTGGAGTTGGGGAGAGAAAGATGTTAAAGTCTTGTCTCCACCCCACCCCCCACCCCCCACCCCCCGACACTGTTAGTGGATCTGGCCTTTCAGGAGTAGGGGATTGTCTGGGAGGCGGGAAAGTAAAAGTGAGGGTTCTTAAGGTTTGGGGGGGATACTGCTGCTGAGGAAGGCAGCTGAACTCTCCAGAACAGCAGAGTCTGTAAGAAAGGAAAAAGGATTGGGGCTGGGGGGGGTTGAAGGATTGAAGGGAGGGAGGTAGGAAGGAAGGAGGGTCTGGTGTGGGGGCTGATAGAACAGTGCTGATTGTTCTGTGGGGACAGGCTTCTGTCCTACCAAACAGAAAGGGGGAAAAAAAAGATGAAGGAAATTAATTCAAAGAACATGTTCCAGGCCCCTGATTACAGAGCTCAGGAAAAAGGGGGAGGAAAGGAAAAAAAGAGTTGAGAGAGGAGGGAGGGAGGAAACACTCCATTTCTCAGCTTCTGTCCTAGCTCCTTACCTTATAGCCTCCCCCCCAAAAAAACAACTTCAGCCTCAGGACTGAAAGGGACCTCAGCTCCCTGACAGGATGGCATCCAGCCCCCACTGGAACAAAGTACTGAGGAGCTCACCACAACTCCTTGACAGCCCCCTCCCAGAACCAGAACAGTACAGGGTGCTTTGGAATTTGGAAATGTAGGATGACTTTTTTCCCCAGAAAGCCTATATCTCCTCTTCAGACCAGAAGTTCCCTGTAGACAAAAACTGTAATCCCCTTCCCCAGACTGGGAGCTCCTTCACTGTCTCACCCTCAGACTAAGGGCTTCTTGAAAGCAGGAACTGTAGCTCCCTCTGGAACCTAGCAGGTGAGTGAGTCCCTTTGCTGAGGAGAGTTGGCCAAAGTGTCTGGAAAGTCAGCTTTCACAGGGCCGTGGCTGGACCACCAAGGAGGACTAAGGAAGGAGTCACCAGGTGAGGTTGACTGGCTGCACATTGCCTTAGCCGTGAATCCCCTGCCCAATGGAGCAACAGATGTGACTACAGCAAGAGATTTCCCAAGCAGGGGGACTTGGTCCCTCTGTCTCTACTTTTCTCTCTCCCTCTGTCTCTTCTCTCTGTCTCTGTTTCTTACTCTCTCAATCTAATTCTCTTTGTCTATCTCTGTCTCTCTGGATCTTTCTTACCCACCTTTCTCACCATGGACAATTCACTTGATTTCTTTGAGGCTCAGTATCCTTATCTTAAGGAAGTAACTTGCCTTACATCCTGTATGTTCATCCTTCGTTGCCAAAGAAGACCATGCCATCAGAGAAATGATGACATGACTTGCACATGACTTTGTTTCGAGTGAGGAGGGCTGTGCAAGTCACCAGCCTCACTTCTCCTCCAGAGCCATCTGAATCCAGTGACCAGATATTCATCAGGATGACTGGAGATGACCCAGGATGAGTCAATTGGGGTTAAGTGACTTGCCCAAGGTCACACAGCTAGTGAATGTCAAGTGTCTGAGGTGAGATTTGAACTCAGGTCCTCCTGACTCTTGCACTGGTGCTTTATCCACTGCACCACCTAGCTGCCTCATCCTTCCTTATATAGGGTTTTATTGGAAGTACCTTGCCAACTTATAAGCACTGTAGAAATGTCTATTGCCTTTGCCATTTTGTTAATACCTATGTCTCTTTGTTTCTCAGTCTCAGTGTCTCTGTCTCAGTCTCTCTCTAATAGTACTGTAGTCTCTAAACCTCTCTCAACCTCAGTCTTCAGCCCTATCTCTTTGTCTCTTCCCATTTCTCTCCTTTTTTTTTGTTCCTATCTCTGTCTCTGTTTGTTCTCTGCCTTCCCACCCTTAGTAGTCATCCATGACTAAGCTTTTGCACTTTAGTTAGAGACAAGGAAGAACTTTTTGGTTTTTTTTTTTTTACCATCTGGGGAAACTGAACAGTGTGGGACTAAAGAGTCTCCATCCCTGGGAACTTCAGGAGTAAGGTTAGTGCTAGACCTCAATCTAGAACTTTGAGGTCTTCACAGCACTCTTGATAATCACCCTGTGAGGTAGCAGGACATATATCATTAGCTTTTTTCACAGAACACAGTCACCTATCTACTGAACTTAGGAGATGAGTTTGAAACGTGGGTCTTTTGATTCCAAGTCCAACATTCATTTCAAATCACCCGATGCCTCTCTTATATCCACCTATGCCCAGATACTCATTGATGTGAAGGTAGGTGATGTGCTTCTGCTGATCCACCCTCCTCCCTCCCACCATTCCTCCCCAGAAGGGGGATTGATGAGTCAGCCCCTGATTAGCTCCCTTCTGGTCCCAGCAGAATGACTGTTTAGCATTTCTCTCCATCCATTTAGGGGAAGCATGTCAGCTTTGGCTACAAGCCAACCCATCCAAGCAGGGAAGGTTGGATGGAGAGAGAAACCCAAGTAGGGAGACTCTGCTGAAGGAGAGATCAGAGCTTTCCCACTGAGCAATATGGGGACAGCAGCTGGGCAAGGATTGCTCTGATTGGAGGAGTGCGGAGGAGAGGGGGGGAGGGAGAAGGGATCAGGAACAGAAGTACAGCTCCTTTCTCTGGACATAGAGATTAAGAAGTCAATTAGGCAAATCCATTTCAACCTACAGTTCCTAAGTTTAGCTTTACGCTCAGTTCTGTGCTCTAACCGGAGTAGGACACAGGGAGGGAAAAGACATGACATGGCAGAAACAACAATGGATTTAGAGCTTTGATGCCAATCCTGGCTTTGACCCTTGCTTACTAAGACCCAGTCAACTTCTCTGAGTCTCAGTTTCTTCATCTATAAAATGGAAGAGTTGGACTAAATGCTCCCAATAGATCCTTCTAGCTCTGTCATTTCGTGATTTCACAGCCTCAGGTGATGCCCCTCAAGGCTTCACTGTCTAATGGGTGGTGGGGGAGAAAGTGTTGTAAGATAAGATATATGTGAAGGTCTCTGTACTTCAGGGCAGATCAAGGCTACTTGTATATTAGTCCTAACTCCGCACTAAAGGTCAATTGTAGGAGGCCAATGACTTAATCTCCTTCCATTCATTCAATGAACATTTATTAAGCACTAGCTGTATATAAGCTGCTCTTTCATCTCAGTTTTCTCTTTAACACTGAGCACAGGGTAAGCAGTGGGTTTAGAGGAGAGAGTCATTGCTTCAAGTGTGGTGGAGTCTTGAACAGAGAAGGCTTCCTGTGAGAGATGGCATTTAAGCTAAGCCTTGAAGGATGGTGAGCAGGAGATCCAGCATTTATCTTGTCAGCCAGTCAGGCAGCCAGTCAGTCAGCCATTCGAAAGCTACTTTCTAAGCCTTATTTTGTTCAGTGCCTATGTGCTTAGCCCTGAAGGGACAATTGGGGAGGAAGTGACTTACGCAGAGTAGGTGCTTTATAAATGCACATATTAAGTGAATGGAAGGTGGTCATCCTTGAGCTCTTGGCCTTGACACTTTAGTAGGGGATTGAGATACATATTCTTAGACAAGAACACCAAATCAAATGACTCTACAAACCAAGTGTGATAGTCATTAAGAGATAAAGTGCAGAGGAGGAACAATCCCTTCCGGCTGGGGGTGGGTGCAGTTTTCTGGAGGAATCTAGGAGGTACAGTGGATAAAATGCTGGACTTGGAGTAGAGAAGACCTGTTTTCAAATCCTGCCTAAACATCCTAAGGAAGTTGCAACATCCCTCAGTCTCCATTTCCTCATCCATAAAACAAGCATCATAATAGTGCCTCCCATGCCCCCCCCCATTTTATGAGGAATTAAATGAGGTCAGACATAGACACATATATGTATATATACATATGTCATCTCATTTGCTATATTCGTGTTTTGCAAATCTTAAAGCATTGTATGAATGTTAGTTATTATTGCTAGGATATGGCACCTTAGGAGTCGGATAGGTAGAGATGGGATGAACATGAAGGAGGGCATTCCAAGCAAAAAAAATCTAAAAGGAGATAAGAAAAAGCCATGGAATCAGAAAATCATAGGGTAGGTTCTGAGCCCCACAAGTTGTTAGACATGAGTGAAATTTGTATAAGAGGGGAGTGAGAGATAAAATTGGAAAAGTAGAGAGGGGGTTGCACTGTGGAAGCCCTTGAATGCCAACATAAGAAATGGTGACCTTATCCTATAGGACATAAGGAGGACTGAGATTGGAGCTAACAAAAAAAGCCAGATGGCTGGGATATTGACGGACCCAGAAATCACAAGGACCAGTTGAAAGAACTTGTAATGAGAATGAGCGACATCTCCAGATAAAGCAGTTCTGAACTTCCTGATACTCAGGGCTGCCCTAGAATAGAATGAGCTCAAGGTATCCTAGTCCATATTTATATGGCACTTTTACATATAATGTTTGATGGGATCTTCATAACAGTTCTGGGAGGTAGGCTGGGAAAACATTATTAACCTCATTTTACAGATGGTAAAACTGAGGCTCAGAGACGCCCTGTCACTTGCCTAAAGTTGTATTATATGTGATAAAGAAGGAATGAAAGGAGATTGTTAAGTGTCCCACCTACATTTTGTGCCTCCCAGGCCTGGTTCCTAAAACAAGTGGGAATAGCAGAGAGGGGATTGCTTTAGGAAATCCCTGTCAAGGGTGTCTGTGGCAGCTTTTCTGTTTGCTGAAGGAGGATGAACTGATAGCTAACAGGAGCTAATTACTGCTAATTACGCACACCCCCAGCATCAGAGCACAGACTGCATTTGGTTGTGGGGGGAAGAAAAGAACTCATTGGAAGATGGGTTATTGAGTTCAAATCTGGTCTCTGTCAGTATACTAGCTGTGTGACCATGGGCAAGTCTGGGCTTAAATTTCCTCCACTGCAACATGGAAAAATGATAGTAGATGACCTCTAAGTCCCTCCTAGCTTTAAATCCCTAGGATGCTAGATGGTGGTAGGGGTGCCCAGAACAACCCCAGGTAGGAATTCTAAAGCTGATGAATGCAAACTCATTTGGAAAGTCCTGGCCTTCTTGTCTGAACTGAGGCCTACCTGTACAGCTAAACCCACCCAAGGAAGAATTAGCTTCATTTTTTAAAGAGAAAACAGAAGGGAAATTCTCCAGTCTGCAAATTTTTCTTCCCTGCCTTTACCCTTTCCAATCCTCAGAGCCAAAAGGGGCCTCAGAGACCATCTAATACAGGGGTGGAGAACCTGTGGCCTTGGGGCCACACATGGACCTCTAGGTCCTCAAGTGGAGTCCTTTGAACAAATGGTGTTATCATTGTATTGTATAATGCAGTGATGATAATAATAATAATAATAATTAACTATAATAATCACTATTATATTATAATTATAATACAATACGGAATAAACCTTAATAAAAGAATTTGGTTTGTAAAACTTAGACCCTGTCGAAAGACTGCACCTGAGGATCTAGAAGTCCACATGTGACCTCAAGGCCAGAATCTAATTTTCTCCCTTGACTTCTATTTTGTAAGATAAAGTGAGAAAACAGAAGCATACAGAGGAGAATGATCATAATGTTGGCAAAGGGCTTTTCACGTCAACTCATTTGATCCACCAAAAACCCTCTGAGGCAGGTACTATTATCATTCCCATTTTATAGATGAAGATTCTGAGACTGAGAAAGGACTGACTTATCAAGGGTCACATGACTAATGGGAATCTGAGGCAGGATTCCAACTCAGTTCCTCCTGACCCCAAGTCTAGCACTCTAACCGATAAGTGATCTAGCTGCCTACTTAAAGGGGCTAGCTCAGGGTTAAAGAGAGTCAGAGGCAGAGTTGGGATTAGAATCTAGAATGGAAAATAGTGTAAGATAAAACTGGAACCTCAGGCTACCACCAGGATATGAAGGCCATGGAAAATCAGAGGAGTTTTAGCCCATTAGATTGGAAGGTCCTTGAGGGGAGGGACTCTCTTTTGCCTCCTTTTGTAGTCCCAGTGCATCACAGTGCCTGGCACAGAGTAAGAACTTCATATATTGAATGATTGATTGATCTGTTGCACTTAATCCTGCAGGCAGTCAGGAGTCACACCAGTGTGGACTCAATCAGAGATATTTGGGAGGTTCATAAAACCATCTGTTCCAAACTGGAAGGGACCTTAGAAATCATCTGGTTCAACTCCCTACTTATAGATGAGGAAACTGAGGCAGAGAGAGGGAAAGGGACTACACATCCATCATCATACAGTTAATTTAAGTGACAGGGCAGGCACTTAACCCCATTTCTGATTTCAAACCCAGTGTTCTCTCCTCCATAACAGATTATATGCCAATGAACAACATGGCTACCTTCTTAAGGCTCTCCAGAGGGACAGGTTTCAGACCTTCTCTGAATACTTTGGTCCAAAATATGATTAAGAGTCCTTCCTATCATGGTGATATTTTTAAAAGGACTTCTTTTTTTTTATAAAAAGAGGTCTTTTCCATCTCTAATATTTTATTTTCTGTGTTCCAAGGTCCCTCAATCTCTAATATTCTATGTTCTGCATTTTAATATCTCTTCTAGCTCTCAATTTTGACGTTGTGAGACTCTAACATTCTATTTGTTCTCAGGTCCTTTCCAGATATAATAATAATAACATTTAGGCTGTGTGATCTCATGTACTATGTTACATTTTAAAGTTTTTTGCAGTTACTATAGTCCATGTTCTATACTGTATGTTCCAAGGTCTTCTCTATCTCTAACATTTAATATTCTATAATTTTGTTACCCTGATTATCCCAGAATTTTCTGACCCCCAACAGAGTCATTAGGGCAGATTACCAGTCCTAGGTTCATGGAAAGCCATGGACCTGGGATTGTTTTCCCACACTCTGTGGGATGAAATTAATGCCATAAGTCATGAGTTTAGTGAATTCCACCCTTGGAATTGTAACCCTAACCCCCATATCTTTTCTCTATTCTCAGCCTTAGCAAACAGGTATCAATCCTACCCTCTCTAGCTAAGCATCTCCAGAGTCCCACGAGATCTTTTCTTCCTTGCCTGAGGAATGATCAAACCCAGACTATCCAGGAGTCAGGCCAATGAAGATGGAGATGAAGACCCAGGGTCCAGCTGTGTCCTGCTCATAAACTATGAGACAACTTCACTGGCCATTTCCCAGAAAGAAGCATCTCTAACTCAACAGAGACCTCTCCAGGCCAACCATGTCAAAAGAGGATTGGATAATTGGATAAGGTAATGATAATGGGGATGAGGAAGACTCTAATGATTGAGAAGTCATGGAGTTACTGAAAGGGTGAAATAAAGGCCTAGGGATAACTCTTGCCTCTAACACTGGCTGATCATGTAGCTCTGTTGGAGTGACTTAAATGCCCCGAGCCTCAGTTTCCGCATATTTAAAATGGAGATAACACTATTCATAGCTCCCTCACTAGGCATTGTGGGCATTAAATGAGATAAGGTATGTAAAGGGCTTAGCAAATGGTTCAAGCATGTAAATATCAGATATTACTATGGTTGTGATGGTAAATGTTGATATTGACAGTGATGGTGATATTGATAAGAGTGATATTAGTATTGATACTTGTCATGGTAAGAGTAGTATCTACACCAAGAGTGATGACACTGGTGGTATCAGTTATATCAGTATGGACAGTGATAGGGATGCTGATGCTGATGGTGGGAATAATGGAGACAGTGATGGTGGTAATAGTGAGATCAACATTTTGGTGATAGTGGTGATGGTGGTAGTTGAAATGTGGTGGTGTTGGTGATGTTGGTAATAGTGACGATGATGACGGTGTTGGGGATTGTACTGATGGTGATAAGAACCTTCAGGGCCCTTTTCTAAGGGATCAGCAGAGTTCTAAATCCTTGGACACTTCCCCAAGGCCTCTGTCATTTCCTTCAATATCCCTTCACCCTGGTCCTGAGTAGCCTGATCCTGTGGGTGACTTAGAATCTCCTGTGACTCCATCCGTTTGACCTTTAAAATGAAGGGGCCCATCCCTCATCTCTCTCTCCCTGAGAATTCCATGATTAGTAAATCACAGGGAACCCCAGCGAGGTTTCTCTGGGGGTGGAAACAGCATCAGCTCCCTCTTTGGGGGCTGAGGACCAGTTAGCTCCCCGTATCTCCCAGCCTCATTCCATCTGTCTCACTGTGCAGTGCCAGGCAGGAATGCTGGCTCCAGGGATACCTTTCTCGGGTGGGAATGGGTCAGGAGACAGGCTCAGAGCTGACAGGTTCAGTTCCCAACTCTGTTCTAGATGCCAGGGAATATTCTAGATAGTCCCACCCTGTTCTACATCCCCATGGAAATTCTGAGACAGCTTCCCTTATTCCATGTCTTGGCCCACCCAACCCTCTCCACTTGGCCCTATTTTGATTGTATTTTAAAATAATTTCTAACACTCACTCCAGTGTGTGACTATGCCATGGTTACCAGGGCGCTTTCTCCATAAAAGGAGAAGGACTCAGAATAGTATCAGCAGTGACGTTTCCCCGGGCACTGATGCTGCTCCGGGGATATCCAATGAGGGGGGCCGGAACGAGCCGAGGGCACCTTGAGGACAGACAGGACTATCCCTTGGTGCTGGGGGCCCATCCCTGGTGATCTCCCTCCTATGACATGCAGTGCCTCAGGAATCTGATCTCCCCCACCCTCAATCCTTCCATGAATTAGGAGGGAAGGGAGAGGAAAGCAAGGGAGCCAATGTCACTGCCTGCATTCATTTCTTCTCCACCTCAAGGTCTGAATTTCCTTCTCACTCCATTTCTGTGCAAATCATAAAGATCCTCCTAGGCTCATCTTCTGATCTACCCCCTCAAATGACCTAGGGGCTTCAGGGTTTCAGAAAAGAAAGTCATTTCCGTCTGGGGTGGGGTGGGGATCAGGAAGAACTATATGAAGGAGGTGACATTGAATCTGGGCATTGAAAGAAGGATGAATTTTCTTATCTTAACATCTGCAAGTCACTGTTACATGGATGGATGGATGTATATCTAATATACACATATATGTATATTCTATATGTATACAAGGAGCTTCAAAAGTCAGCACAGTTTTAAGCTGTGAAAGCATAAAAGTTACACGCTATTAAAGCAAAATGTTATATATAGTTTTTCTCCCCTCCACTCCTCCTCACACACAATACAATGTAAGTCCCTTGAAGGGGCTGTTTTTTGGTGCATATATCTCTTGCACTTAGCCCAGCCTGATTTAAAAATAGTAGGTATTCCCTAAATCATTGGCAATCTAGAACGTGATTTAGAATAGCATAACTGACCAAAATATCGACTCTATGCTTTGAAGCAAAGATCCTGCTGCTAGACATATGTCCTAAGGAAGTCACTGATAGAAAGAAAAGTCCCACAGACTGTACAATGACCATGGTGGCACTTTTTTTGTGGGGGTAAAGAGTTGTAAACACAATAGATAATTATCTATTATCCTTTGAATAAAGACTTAACAAACCATGGTACCTGAGTGTAGCAGAATATAATTGAGCCTCAAGAAATGAATATATCTCCACCCCCAAAAAAGAGAAGCACAGCAAGACATGTGAATTGATGCAGTGACAGAAGCAGAACCAGGAAAACAATATGTAAACTCAATGATTACAATAATGCAAATGAAAAGAACAGGAAAAAATTAAACTGAACATTGTGCAATTATAATGATCAAGCATGTTTCCAAAGCAAAAAGGAGAAATGTACCTTCCTATAACCTTTATAGAGATAGGGGGTCATGAAGATGGAACATTGTATATATAATATATACCTAACATGGTTAGTGTGTTGTTTCTCTGTCTCTCCTTGTCTGTCTTTTCTCTCCATCTTTGTCTTTTTGTTCTCTGTCTCTGTCTCTCTGTCTTTCTGTCTGTGTATGTCTTTCTATGCTTCTATCTCTCTGTCTCTGTTTGCTGTCTGTCTCTATGTATTTTTTATTTTTGTTACAGGACATGGGATCTCTGGGGAAGGGAGGAAGAATATATTTGGAATGAAGGTGAGGTAAAAACAAAAGATACCAATAAGATGTAAATAACAAAATAAATGTGTGTTGGATTTAACTCAAATTAAATGTCAAGAGACAGAGACTGGAGGCAGGGAGAGGACATATTCCAAGCATAAGGAACAGAGTGAGCCAGGGGAGGGAGTTAGGAAAACAGAAGGAAAAGCAATTCAGAGAACAGAAAGCCAACTGGTTTGGGTAGACTGGAGAGTACCTAAGGTGGGGGTAGTGTGAGACAGAATTTGAAAGGTAAGTTGTATCACAGTTACTTGTGTACTCCAACGCACCTTCCTTCTCACCCAAATTAGACTATATGATCTTCACAAATAGGGTATGTATCAGATCTATATATCCCCAGCATCTAGCATAGCTATAATATAGCTAGCCTTTTCTATAGTGCCTCCTATGCACCAGGTGCTTTACAAATATTATCTCATATGATCTTTCCAACAATCGCTGGAAGGTGGGTGCTATTATTATCCCCCTTTTCTAGTTGAGGAAACTGAGGCAGACAGATTTTAAGTGACTTGGCCAGGGTCACACAACTATTACTCACTCAGTCTCAGTTTCCTCATCTGGAAAATGGGGATGATAATACAGCACTGACATCCCAGGGGTTGTTGGGAGGATTGAATGAAATAATTGTAAAGTACTTAGTCTATACTATATACACGGGAGCTATCACCATCACCTGAGGTTAGATTTGGATGCAGGTCTATCTTGACTCCAAGCACAGCCCTCAGTCCACTACACCACTTACCTGCTTCTAAGGCATAGTTAACCACAATAGTAATGATGACTCAGATTTCTGGTGGACTTTAAACTTTGCCAACCATTTTCCTCCACAACAACCCTTAGGGTGAACATGCAAATTATCCCCGTTTTACAGGCGAGACTACTAAGGCTCAGAGACATCAAGCGACTTCTTCAAGGTCACACAGCTAATGGAAATTAGAATACAAGTGTCCCTACAGCCCTCTTTCCACTTCACCATTATAAACACACACTTGGTATTGCTTGCATCAGATGAGAAGAAGTTTGCCAGAAAGAGGGAGGCATTGATCGCTAGAGGAGTTTGGCAGAGAAAGGATATGAGCTGAAATATGTAGAGGAAATGATGCTGAAGGTGTGTGCAGCCGAGACTGGAGGCAGGGGAGATGGGCCAGAAGAGTGTTACAATAGTCTAAGTTTGAAGTCATAAGAGCTGGGTTTGAATCCAGGCTATTCTATTTACAGCAATGTATGACTTTGGACAAGTCACTTAACCACATGGTGCCTCGGTTTCCTCAAGATCAGGTAGCTATGTCATGCAGTAAGTAGGTGGAGCAGAGCCTGAAGACAGAAGACCTCAGGTCAAATCTCTCTTTGTTTGCTATCTATGTGATCCTGGGCAAGCCACATGAACTCTTTCAGCCTTAGTTTCTTCCTCTATAACTTGGGGGTTTAACTCAGTGACTTCTAAGGTCCCTCCTAGTTTTCAGTCAACTATCTTATTAAGTGATTGGGGGTGAGGGGAGTTGCTTCTTGTAGCTCTACATCTCTGCCTCTTTCATCCATCCAG
This sequence comes from Notamacropus eugenii, assembly GCF_028372415.1. NCBI lineage: Eukaryota > Metazoa > Chordata > Mammalia > Diprotodontia > Macropodidae > Notamacropus > Notamacropus eugenii. The sequence goes on along the minus strand of NC_092875.1, from coordinate 90,965,116 downwards.
TTCTCTAATTCCAACCACCGAGAGGTGGCTTTCTCTGGGGCTACTTGAATCTAACATGGTCTGTTCCCTCCACTCTCATCTGTTCTCTCTGGGGGAGCTGGCATCTGAAAGCAGCAGTGAAGAGGGGGAGGAAGTGAGGGTCCTGAGTAATCCTCCTGCTGGCTCATCACCCCCTGAATCACCAGCAATAGCAGTGTGGGTACAGCTTCTCTCCTCTTGGTGGGAGGTCTAGGGAAAGGCATGGGAGGGGTTACTTCTCAACTCCCTGTGTTCTTTCTTTTATATAATAGGTCTCATTTCCATATCATCTAAGGGTTTATTAAATGCTTTCTTCACCAACAGCCCATTAGGTAGTTAGTGAAAGTAGATGAGAATTACAGTGTTTAGAGATGGAAGGGACTTTAAGATCACCTGGTCCAAACTCATCATCTTACAGATGAGGAAAATGAGGTCCAGAGATGACAAGTGACTTGTCCTAGGTAACATAGGAAATAAGTAACAAAGAGGGGATTGGAAACCAAATCCTTAGTCCTTTCCACTACAACACACTGTTTCTTGAGACAGCAAAGAGGGAATATGGCATAGTGAGAAAAGTACTGGATCTGGATTTGGAAGACCTGGGTTCAAAACCTCCTCAGACACTTACTGCCTTAGTGACAATGGGAAGGTTGTTTCACTGAACCTCAGTTTTCATATCTGTAAAATGGAGGCAATCACTTCTGTACTACTTACCACACAGGGGTGTTGTGAAGAAAGCTCTTTGCAAACCTGGAATACTATGACTATTAATAATAGCAAGTATTTATATAGCACTTTTTAGGTTTGCAAAGCACTTTAGTAACATTATCTCATGGTATCCTTATAACAAGGTTTTACAGATAAGGAAACTGAAGCAAACAGGCTTAAGTGACTTGCCCAGGGTCACACAGCTAGTAAGTGTCTGAGGCCAGATTTGAACTCAGGTCTTCTTGATTCCAAACACTACATTCTGTCCCGAGACACCTGGGTACCTCTGTTTAGTCTCTTGAAGATAAAATAAAAATAAAATAAAAATGAAAGCTGTAGTTATTAAAGAGAAAAGGGGAAAAATACCATTCGAAGTCTGACAATGGGAAAATAAGATTTGACAATATCATTATAATTATCATTATTGTTCTTATTATTTTCTTCATTTGGCAGGTATTTTTTTTAAGTGCCTACCACATGCAAGCTACTATGCTGGATTCTAGGGATGCTAAGACAAAACGAAAGCTTGGTGATGCCATAGTGCACAGAGTGCTGGGCTTGGAATCAGGGAGACTCATCTTCCTGAGTTCAAATCTAGCCTCTGATACTTACCAGCTGTGTGACCCTGGACAAGTCACTTAAGCCTGTTTGCCTCAGTTTCCCTATCTGTAAAATGAGCTGGAAAGGAAATAGCAAAATATTCCAGTATCTTTGCCAAGAAAACCCCGAATGGGATCACAAAGAGTCAGATATGACTGAAGTAATAAAACAACAGTCAAATACAACAACCCACCCAAATCTGCATCTGGTCTAGTGACATATTTGAGTCACCTTGCTCCAGGAACAGGAACAACTGTGTCTTTGCTGAGCTTCCAACCAAATGGTTCTGCATGGAGATTTAGAAGAATCCCCATTTCACAGATGGGGAAATTGAGGCACATTAACGAATAATAAGGATAGAGAATGGAACTGTGATTTCATTCATAAAAGAAACTCCCTCAACTCAAACATGTCAATGACTTCTCTGCAGTTTATACACTTAAAGAACTCGAAGGTGGGACTTGAATCTATACTACCTCCTAATGATGACAATATTGATAGCTCACAATTTTTTAATGTTCTAAGGTTTGTAAAGTGCTATATTTTAAATATCTAATACGATATCCACAACAATCCTGTGAAATGGGTAGTGTTATTATGCCCATTTTATAGATGAGGAAATTGAGTCTTCAATAGGTTATATGGCTTGCCCAGGGTCACAAAGCTAATAAGTGCCTGAGGGAGGATTCAAACTTCTTCATGACTATAAATTTGGTTCCCTATTCATTTATTCATTTTTGTGTAAATGAATATATATTTAGATAGATAGGTAGGTAGATAGATGATAGGTAGATAGATAGATAGATAGATAGATAGATAGATAGATAGATAGATAGACAGACAGACAGACAGACAGACAGACAGACAGACAGATAGATAGATAGATAGATAGATAGATAGATAGATAGATAGATAGATAGATAGATAGATAGATAGATAGATGATAGAGCAATTATACTCAGTTAGGAACTGAAGCTACAGAGACAAAATAAAGTGGACCTACCCTCAAGTATCTTATGTTCTATTGGGGAGGAGGAGGGAGATAACCAATGCCTAGGAAATTAACTACAAAATATAAATAGTCTTTTGGGAGTGGGGGGCAGTTGCACCTTGGGAGTTCAAGACAGGTTCCCTGTGGCAGATGAGCTAAGCTGTGAAGGAAACTGAGTTTTTTCAGGAGGCAACAGTGAAGAGACAATGCATTCCAAAACATGGGAAAGAATCTGTCCAAAGTCATGGAGACAAGGAATGGATTGATTATCACTTCATGGGAACAGCAAATATGCCAGTTCTGTTGGAATGTAAAGTGAATGAAAGAGAGTAATGTGTGACAGTCTGGAAAGGCAGACTGAAAGTACATTGTAAAGGGCTTTAAAAGCCAAGCTAAATAAACAAACAAGCAAATAAAAAAGCCAAGCAAAGAGCAAGAGATGGACACTGGAGCTTATCAATGAGGGCAGTGACACCACAAATCCATGCTTCTGGTGTATCAGGGTTACATGGAGAACAGAAGACAGTGCTGAGATGTCTGAATCGTACAGAACAATTAGGAGACCAGTGGTTAGCAGTGATAAAGATCTGAATGGGAAATGGCAATGGTTTAAGTGGGGAGAAGGGACAGATGCATAATCTCTTTTGGCTATGGAACTGACAAGTATTGGCAACTGATTGGATATGAGTAGAATGAAAGAGAATTGAGTATAATCCATCCCTTCCAGCAAGTTGCAAACATAGATGAATAGTGATCTTGACAGACAGGAATACTGGAAGAGGGTCAGGTTTGTGGAGAAAGATGAAGTCTTTTGGACATGTTCAGTTGGCGATGTTTATGAACATCCAGTTCAAACTATCCACTAGATGGTTGGCTATGTGGGTCTCAGGATGTATAGACCTTTGAGGAGAAGCCTGCATACAGGTGAAACTTTAAATCATAGGAGCTAAGTTCACCAATATTTCTATTCTATGTGTTCTCACAGAGAGTAAGTGACTTACCTACGATCATTCAATTAGTAAGCATCAGAGCCAAGACTTGAACTGGCTTGTTGACCCCAAATATAGCCTGCATTCCATTATACTCCTCTGTTTTATGGCTTAGGACCCAAGGATCAAGTGCTAAGCCTAGATCTAAGATCAAAGTAGAGGAAGGTCTCAATATTCATAGTAGCAGGTTAGATCTGGGAGAAAACTCAGACACCATTGAGTCTTACTTGAATCTGATTCAGAATCCTCTCTGCAACACCCCCACAAAGGGCCATCCAGGTCCTCCAACCTTTAAATGAAGACCTCCATTGATGAGGAGTTCATCACCTTCCGAGGCAGCCAATCCCAGAGTCAAAAAGTTATAATTGTTAATAGACTTTTCCTTATATCCACATAAAATGTGGGTTTTATTTCTTCAGTATCCCCCATTATTCCTAGTTGCGTCTCTTGAAGCCAAATAGAGTAAGTTAAATCTCTTTTTGATGTGATATTTGAAGACAGCAATCATGTCCCTCTCCCCTTCCCAGAACATCTCCCTTCCTCTCCCAATTGAAATGTCCCCAGTTTTCTTCAACCAATTCTCATATTTTGTTGTCCCCAGTACACTTAGCATCCTGACTCCCTTCCCAGATAGTTACCAACCTGTTAATGTGAAAATTAAAATATGGTATACCCCAAACTGAACATAACACTCCAGATTGGCCTGATGAAAGCACAGGACTGTAGGATGCTGTGTACTTTCTGTGCTAAGCTTCTTCCTCCATGTAGCGCAAGAATTTATTAGCTTTTTTGGATATCAAATCACACTTTTGCCTTTATATTGCATTTATAACTAATCATTAATTACAGTTAAATACTAATAATAGTAATAATAATTGCTAGCATATGCTTTAAAGCTTTTAGAGTTTTAAAACTTTACAAAATGTTTCATTCAGTTTTTGCAACAACCCTGGGAAGTAGGGTCTATTATTGTTACCATTTTATAACTGAAAAACTGAGGCAGAGAGAGGGTGACCTGCTCAGAGTCACCCAGCTATTCAATGTCTGAGGTTGGATTGAATTCAGATCTTCCTAATACCAGGTCCAGAGCTCTATCCACTGCTCCAAGTAAGTCCATCTTTAGGGCCCACCGTATTTGTAGGTTAAGGTGACTAGATGGCACGTTGGATAGAGTGCCAGGCCTGAAGTCAGGAAGAGGCATCTTCCTGAGTTCAAATCTGGCCCCAGATATTTACTAGTTGTGTAGCCCTGGACAAGTCACTTAAACCTGTTTGGCTCAGTTTTGTCATTTTTAAAATGAGCTGGAGAAGTAAATGGCAAATCATTCCATTATCTTTGTCAAGGAAACTCCAAATGGCATCATAGTCAGACACAATTGAAACGACCAAACAACAACATATTTGTAGGTATACTAGATACCTACCCATTGGATGGGATATAAGGATCTTCCCCATTTGCAAAATATTTCCACCTACCCTACCCCCATTTGGACCTGGTGCTCCCAGTTTCACCTTTAGTGTTTTGATTCTTGGGCTTTTGAATGAATCCTTCCAAGCTTCTGGCATAAAATTGGTAGGTAGGGAATGTGCAAGAACACATTCATGCACTTCTCAGTTACTGACACCTTAGCAGGAATAAGTTTGCCTTATCCCTTTCTTCCATAATAACACTAAGCAAGGCTGGGATGGCACTAGAGAATTTAGGTTATAATGGACATACAGGCAGAATTTATAGATAGATAGGACACTAGGAAAGGAAGTAGAGTCTCAGGTGAGGAAGTTTGTGTTAGACACAAACTTCACCTTCACCATTTTCCCATAGTTGTCTTACGTACATTTCCAACCTTTCTTATGTTATTTTAAACAGTTGGGGGGTACTGCTGACCATTTACTTGATCTTGTTGCATAATAAGGAAGAAATACGGTCAACCCAATACTTGCCAGTGGTTATGTTTTTCACTCAACATCAGTGGGTACTTGCAAGTACTTTCATGAAGGACTGTCATTTATTAAATTATTGATAGAGAAGAAGAAAGAGTCTGTCACCAGTTAAAATATTGATTGGTGCTTTTAGTTAAAAAGACCACATCATTCATTATGATCCTCCGTTCTATATTCCACATTAACTGTCATTGCAATTCCAAAGCAACCAGTATATAAATTCTGGTGCAGAATCTGAAATAGCATCTAAACTGTAGGGGTTTTTTGGTCTGTTTATTTATTTTTACCTATACTCTTACTAGCTTTTAGAGAATTGACTGCCTCATTTCCCTAGCCACTTCAATTTTTGCAGGTGGCAATATTAAAAAATCTAGTTAGCATGAGATTTTGGTGTTATGGGATTTATCCAATGTGATTTCTTATGGCATATTATTTTCTTTTCCAGACATTTTATGCTCCAGGCAAACTAGATTATTTATTGTATCTATTATTATGCACTGGAGCCTAGAGAAAGTTATGTTGCACCCCAAGAATTAAACACTAATAAGTGGAATTTCTTTTACAAAGATGAGCCAAGAGAGAGAGAAAAAAAGATTTTAGAGAGAGGATGTTTCATTAGATTCTATTACATGGAGGATAAACAATTTGCTTCTCTTGAATTTTCCCATCTCTGTGCTTATGCTAACTTTGATCCTAAGCCTGGAATGCCCTCCCTCTTCTTTTCCTCCTAAATTTCTACCCACCTGCTAAGGCCCAGCTGAAATGCCACTTTCTCAGGAAGCCTTCCCTGGTCTTCCTGGACACCAATAATCCCACCAGACCTTACACAGTACTTTATTTTCTCTTTAATGAATGTATCATATTGAGAGGCAGCTAAACAGTGTTTTAGATTGTATGCTGGACTTGGAGGCAGGAAGGATTGGGTTTAAACGCTGTCTCAGATACTAACTGTGCGACCACGAGCAGGTCACTTAATCTCTGTCTGGCCCAGTCTGCAAAATAAAGATGACTACAGCCTTTATATCATTGTTATTGGAAGGAATAAATGAGATACTATTTGAATGGATAGCACTGTGAAAAGAGCCTTGGACCTGGCATGAGAAAGACTTGAGTTGAAATTTGGCCTCAAATTCTTACCAGCTGAGTAATCCTAGCATCTTCATGCTGTAACCCTAGTCATCTTCTGTCTCAACTCTTACCTACCCCTTAGTCATTCAAAGGGCCTGGCCTCAGACAAATGGAGACCTGGGAAAGAACTAAGTTTAGAAGGGCCAATGCCACCCACTACATCCTGGGCCATCGCCAATCCTTTTGACCTTTGTCTTGCCACTGGACTTTGATGACTCTGGAGGACAAAGTGAGGCTGATGACTTTGTGCAACTCTGCCTCACTTATATCCAATTCATTTCCAAGTCAAGACATCGTCCTCCTGATGTCATTGGTCAATGAAATACAAACAGCAACTCAAGTCACAACCTCTGCCTCAATTTTTTGAAACTCCCAAGGTTGTTGTGAGGATAAGGTGTTTATAAAAATATTTTGAAAAATTTAAAGTGCTATGTAAATGCTGGCTATTATTGTCATTATAGCTATTATTAAAGCTCTTTGCAAACCTTAAAATGCTACATAAATATTAGCTATTATTCTTGTCAAATTATTGTGGATCACAGATTTTGTACATGTGACATCCCCAAACTATACTATTCCATGATGTCAATTACCATGTCTTATCTAACTTTATATTTCTCCAGAGCCCACAGTTGTAAGTGCTTACTAAATTAGTGTTATTGGTTTCTCCAGGTTCTTGGTTAAATACATCAATCAGTCAAGCAATTAACAAGCGTTTATTACTATGAGGTAGGCACTGTGCTAAGGTCTGGTCATACAAAGAAAGGCCAAAATAGCCTGTGCGGTTACATATAGAGTAGATTCAAGATATCCTTAGAGGAGAAGGCACTCACAGATAAAAGGATATGGAAAGACCTACAGAAGAAAGTATTTGAACTGAGTCTCGACAGAGGTCAGAGAAAGTGAGAGGTGGAGGTAGGAAGGCATGGGGAACAGTGAGGACAAAGGTGTGGAAATGGGGAAGAGTAAACAGGCCAGTGTGTTGAGATGATAGGGTGCTTGCATAAGAAGACTGCACAGGTAGGAGGCAGCCAGGTTGTAAAGACTTTGAAATGCCAAACTGGATTTTATATTTGATTTGGGAGGTAACAGAGGGCCGTGGCAATTTATTGAGTAATGGGGTAAAATGGTCAGATTTCTGTTTTAAGAAAATGACTGGCCGCTGAGGAGAGGATATTACTAGTGCTAGGGTTTGTTCTGTTGGCAGTATGAGGGATCAGACTTTGGTCACTGTTAAGACTCAGTATATGTCTTTGAAAGACTTACTGATCAACACGGTGACCAACCACAATTCCAAAGGACTCATGATGAAACATGCTATCTACCTCCAGATAGAGAGCTGATGGACTGAGAGAACTGAAGCATATTTTTTTTCTTCTTTTTTAGTTGGAGGGTGGGGAGAGGAAGGTTAGGGGGATGAAGAAGGGGGAGCATGGCTAATGTGGGAATTGGTTTTGCATGACTATCCATGTTTGTAATGGATTTTGCTTTTCTTGCCTTCTCAGTGGGTGGGGGAGGGAAAAGTGGGAAGGAGAAAATTCCAAATCAAAAATAAAAGAAAATTTCATTTATAAAAAAAGAACTTATGATCAGGGTGAGAGCTTGGTCCCTCTGAGATGACAAGCCTTGGGACAACAGATGACATAAGGGGCATCCCCCTTTCCTGAACTCTCTTTATATTTCTGTAATGAGCCTGGGATCATTGTACTCTCAAATAGTCCTGCTTCTAGACAAGCATATCTTGTCCTGTTTGAGATGTGGGTGCAAAGAATGTGAAGGTGCCCATGGCTAGAACTGTCTTAGCTCCAGTTCTATGGAGACTTAGCCTCATGCATACAAATAGCATTCTCTCTTCTATCCTCTCCTTCCTCTTCCTTTTCCTCCTGTTTCTCTCTGGGCTTCTATGTCCATGGATCTCTCCCCTCTTTCCCTCTCACTTCAAAGCCTCCCAAATCTGATATTCCTTGTCAAAGTCCAGCATGCCACCTACCGGCCATAGCACCACACTCCTCTCACCTTTCTCACTGTCTTTCTCCCTACCTCTGAATACTGTTCCCCAGGTTCTAGTGACCTATTTACATATTTTCCTTCCCATTTCTCTCTTTATTTCCAACATTTTTTCTGCATTTCTTCCTTCTTTAAGTCTTTCAATATCTTTATCTTATTTTTCTGTGACTATTTTGTCTGTTTCTCTGTCTTCTCTCTGTTTTTCTCTCCATCTTTATCTCTGTCATTCTCTGTCTCTGTTAATCTCTCTGTGTGTACTTCTATCTCCTTGTCTCTTTGTCTCTGTCTCTTTCTTTCTCTCTCTCTACCTCTGTCTCTGTCTCTCTATGTCTCTCTTTGTCTGTCTATATCTGCCTGCCTGTCTATCTCTCTCTGTATCTCTTTTCATTCCTTCCTCCTTCTATCTTCTATTTACACCTCTCAGTATCTCTGGTTCTGTGTGTATCTTCATTTCCCTCATTCTCTCAATATCTTTCTGTCTCTATTGTATTTCTCTCTCCTTGGCCCCAGACGACCCACAAGAGACACTTTTCCTTGGTCCTTCAGTACCTTTAGCCATCTCAGTTTCTCTGTGTTCCTGTCTCTCTTCCAGTCTTCTCTCTCTCTCTCTCTCTCTCTCTCTCTCTCTCTCTCTCTCTCTCTCTCTCTCTCTCTCTCTCTCTCTCTCTCTTTCTCTCTCTCTCTCTCTGTCTTGGCCCTACCTTCCTTTTCTCACAATCTTTCAATCTGCTCCTGTTTGCCCTCTCTCCCTATTATTTTTCTCCATTCTCATCCCACTTTTTTTGTCTTTGGGAAGCAGTCTATTGACTTTGTCCTCAAAGACCTGTGAAGGCACAGACAGTCTGAGAATGGAGAAGGTAAATAACAACACCTCGCCCCCACCCACCTTCCTTTCTCCTTTCCCTTGATTACACAGAACTTGGGTATAAGCCCCTTGAGTGTAGAGACTGTTTCAGTTTTCTCTTGGTATTCTCAGAACATATCACAGTACCCTGTACCCAAAAGGTACATAGTAAATATTTCTTGAATTTCAATAGAACAGTAGGGACATGAAAAATCAAGGCCAAGAGGATGCTAGTTCAGGTCAGCTCTTCTTGGGAGAGCTGATTGTTAAATTTTCAGTATGAGTACCTACACCTCTGAAATCAGCAAATGCTACAAATCAGGTCTTGATTTATTGTTTTATTGATTTCTATTCTTAAGAAAGTGATGGACTGTATGCTAATAAAGACGATTAAATTTTAAATTGTGTCACATGCATATTTTCCCCCAGAGAGTCAGCGGTTAAACATTTACCAGCATACCACTGCCAGAGCTGTCCAAGGGTTGTGATTATAGGACTCTGGAGTTCAAGGAAGAGACCCCCTCCATCTAGAGAACCTAATTTAGCTCAGGACATGCTATTCGGGGAAGGACCTTTACATCTTCAAGATAGTGAGGGAACTGGAAACCATGTCACTCTGATAACATGATATGGAATTTGTAGGCACTAATCTCCTATTTTTCTTTTTGGTTCTGAATCACACGAACTGTTTCCTGATCAAACCATCCCACCTCCCTCCCCATCTCAGCTTCTGAATTTGAGCAGCTGAGTTTTCTAGTTCAAGTGCAGGACTTTGGATTTATCCCTATTAAATTTCTTCTTGTCAGTTTCAGTCCATCATTTTTTCTAACCTGCTGAGATCCCTTTGGATCTTGATGATTAGGTATCCCTCTCAGCTTCCCATCATCTGTAAATTTGATAGATATGTCCTTCATTCACTCATATAAAGGATTTAAAGTCTTGAAAAAGACTCTAGAGAAGATCTCATCCAACCCTCTCATTTTGCAGTTGAAGAAAACGCAGCCCAGAGGGAACATCAGATCATAGATTGTGGAGAGTCATGTTATCTACCCTGCCCCCCCCACTTTAGAGATAAAGAAACTAAGGCCCACTAAAGTTAAGTGCCCTACCCCTTGGTGCTTTAGTGTCTATTCTTCTGGAAGAGGACCAATGACATCACAAGGGTGCTATATTACCTTGTGCATGGATTGGTCCCCTGGTCCCCAGCGAGTACCATGGCTGAGTCAAGATTTGAATCCTGGTCTTATGACTCCAAACCCACTAGGTCCTGCTGCAAATCATTGCTAAAAATGTCCAATAACACAAGACTAAGTGTACACTCCTTCTATTACTCCAATAGAAACTTCTCTCTATGTTGACATAGTTAATCCACACTCTTTGAAACCAGTCACTCAAACAATAATGTGATGATCGAGAAGGGACCAGGAGCTTTAAGGAAGACCAGCAATGGTGAAACATAAGATAGGAAAGCCTCCAGGATATTGAGTCTGTCCTTTTTCCTTCCTGCATGGAGTTATTTTCCTCAACAATAAAAATGATGATAATGATCTTGGATAAAATATAAACTCCTATGCTGGACTTTTAAAACCTTTCTCAACCTGGCCCAACCTACCATTCCAGCCTCATTAGACACAATGCCAATTTCTGTGATCTATATTCCAGCCAAACTAGACTTCTTTATCTTCTTCACATTCAGTACATCTCCATTTTTTTGTTTGTTGTCATTCAGTTGTATCAGTCATGTCAGACTCTTTGTGATCATATTTGGAGTTTTCTTGGCAAAGGTACTAGAATGGTTGCCATTTCCTTCTCTAGCTCATTTTACAGATGAGGAAACTGAGGCAAACAAGGTTAAGTGACTTGCCCAGGGCCACACAGCTAGTAAGTATCTGAGGCTAGATTTGAACTCATGAAGATGAATCTTCCTAATTCCAAGTCCAGTGTTCTATCTGGGCCACCTAGCTGCCCATCCTTTCACTAATTGTCCCCAAATACCTGGAATGCATTCTCTCCTCATATCTACCTAACAGAATCCTTTGCTTCTTTCAAGTACCACCTTCTACAGGAAGTCTTTTCCCGATTTCTTCTCAAATGCTAATGATCTCTCTCCCTAACCTACAGTTATCCCTTCTACATTGCAACTTTCCCAATCATGGTTTCAATATGTCATGAATTGGCATAAGAAATTAAATGGGAATTTAGGGAGAGTTTTGCAGAAGCTGTAGATGACACATGAAGAGCCTATAACCAAATACTTAACCCAAATTTTACAATAAAGTACTGTAAACACTCTATAAAAGAAAAAATTAAAAAATATACATAGATTTTCCAGATCATGGGACTCAGACACTTACTAGATGTATGTCCCTGCGTAAGGCATTAAACCACCATCTGCCTCAATTTCCCCATTTTACAAATGAGAATAATAAACCTCCTATGATTATTGTAAGGATCAAATAAGACAATATTTATAAAGTGCTTTTATTAGAGGTCTCCCTCCATGATGCCATCAACTCATTAATGATTGTGTCTTGGGTCCTGCTATTCAACCATTTCCAAATCCATACAATTTTATTATCTTCCAGTCCACATTTTTCCATCTTATCCACAAAACAGAATGAAAAATTCTGTCAAATACTTTACCAAAATCTAGGTATCTATATTAGAGCTACAGAATTCTGCCAACCTACCAACCTATTGTGGTCATCCAGTCACAAAAAGGAAATACAGTTAGCCTGGTATGACCTGTTCTGGATAAAATTAAACTTTGTGGTCCTAGTTTCCCTTTTTAAAAAAATACTTAAAAATCATCATTCTAACGAAAGGTTCTGAAAGTTTTCTAGGACTCAAAGTCAAGCCAAATGGTCTATGCTTTGCAGACTTTTCATTCTTTCCTCATTTTGCACATCAGGACTTTGTCTATCCTCAGTCCTGCAGCATCTGTTTTAAAAGATCCCCAAGAGTACCTGAACCACCACATTTGCTAATTCTTTCCTTCCCCTGGGATGTCTTGCATTACCTTAAACTTTTTGAAAACAGGTAGGTTCTCCCTTGTTAGCACCTCACTTAGCCTGGACTTCAATTCCCAGTTAGCTCTTTTATTTTGATCTTTCCCAGTGCAAGGATTGTTCTCCTTGGCAAAGAAGACAGTCACCTTTGGGATTCCCTTATAATGGAAATAGATTCCACCTACTTACCTGTGTGACACTGGGCAAGTCATTTCACTGCTGTGAACTGAGCTTCCTCATCTATAAAGTAAAGGGTCAGGCTAGATTATCTCTAAGCATCCATTCCCATTCTAAATTCTATGATCTTGGGGGGGGGGTTCCCCCAGTTCTACACTCTATAACCACATTATCTTTTCTAAATGCCTCTGGCATTATGTTTCTTTCCCACGGCTACTAGCCCCTGAGGACCTAGCCTAAGTGTTCTTTCTCTCCTGTTTAGTCATTACAAACACAGAGTGGGTTTATCTGAAGTACTTGACTAAAGGAAATAAGATAAAAACACTCAGCCAGATATATTCTAGAGTCATCAATTGACACTCTTTTCTAAGAAGTCTCTAGTTTGGACACAGAGGTTGGTACCACTCCCTGCTCCATGCATCCTTGCACTATCCAACTGTGTTGTGTGACTGTCTTTTGCTTGGTGACCCTCCCATGTTGCTGTGGGAAAAGACCCAGAAGATGACTGCTTCATTCAAGCCTCCAAATCAAGGATTCTTAAAATTTTGGGGAGGGCTGTCATAGATCCCTTGAATAGTTTGGTGAGTCACAAACTCCTCATAATATTTTTAATGAATAGAATAAAATACTTAAGATTGTAAAGAAAATCAATTATATTGAAATATAATTATCAATTTTTAAAAATTAGTCCACAGACTGGGCCCAAGTTAAGAATGCCAAGTTATTGCTTTTTTCTGTCTCTGTCAAAGCAGATATTGTCCTGTGACTTTTACCAACACTGAAAGTCACTGAAATCTGGCACCATCCACCTCCCCCATCTTCAACGGGATAGAATCATAGATTTAGAGCTGAATGACATCATCTAATCCAAACCCCTCTTTTACAAATAAAGAAACTGAGAAATATTACATGATTTGTTCAAGGTTAAACAAGTAGTAATTGGTCCACCAAGGTGGAAGGATCATAGTCCATATCTCCCTTTCTATGTCTCCCAGCAAAGTTGTCATTCAAAGACTTCATGAATTTCACAATGCTCCCATGTTAAATGACATACATATCCCCTAAGTAATTGCAGAATGGATCAAGCCTTTACACTGAGACAAAAACAGAAAGGCTCATAGAAGGAGAGTGACAGAAACACAGAAACAAAAAGAGAAATATAGAGGGACTGAAATAAGTGTAGAGAGAGATTAAGAGAAAGAAACACACCAAGATGGAAGAAAAAGATAGGAAGATAGAGGATAGACCAAGGGATAGAAGGGAGAGACCAAGATAGAAGAAAAAGTAGAAGAGGAGAAGATGAGAAAGAAAGAAACATGGAAGGGAGAAGGACACAAGAAAGAGAAAGAAAAGGAGATGGCAGGGAGAATAGATAGGCACGAAATAAAAGAAAAATGAGCAAAGAGAGGGAATAAAGAAAAGTAAAGAAGGGGAAGGGGGAGGAAGAAGGGAGGAAAAGAGAGAGAAAAGGAAGGGAGAGGGAGGGAAGAGGAATCATGGAATCATAGATTCCGAGCTAGAAGAGACCTTGAAGTTCCCTCTAATCTAATCTCACTTTTCAGATGAAGAAATAAAGAGAGAATTTCTTCTTCCTGCTCTATCTCTACCAAATGGTTTCTGCTTACTTCTTTTTGCTCAGAATGCCTTTGACATGCCAGGAAATTCAAGGTGGATATAGTATGAGGCTTTAGTCAAATCCCTTTCCTCTTCTGGGCCTCAGTTTCCTCAGATGTAAAAAGTGTTAGGTTAGAAGCTCATTCTGATATTAAGTGATTTTTCCCTGGGAACATGGCATATATAAGAGCCCTCCATGTTACTGGAGAACAAACAAAGGCAGCTGAGGCTGCAGCCAAAAGAAGGAAGGTTATACTCAAAGAAATATTTATGGCCTGAGAATCTGAGGAAGCTACAAAATACCCACTTTACCCTTGCTTTTGAGAGGTTTCAGTGAAACTTTGAGATAGGAGCACTAACAAAATGATCTTTGTGGAGTCATGCCTGAGAATAGGATGGGAAAGAGAAAAGGGTCTCTGTACCTGGGCTGGACTAATTCAAATCTGATTCAGAAATGTCATACTGCACCGGCTTCTTTCTTTCCTGCACCATCACCCTGAGAGCATCCCCCACTTTAATCCCATCCCCCAGTGCCTTCCTCTCTTCCCATTTTCTGTGCCTTTCTCCTTTCTCTCTTCCACTACCACCTCCAAGCCATCTTCTTTCAGCATTCCATATGCTGGGCGCTAGCTCCCACTACCCATCTGACGTGGATGATTTTCTTCCTCCCAACTTCTTTCTTAGGCTTCAGTTGTTCTGCCAGCCCCAAGCAAGCCTCTCTGCCAATGAGGAGGGGTGGTAAGCTTCCTCTGCCCTCAGAGCCAAAAGTCCAGGGACCAACCTACCTTTACAGAATCACAAAAACACAGAATTTAAGAGCTGGGAGAGACCAAAGAAGCTAATTCAAACAAAATATGAGCAAGAATCTCTTCTATCACACACCCAATAAACAGTGATCTAGACTTTGCTTGAAGATTTCCAGGGATGGAGAACTCACTACCTCCTAATGCAGCTCATGCCACTTTTGGGCAGCTCTAGTTAGTAGGAAATTTTTCCTTTTATCAAACCTAAATCTGAAACATGGCAATTTCGATTCAATTCTCATGGTTCTGTTCCCTGGGACCAAACAAGACAAGTCTAGCCCTCCAAATATTTGAACACAGCTTTCAAGTGGTAGCCCCACATTTCTCCCAATCTTCCTTACGTTGAACATTTATAGTTCCTTCAAATAACACACACACACCCCTTTTCTAAAATGTGGTCCCATAACTGAACATAGTCCACCAGATGTGGCCTGACCAGGGCAGAGTAGAATGAAACTGGACGCTAGACCTCCTTCAATGCAGCCTCTGGAATATGATTAGCTTTTCTTGGCTTCTTTGTTATGCTATTGACTTATATGGACCTTGCAGTCCACTAAAACCCCCAAACCTTTTTCACTTTTTTCTCCTCTGTAAAAAGAAGAAGGCTGGACTAGTTGCTCTTAATCCTTGGCATCTGAGTCCTTTCAACTCTCTGTGACTCTGTTTCCTGCTCTATAAAATAAGGATGATCCTACCTGAAGCCCCTATTTCACAGTTATTGTGGAAAAAGTGCTTTATCAGCCTCAAAGTACTATAGGAATGGGAGTTACTATTATTTATTTATTTATTCATGACATAGTCTAAAATTCCAGAGCTACCTTGTTCAAGAAGGGTGGGGAAGGCAGTGCCCTGGGCACTGGGAAGATTGATATAGGGGAGCCAGGTCTTCTGAGGAACCCCGACCCAATCTAGGAGAGATTTACTGCCCACCAGAGCCATTTCCATAGACATGAGCTGGCTCTTGGGAGCTGTTAATCTCCTGGATTTCCCAGCCGAGAGGCAGAAGAAGAGAAAGACAGACTTGAAATTTATAGCCAAACCACCTTGCAGGGAAATCTTGTTCCCTGAGCTGCACTGGTTTTGCATTTTTTCTTTAAAATACATATATACACACAACTTGTCTCAAAAAAAGAAGGAAGAAAGTTCATCCCTTTAAGAAAGAAATAGCATCAAGGCAGAGAAAGTTAAGGAAGGAAACACCAAAGAGCCCTAGATTTGGAATCAGAGGCTGAATTCAAATCCTTATTCTGCCACTTTTCACCTCTGTGATTAGACAAATCCTTTCCCCCCTCCTCCATGCCTCAGTTTCCCCACATCAAAATGAAGAGGTCATACTAAATGGTCAATGTCAACCAGTTTGGACATTCTGTGTTTGAGAGCTCCTTCCTGCCCTGGCATTTTACATTCTAAGGCCCCTTTCCAGTTCAACATTCTCTGTTCAGTAGGATTCCTCACAGCTCTAGTAATCATCATTTCACCATCCTAGATTTATGCAGTGGCAGAACTAGAGGGGACCTTAGAGAGATCACCTAGCCCAACATCATTTGGCAGATGAAAAAAAAAAAACAACTCAAAAACCTAATGGCCAGAGACAAGAATGCATTTGTTGAAGATACCCAAGTAAGTCAGCGGCACATCCCGGACCAGGACTCAGAACTCCTGGCTCCCAGGATGACTCCTCTTGGCTCCTAGCCTAGTCAGCTCACAGGGGAAGAGAAGGGAAAGGGGAAGGGAAAGAGAGGAGGGAGCCAGCATGATGGGAGGAACCAGGATGGAGAAGGGGAAATGACAGGAGAGAACAGAAATCTGCTGAACTGTTGTTGATGGTAACAACCCCTTTAAATCACTGTCTGATCAAGGCAGAAGCTCCCAAGAACATTTCTTTCTCTTTCCTTGTTTCTAATTAAAAAGAATTAGTCAGAGGAGTGACACGTTTATAGGGAGTGTTGAGTCCAGTCGAGCATCGGCGTAACTGCTGCTCTTTATTAATAAAGGGAAGGAAGAAAGAGAGCAGCGTGGGGGGGAGGGAGGAGGAGAGGAATGCCTGTGCTAAGGCCAGAGGCCTGAGCAGGATCTCATTCTGAGAAAGAATAATTAATTACACAGGGGTCTGAGTTATTTCTTAAATTAACTAATTATTCATTAGAGTTTTCTCTCTCCCTTTCCTCCCCTTCCACCTTCTTTCCCCACCTTTATTTTCCCTTCCATTTTATTCTGGCTCAGATAATAAAGACATCCATTAGTAACTAGCACATCCTGGTTTCAGGGAGGGCTGGGAGGACTGAGTTCTAAATGGGAAAATAAGAGGCTCAGAGAGGAAGAAAGGAAAAGGATTGATGATGGGTGGACACACAGCAAGATGGTGACAGAATCTAGGT
Organism: Notamacropus eugenii; assembly: GCF_028372415.1. Taxonomy (NCBI): domain Eukaryota; kingdom Metazoa; phylum Chordata; class Mammalia; order Diprotodontia; family Macropodidae; genus Notamacropus; species Notamacropus eugenii. The sequence goes on along the minus strand of NC_092875.1, from coordinate 90,947,911 downwards.
CTTGTGACTTCTGGCTCAGTGTTGTGCGTTTTATCAACCTTCTAGCATCCTGCCATTTTGCATCTGGGAAAACTGAGACCCAAAGAGAGGAATTCACTTGCCCAAGGTCATACATAGAGTGAGTCATTGTCAGAACTGAGGTTTAAACCCACAAGTAGGTGTAGAGTAGTGGAAAGAACACTGCATTTAATGTCAGAAGACTAGTGCTTCCTTACTATCTGTATGACATTGTACAAATCACTTCCTTCTCTCTGGGCTTGTATGTTCTTCATTTGTAAAATAAGGAAGTTGCAACAGATGCTCTTGAAGGTCCCTTCCAGCTCCAAAACCCATGATCCTATGACTGTCATAATTAATAACTATCATTAATTATATATAATTAATAGCAAATATAATAACAATAATTGCTAACCCTTATATAATACTTACTATGTGCCAGGCACTGCGCTAAACACTTTACAGTTATTATCTCACTTGATCTCACCACCACCTTGGAAGGTAGGTGCTATTATCATCCCCATTTTACAGATGAGGAAATGGAGGCAAACAGGGCTTAAGGGACTTGCCCAGGGTCACACAGCTAGTAAGTGCTCAAAGCTGGATTTGAACTCTAGGTCCAGCACCTTATCCACTAAGTAGGGTGCTAAATATTTACCTAGATAAATAAGAAAGAGTATTCTTGCATAGACCCAGGGCTGTAGTTTTCCACAAATTGGTTGTTGTGTTTTCCTCTCCTGGAACGCTTTCCCATGAGCTGCTGATGTCACCAGGCAGGTTGTATTCACTCTGCTGCCATCTTCTGGTTCTCAGTTGAATTTGAGTTGGTATTAATTCTCCATAGCCAAGTGGGCACGGCTAAGTAGTAGACTACTCATAGCCCAAGGTTGTTTTGGGAGGGTGGGGGAGGCGGGGAGTGGGGAAGATGGAATCCTTTAGGTCAAATATTTTTTTAAAGAAAATTTGTTTTTGCCTCAGAAACTAGTAGAACGAGGGTCAGAAAATTCCTTTCAGATCCCATCATGCCCCTAGAAGTTAATATTGGCCAGACAGATGACTCTGAAACTACTTTGCTTTAGAAGACTAGAAAGAAAGGGTGGAGGTATCAATCTCTGTCATTCATTCCTTTTGTTGTATTTAGTCATTTTTCAGACCTTTTAGACTCTTTGGGGCTTTCTTGGCAAAAATACTGGAGTGGTCTGTCATTTCCTTCTCTAGTCTTTTTTTACAGATGAGGAAACTGAGGCAAACAGGATTAAGTGACTTGGCCAGGGTTACACAGCTAGTCAGTATCTGGAAATGGATTTGATCTCATGAGGAGTCTCCCTGGTTGCATTCGCTGCCCGTCATTCCTATAGTGCCACTCAAATTACTGTTCTCTTTACAAATGACAGCAGTGAAATAACAAAAAGGGATCACCTCATCTGGTCTGGAATAAAGGTGAATTAAGAGAAATACTAGGGGGAATCCTGACAGCTAGATCCTTTTCTACTCATTACAGAACCTAGTTCTGGCTTTCTGTCTAGAGTTTTTTTCCCTGTGCTTCTAGAACGCATTTTATCTAATTCAAACCTGCCATTTTACAGAGACGGAAACTGAGGAATGGAGAAAAGAAGGGACTTAGGCAACATCACAGAGAAATTCAATATCAGGGCCAGAATTGAGTACAAGCCTTCTTGCTCTCATTTTATGTTGGTCCCTCTACTAACAACAGAGAATCAAGTCAGGAGATAGGAATGAAGTAAATGAAGTGGAGGGGACAGGGTCAGGGATAAGTGTGATTTGTGTGGGGCATGGGGATGGAGGGGATAAAGGATGTGGCAGTTGGACTAGTGGAAGTAGAATGGAGCTGAAGGGAATGGGGTATGTGGCAATAGGCATGGTGGGGGTGAGAATGGGAATGGAGAGAACAGGAGTCAGGGTAAAGACTGATAAATGGAGGAATGGGGATGTTAACCACCATGATGCTGGTGTTACTAAAAATGAGTGCCCATGGGCCTGGCTAAAGACATCCTCCCATAGTGGGGATTTGTCCCTGGCTGTCTCTTTGAGCTCCTACCTCCTACCAAGAGGCTTCTTCCTACCTCTCCCTGCCCCCCCCCCCAAACCAAAAAAAAAAACAAACCTCTTACTCCGTTAACATTTCAGTACATCTGCTTCCCTACTCCTTAACCCCAGAATACTTCCAAGCCTTTTCTTTGAGATGGAGAAACCAACTGCAGCAAGGGCAACTCTCTCATGATAGTTTCATTCCTGACTCTTCCCAGCACTTTGTCCAATCCACTGTTCAAAATCAATACCTCCAAAACTACTTCTGCCTTCCAGGAGACTAATCTCCTCAGACACATTCTTTATGAACTAGGTGTTCTAATCACCACCCAGGAAGATGGCCCCAGGCCATTTCTCCCTTTTCCCTACCTGTCTGTAGTCTAGTGGATTAGCCTGGATTTCTGTCTGACATATAGGTCATGCCCAAATTTCCAGCTTGCAATGGGCACCTCCACTGTACCTCTGCCTACTTTGATAACATCCAATTCCTACTAGAACCTGAGGTGAGATTATTTTCCCCCTTAGACAGAATGAGAAACCAAGGCAAACATACAACCCAGGCCTTGTCAACCTCAGTCACATTTCTAGAGAGCTATAAGGTAGCAGTGGCAAAGCCAAAAGAGGACAGGGAATGGAATCAGGAGATCCAGGTATGCGTCCCAGATCAACCACTTGCCAGCTACATGACCTTAAATAAATCATCTCCTTTCTCTGGTCTAAGTTTCCCGTATGTAACATGGAGATTATACAATTGTATAACCCACTTCTCAGGTGGGTGTAAAGAGTATGACTTTGTTTGTGTAACCTGGTTTGCCTCAGTTTCCCCATATGTAAAGTCAGGCCATGATACTTATACTACTATTTCACAGGGTTGAAGCGAAGAAAGAAATAATTTCATAGAACCTTAAAGTGCTACAGAGCCAGAAGTCGTTATTACATGAACATTGGAGATGTATTCATTAGGTTGAATTTTGGTTTTGAAGGTACTAGGAAATGATGTTCTGTTTGTATTTTCCTGTTTGTCCCTCAATGGCTAGGGGACCAGGATAAGTCAGGAGGCAATGATCCTAGAGGCACCTGGAAAGGGAATCAGAGAATTCCCATGGCACAGGATTATTTTAAGAAGAGCCTTGGATTGAAAGTGAACCACCATGAGAAATGGTCTGTCTGGCTATCAAGAAACTTTGATTTGAGTCCAGGTCATGTCACTGCTTATGGTAAGACTTCATTTTTTAAAAAAATACAATAGAACACAGATAATGTTAACATGTGATTTCTTCTTTAAAAAATTAAATTATTTTATTTGTTTTTGATAATCACTTCCATATATCTTAAGATTTTTTCCCCTCCCTCCTTCTCATTCACTCCTCCCTCCTCACTCCCTCCCTGAGAGTGTACACAGCAATGACCACAGTGGGTGAGGAATTTTTCTGGTAGACTTAGTGCTTCATTGCGATGCAAGGACTTAAAAAGAGTCCAATGGACTCTTGAGGCATAACATCTTCCACATGTAGAGAAAGAACTATGGAATTGGATCACAGATAGAAGCAGACCATTTTCTTTTGTATTATGTTTTGTTTTATGATTTTTCCCATTCATTTTAATTCTTCTATGCAACATGTATCTAATAGGAACGTACATGTAGAACCTATATAAGACTGTACGGTATGACTTTAAGGAAACTACTTGTCTCCTCAGGTCCTAAGTTTTCTTATCCATAAAATGAGTGAGTTGGAAGCTCCTTCTTGGCCTACAAGCTCTACTTAGAGATGTGATCATGAAAATCTATCCAAGTCGGGCACTCTATCTACTCACTGTACCACCTAAGAAGAAACTGAGGCACACAGGGTTAAGTGACTTGCCCAGGGTCCCATAGCTAATAAGTGTCTGAGGCCAGATTTGAACTCAGGAAGATATGAGTATTCCTGACTCCAGGGTCAGGAGGTTATCCACTATGCCATACTTTAAGTTTTGCAAAATGCTTTATGAAAATTATTTCATTTAATCTTAGCAATATCACTGTGAAGTAGATGTGAAAGATATTGTTATGATTCCATTTTATGGATAAGGGAACTGAGATTCAGAGAAGTTAAGCATTTGTCTACTGGTTATCCAACTAACTAGTCACTAAGACAAGGTAGATTTGAACCCAGGTCACTCCTGACTCTACACCCAGCAGTCTTTTCACTATCATACTACCCTATCCTTTGCATTTATTGACCCTCATTAGTAGCATAATCACCAAGCTTTACGAGATGCCTGTTTATGTTTGTGACTCCATAGGGCTCTGCAGAGAGAGAATCTTCAGTCCTCCACCCCTCAGCTTTGCCCTTGGGAAGTCCACTAAGATACCACCCGTGTGACCCTGGGCAAGTAATTTCATCCCTCTAGACCTGTTTCCTATAAAATGAAAGAGTTGGATCAGATGGTCTCAAAGGTCTCTTCAAGTTCTAAATCTATGATCCTGTGACCCTGGAAGATATCCAAGTATGGGACAAGCAGACAGCAGAAAAGCAATATCAGGGTTTTCTTGAAAGATCCAGGGATACGTTCTCTCCTCTATGCTAGTCACTTAGTCTGACGCCCTGTAGCCTGAGGGGGGAAAGTCAGTTGACTCTATGTTCTTTCTTAAGCTGATAACTCTCTTTGATCTTTTCACTTTCTCTACTTCCCCCACCATTCCACCCTACTGCTGACACCTTTACCCTCTCAGTTGACTTCTTTCCCAAAGGCTTCATCACAGGAAAGGTTAGAAAGCTGCTTTTCCCAAATGATTCAGGGAGAGGGGCTTCCCCAAGAGGTCTTCAATAGTCAATTCCTTCAGGAGTGTTGGACAGAATGAGGCCAAGACTGTCAGTGGCCTAGCTATAAATTCTGCAGAAACAAACTCTGTCCAGGGTGAATTACCGGCGGCTGCTTCTTCTTCGGGCAATTAGCTATTGTTTTAATAACTGGCGGTAATGAGCCACGGAGGGGGGTTCAAACTGCCTGGCTCTGTTACTAGGGATTTATAGGTCCCTGGAGCTGCAACAGGGAGGAGAGAAGGCTGACAAGGCTGCTTGCCTCTAAGTGCTTCCCACTCCCTCCTCCTAGGAGCCATCCTTGATTTTAAGAAAAAAAAGAAGCAGCTTCTAAGGGTCTCGCCATAAATGGAATAAACAACCTGGAAAGTTGTGTCTACTCTCACAAATCATGGTGGCCCCAAGGATGGTTGACCCCTGGAATCCCCCCCCCCCCCAGGGAAAGAAATCTTCTATTTCAGGATTGCAGTTGATATTCCAAATGCAAACATCAATTGGAAATTAGGACAGAGATATACAGTCACCTGGAGGTGCCAATGACTGAGGGCAGGAATTGTAGAATGTCAGAGCTAAAGGGAAACTTGCAGTATCGAAGATAGAATGTCAGAGCTGGAAGAAATCTGAAATCATTCAGTCCACATTGCCACCCAAAGCATAAGGAATAAGAACAGAGGAAGGTAGGTCACTCAGAGTCAGGACGCCATCATAGAAGAGGGGAAATATGGCCAGAAAAGGAAGGTGAACATAAAGCAGTATCTAAAATACAATATATCTCTTTGCAACCACCAGTTCTGCCCTCTTGGGCCAAGTACAATGAAAAACTTTCTCTACATGGCAGCTCCTCAAGAACTGCCCTGACAAATTAGATTTTGTGTTCATTTGTATATACCCTACATGTGTGGGCAGCTAAGGGGTACAGTGGATAAAGCACCAAGGGCTGGAATCAAGAAGACTCATCTTCGGGAGTTCAAACCTGGCCACAGACACTTACTAGCTGTGTGATCCTGGGTAAGTCAACTAATCTCTGTCTGCCTCAACTGTAAAATGGGGATAATAATAGCACCTACTTGTCAAGTTATTGTAAGGATCAAATGGGAAAACATCTTTAAAGAACTTTGCATACAGTAGGCACTTAATTGTTGTTTCCTTCCTTCTGATTCAATTCAGCAAACTTTTTATTAAATACCTACTATATGCCAGGTATTATACCAGGAGTGGGGAGACAAAGTGAAAGATGTAAACAGTCCTTTCCTTCAAAGTGTTTGCATTCTGCTGTGGTTCCAAAGACCAGGTGGGGACTTTTCAACCCAAAGTCTTACAGCACTTTTCCTTTTCACTCAATCTGCTGGGCAAGGGAAAATATATTTGACTAGTTCATATCTTTTGTATGCACATTCAGTTCCAGCTCAGAGCCATTTGAAAAGATTTTTATTCAGCAGGCATTAAGTAGACAGGAGCCAGGCAGAGAATACCTGTGCATGCTCTGAAGTGAAGGGCATGACCTTTCCCCTATTATGTATTCTTGGAAGAAGACTCCCCAATCTTTGAAGTATATTGGCACTAGGCAGAGGAGACTAAACTTGCTTAAAAGCCTGGACTCCTATTGGCTAGTTTCTCTACTATATATGCAAAGCGAACACACAGTAATTTGGAAGGGGAGGGAAGAAAAACTGAAGCATTTGGGAAAAGCCTCATGTGGCATATGGCACATGAGGTGGGCCCAGAATGGAGCTGGGGATTCCAAGAGGCGGAGGTGAGGAAGGAGAGCACTCCAGGCACAGAAACGGAGAATGGTGATTATAGGAAACAGAAACAGGCCAGTCTGGTTACATGGAGGTAGAGTTGGGGGGCGTGGGGGTGGGTAGAGTAATGCTGAATCAGTATGGAAAGATGGGGGTGAAGTTAAGTGGGATTTTTACCTCCATCTTTACCCTTTTTAATACAACCTAAGTTTTTACTAGTCTTTTTTAGCCACCATCATTATTGCCTAAATTGAGTCCACTCAAACTTTCAGATATATTTCACAGGAATTTCTATTATGTGAAGATGATTTTTGAACCCAAATACAAAAATTTATATCTATATTAGTTAAATCTCATTTTACTACATTATTCTCAAAGTTCTAGCCTGTTTCTATTATCTAATACATCACTATATATTTTTCCTCCCAGCTTTGTGCCATCAGCAGATTTGATAAGTATATCATTTGCCTTCATTCAAGTAACTGACAAAAATGTTAAACAGCTCTGGGTCAAGAATGGATCTCAGGAAGATGCTCCACTGGAGCTGGTCTTCCAATTTGGTAACAACCCATTGATGATGGCTTGTCTCTCTGCCTCTTCCAAGCTACGACCTGCCTGAGGGTGAAAACTTGATCTGCTCCTTTTGTATCTCCTACAGATGTTTAGCTCCCTGTGGACAGAGTCTAGGCCTATTCCTTCTGTCTTCTAGACTTTGGATTTCTCTACACTCCTGAGCCAGTTTCTTCTCTGTGTACTACAAATTGTGAATTCGTCAAAAGACAGAATTGTATCTACTTTTTCTCTTTCTCCTCCCCCACCCAAGGATTTTCAACTCTTTCTCAACACTGTGAGCCCCTTAGGATGGAATTCAGTTCCACTCAGAATTAAGGTTTATTGTCTTCATCCCTCCCTTTTCCTCAGAGAAATATCAATTCTGTCTCCAGTAAAATTTCAACAGCTCCATCATCCCACAGGTATCTAAAGTGGGTCTAAATGTCCTCATCTTTTTCTAGTCTCACTGTGATTAATATGTCACAAATTTTAAACACATCTCATGTCATCAAAACAAGTTCCTAGAAAGCAGAGTCAGGAAAGTTATCACAGATCTTCTAGTTCAATCCCCCTATAGAATCTTTGCTTCACACCAATAATACAACAGAGGAAAATGAAGCTCAGAGAGATTAGTCAATTTTCCCAGGGTCACATAATAAGACAAAAATAAAATTCAGGTTTTATGAATTCCAAGTTTGGAATTTTTTTTCTCATTGTCAAGCCTTCCCCCCATCCTAAATAATGAGACACATGCACATTAATAATAATTCAACAAACATTTGTTGATTGACTACAACAAATACAGCACTATAACCATCACTGAAATTAAAAATGTCAGAATTTCTGGTCTCAGGAATCTTATGATACAAACCAAATGGAAATAATGAGGAGACATGGCAAAATATAATGGGATGAAAGAATGGTCTAGACTGTGTGCTTCAAAACATCTGAGGGAGGAAAAACTATTTTAAGCTGGGGGAAATCACTCATTCATTCATTGAACAAACATTTATTAAGCACTTTATATGTGTGGCTCCTATGTTTTAGACTAGGGGCAAGGAAGGAAGACACAAACAAACACAAGAAAATATGGCACACAATAATATAGACTAAGGGCATTGCAGAGGGGCAAACAAAATGCTGTGTGAGGTCAAGTGGGAGATTTTGTTTGCACTACATAGTTGACAAGGTTGTTTCGAGGAAGTATCTCATATTCACACTTATACACTCAGATATATTATAGCCAACTCTTGCCTAATCAGGCAAGAATGACAGGTTTCCATCAGCACCATGGACAGCAGAGCAGAAGTAGATCAATGTTTCAGAGAAGCTGACGATGCCTTAACCAATATTTTGTATTCTTTTGCAATTTAAGAAGTATTGTGGAGAACCTAAGAAGAAATGGAGACTAAACTTTTATATCTCATCAAAAAAATTTTTTGTAATTTATTTTTTAATTCTTATGTTAATGTGAGAGGTCTTCAGCAGCAGCAACCAAATGCCTTCTTTACTTACCAAGGAGAAGGTCTTTGATTGAGGTAGCATTATACAGTGTAAAATAATAATAATATAAATATTAATAATAATCAATAATCTTTTGTTGATTACATTAATAAATAGATATGTGGTCATATTACAAATAATTATATTAGTATTAATTACATTGGATTAATAATGCTATTGTTAGCATTATTATTATTGCCATTTCTATAACTCTGTGATGTTTAACAAAAAAGCTTTAAAACCTTGTTAGGTGTTGAAAAGGTGGAAAGTAGAAGGGATCCTAAATTTAGAGTCAGGAGACCTGAGATTGAATCCTGACACACTTAGTAGCTATGTAGACTTGGGAAAATACTTAACTTTTCTGGTCTTCCATATTCTCCTATTTAAAATAAGGTGGATAAAGAAGATTATTTCAAAGTCCCTCCCAGCTCTAATGTAAAATACCCTTCTCTTGACCACCACACTATACACATCTTGTATTGAGTTTTTTTAACTCCACTCTTCCCCCCCCCAAAAAAAAATTATCACATCTCACAACATCAAAACAGGTTCCTAGAAAACAGAGCAAGAAAAGTCTAAGATATTTGGATATTTGGCCTATTACCTTATTTGATCCCCACCACCTTTGGAGATAGACAGATACCCACTTAACAGAGAAAGAAACTGAGGTCAGAGATGAAAAGTAAGTTGTTAAAGCTTAAAGAGCAACTTAGAGCTGAGACTAGAACCCATGTCTCTGTATTCAAATCAATCAAAAGAACAGGCTTGGGAATCAGCAAGTCTGGGCCCCAAGATTCAGGGTGGTGCAGGGGGAAAGAACACTGGGTTGGGAGCCAAAGAACCTTTGTTAAAATCTCAGCCCTGGTTCAAGTGAAAGCTCTCCCACTTGCTAGCTGTGTGACTTTGGGCAAGTTACTTAATTTCTCTAGGCCTCAGTGTTTTTATCTGTAAAATGAAAGGGTTTGGCTAGATGATCCCTGAGGTCTCTAGCAGCCTGTGATGATATAACTCAAAGGAAGCCAGGGGATCAGAATGCTGCACCTAGCTCTGACACTATCTCAGAGTGGGGCAAGTCATGGGGCTGGGGGGAGGTTAACAGAGAGGTTTGTTTCCTTGTGGAGGATGGAGTCAGGGGCAGGATGAATCATATTCCAGGCAATGAATACTCAGTGATTAATTCACCTGGCCGCTGTCTCCAAACTGACTCCTGAGTTCACTTTTCACTATGCCTTATGGTGAGTCATCCAATTTCATGCTGAATTGAGAGCCCTGAAGAATAAGACAGACCTCTGGAGCAATGCTTCTATGACCCAACTTTCCCCAGGGAAACATAGATGACCTGCCATCTACTCCAGGCAATTCAGCCTTATTTAGGCGGCAGCAAATATCTTTCTCTTCTCTAAAATAATATAATTCCAGAATATTAAAAACACTTTCAAATTTGTCAGAGTCTCAGAGATGGAAGTGGACTGAGAACATTGAGGGGAGAAAGGAAGAAATTCAATCAACTGTCTGGGTATGTGACTGACAATACAATTCCAAATATCTGGATATTTGAGTATATCTAGACAGTCTAATATACAGAATTCCAGAGTGGAAAAGGATATTACAAAATCGACTATATGATATTAGATCTGGAAGGATTCTTAGAACCTAGAATGTTAAAGAAGAGGGGGAACTTAGAAGATGGAATATCAGAACTGCAAGAGGTCTTAAAAATCACCTACCATAAAGGAAACATATTCCCCTCTCCAAGAAGTCCCTAGTCTGAAAAGGGTGGTGCCTGAATGAACTTTAAAATCACCTAAAATTGAATACCTTTAATGCTGATGAGCTCAGTATGGGGGGTTGGGTTCACACATGAGGCTAATTAGGGAACATTCAGGACAGCCATGACCTGTTAAGTTGAGATTCTGCCCCAGAGAACAGCTAGATGACCTCTTGATGTTTTGTCCAATGCTTGGTTCCTTAAAGCACCAAGCAGGAGGCCAAGGAGATGGAATCTTCAGGTTGCTCAAACATTGAGGAAGTAAAGGAAAATATTCAATCGACTATCTGGGTATGTGACTGACTATACAGTTCCAAATATCTAAGTATTTGAGTAGGTCTCAATGGTTTGACATCACTGTCACCAACTTTCCCAACTTCTACTTCCCAGCAAGGACCTTTATTCATTTGTTGAAATTTTATTCAAGTGAAATGAGCAGAACCGGAGAATATTCTATACAGTAAGAGCAATATTGTATAATGATCAACTGTGAATGACTTAGCTGTTCTCAGCAATACAATGATTCAAGACAATTCCAAAGGACTTATGATGAAAAATGCTATCCACCTCCAGAGAAAGAACTGATGGAGTCTGAATGCAGATTGAAGCAAACCTTTTTTCTTTTCTTTATTATTCTTTTTTTATCTGCATTTTCTTTTGCAACATGGTTAATATGGAAATGTTTTGCATGACTGCACGGGTATAATCTATATCAAATTGCTTGCCTTTTCAAGGAAGGGGAAGGAAAGGAAGAAGCATATGGAACTGAAATTTTTTAAATGGATTTTAAAATTTTTTGTTTACACGTAATTGACAAAAAATAAAATAATTAAATGAGAAAAAAATGTTTCCTTCTCTATAAAGCCTTTCTTGATCTCTTCACTTTCTCCTGACTTTCTTTTCAGAACTCGCATACAGTGTGTATGTGGTCTTTCTAAAGCACTTACCATGAGATGTTGCATATTATAACTGCCTGTGTTTTGTGCTCTTTCTGGACTCTAAGGTCCTGGAGAGTAGAGTCTCCGTCTTATTTGGCCTTTATATTTCCCTGGGGTTTAACACACTGTTCTGCACAAAATACTAAAGAAATAAACACTTGACCTTTCTCTCTTTCATCTAGTGCAGCCAAATCTCCTCAACTGCCTTCACATATACTATGCTTCTATCCCACTCTCTTCCTTACATATAATTCTCTCTCTGCTTCTTCAGCTCCTGACCATTCATCAAGGCCCTTCTAAAAGGAAGTCCTCTCCAGTGACACCAACACACACTAGTCTATCACTCCCTTTAACTCCTCCTCTCGCTTACATTCTGGGTCACACATTCTCACACTTGCCTTTCTTCTTATATCTCCAGCCTTATCTCCCACTAATTTCCTCCTATCTCCATTCCTATATCCTTCTCTGCAGGCCAATTTATTCACTGTCTTCATATGATATGCTGGTCTTCCTTCCTGATCTTTCTACTTTTGCTTACAGCATCCCCTCTCTTCTCATCCCTCCGTGGGACTTTGATGCCTTCCTCTGTCCTTCCTCTGTCCTTCCTGTCCAACCTTCCTGTCCAACCTTCAAGGCCCAGATAAACTCCTGCCTCCCAGAGGAAGTCTCTCATAACCAATTTAAGGCTTTCATGCTTCTCTGAGTTCATGTCCATTGTAATGGACCATATTCACCTTCAAGATGCTTCTTATACTGACGTGCCCTGGAATGGAAAAAGACCCTGACTTGGGTCGAGTCACTTATCTCTGTGGCACAGTTTCCCCATATGTAAAATGAAGGCAATGATCTTTTTAAAAAACCTTTAATTACTTTATTTATTTTTAGTTTAGAACATTCAGTTTCATAAATTTTTGAGTTTTCACTTTTCTCCCCCTCCCCAAGATAGCATGCAATCTGATATAGGCTTTACATATACATTCATATTAAACATATTATCATATTAGTCATGTTGTAAAGAAGAATTATAACCAATGGAATGAATCACAAGAAAGAAGAAACCAAACAAAAAGGAAAGAGTGCCAATAGTCTACTTTGATCTGCCTTTAGATGCCATAATTCTTTCTCTGGATGTGGGTAACACTGGATTAAGATGGCTCTGGAGGAGAAGTGAGGTTGAGAAGAGCAAAGTCTATGAAAGTTAGTCATTGCAAATGTGGCTGTAATTGTGTACAATCTTCTTCAGGTTCCGTTCTCCTCACTCAGTATCTGTTCATATAAATCTTTTTAGGTTTTTCTGAAGTCTGCCTACTCCTCATTTCTTGTAGCACAATGGTATTCCATTACATTCATATACCACAACTTGTTCAGCCATTCCCCAATTGATGGACAGCCTGAAGGTAATGATCTTATCCACTTCCCAGAGTTGTTCAGAGAATTCATTTAAATATAATACAATTTCAAAAAAAATATTAATTTACTATATGCTGAACAGTGTTGTCAGAATTGGGAGAGGTGAGGCATAGCCTCTGACCTTCTGAAATCACTGGACTATGCATAACACACTCACAAATACTGGTAATACATATAGTACATGAGCAGGTAAGAGAGAGACAGTGCCATGTGAGGTCCAAAGGACAAGGCTGTTTCCAACAAGAGGGTGGTCTCCTTCTGAGATTATCCTGTTTATCCTATATAGATAATTGTTTGCATATCATCTCCCCCATTAGATTGTGACCTCTGAAGAGTAGAGACTGGGTTTTGTTTTGTTTTGCTTTTGCCTCTCCTTATATCCCCTGGCACTTAGCATGATGGCTGGCACATAATAGGCATTTACTTAATGTTAGCTGACCAACTGACTAACCACCAAAGGAAGTGACATTGGAGTTGGGGCTCTGAAGGAGACAATGGCTGTGTGAACCAGAAGGCTCTGCACATATACAAAGGGTTCTGTTCTTTGGTATAATCCAGTTTTTGTATCAACATTTAAATATTCATGCGTTGATATATCATTTCCTTATTATATTGTGAATTCCCAAACTACACCAACTATGTCTCCTACATTTCTGTTTCCCTCATTATTTCAAGTTCAGGGGCAACAGGCTATGATGAATTTTTGTTGGAAGATTTACTGATTATGTTTCATATTATTCTCGGTGATCCAGAGGAGACAGGATATTACGTTGCCAGAAACTGTAAAGGGATTCTGCATTGGAAGGGAGATTTGGCCAGATACCCTCTGAGGTCCCTTCTAGCATCGAAATGCTATGTCCTATGGTCTCAGGACCCACAGAGTGATGATAATCCTATGAAGTGTTCTGAGGTGTCTTTCAGTTCACTCATTCTGTATTTTATCCTGCAGTTCTGATACTCTTTGATCTACAGATCTACATTCTATGGTCTCTTCTAGCTCTGACATACTGTGACTCTGAGATTCTGTAACCCTATGATCCTGTTACCTCTATATGAGTTTAGTCTCCCCAGGCAGCCCCAAATCTTGAAGAGAGCAGGGCTTGAGTTTCTTCCTCTCCCCCTCCCTCCATCTCTTCCCTTCCTCACCACAACCTGACACTGCTGTCCCTTCCTGGCTGAGCACAAGCCTGGTCACTCAGGGTCATTTTCACACTAATTGCTCTGGAGATCAGGGTGAGTTTTTTACTTCTTTTTACAATGTCAGTATCTGTGGAGCACCCCAAGGGAGCGAGGAGGAGGGGGACTAGTAAGGAGAGAGCAGCTTCTGTTAGTAAGTGATACTCATGCCCTGTTTCCCACATGGCAGCAGTAGCCGCAGCAGCAGCTTTGAATCACCAAAGATGTAGTGGCCTCTGTTGCATTATATTTAGCCAGCCTCCACTTTTATTCAAAGCATTTTTTCTCCCCCACCCTCCTAGGTAGAATCACTGAACCAGGTGGTGGAAGAAAGGATGGGACAATGGAGGAGTCAAGGGCGGTGAGAGTGGGGGCTGTGGGAAGAGGGAGGTAAGTGGAAGGCAGGAGAGGTCCAGTGAATCACCTCTGTGGGAGACATAGTCAACTCCTTCTGGGCTAAAACACAAAGACACAGTTATCCCTTTATGCCAAAGATTCTCAATCTTTTTTTTGTGGGTGCCACAAGCCCCCTTGGCAGTCTATGGATATCTTCTCAGAATAATGTTTTCAAATGAATAAAATAAAATACATAGAATCACAAAGAGGCAGCCAAACAGATCAGTGGAAGGAGCCAGGCTTGGAGTCAGAAAGATCTGTGTTCACAAAGAGCCTCAGTCACTTGCCAGCTGTGTGATCCTGACCAAGTCATCTGACCTCTTTTCACCTCAATTTCCTCACCTGAAAAATGGAAATAATAATAAGACCCATATACTTCCCAGCATTGTTGAGAGGATCAAATGATATGATTTGTAAAGTATCTGACACAGAGTGAATACTTAATAAATGTTGTTTCCTTCCTACTATTTTTGAAATAGCAAGCTATGTTTTTTTAAATACATGAACCCCAAATTAAGAACTCTAGATCTTTATTTTTTTAAAACAAAGGATTCTCCACAGATCCAGCTGGCCTTTGTTCTTTTTTGACCCATTACGTGTGGTTGGGTCAAGACCCAGTCTGTGATCAGGATTAGGGCTCAGGCTATGAGCAGGTGACTAGGATCAGAATCCTATTAGATTTATCCCCCTGTACTAATCTCTCAAGGTATTTTCAGATCTGACCTCTCTCATCCCAGTGTATTACCTATCCCTCCCAGCTTGATGTCAGGATTAAGACTCACTCTTCAACTAGACACAGGGCTCAGTGTGTGACTAGTTAGAAGTGAATGTGGTCATCTTCTAAATATGTTCTCTTCTGAAAGTGGCTCTATTTGAGGTGTGAATGGTTTGGGGCCACCCAACCCCAGTCACCACTGGAAATAGAGAGCCTCATCACTTGTGAAAACACCTCATACAGTCTCTAAATACAGACTCCTTCTATGGATCATATTCCCAAACTGTGGAGTGATCACAGCATCTCTGAATCATAATTGTCCCTTCTACTTCAACAATAATAACAATAACTGGCATTTATATAGCCCCTTAAGGCTTACAAAGCACTTTTTAAATATCTCATTTGAGCCTCATGACAACAACCCTGGGAGAGGGACACTATTATTATCCCCACTTTACAAAGAAGGAAACTGAGGCAGAAAGAGATGCCCAGGGTCACACAGCTAGTAAATGTCTGAGGCTGGATTTGAACTCACTGTGCCAGCAAGCTGCTCTGCATAAAGCTGCCTACTCCAAGAAGAGGAATACAGTCCCTACTTCACAGGCTATGTTGTGAGGAACAAAGCAGGCCATGAACACACGGTCTTTCATAATTTGTGAAGCTCTATGCTAATATCAGGGACAGGAGACAGTAAACTGGGAGCAAGGATGCCTGAGTTCTAGTTACCAGCTCTACCACTGATTTTCTGGGTGGCATTAGGCAAGCCAAAAAATCACAGAATAAGATAATTTCATAGTTGGAAGGGAT
The DNA here is from genome assembly GCF_028372415.1 of Notamacropus eugenii. Classification (NCBI taxonomy): domain Eukaryota; kingdom Metazoa; phylum Chordata; class Mammalia; order Diprotodontia; family Macropodidae; genus Notamacropus; species Notamacropus eugenii. The sequence goes on along the minus strand of NC_092875.1, from coordinate 90,932,057 downwards.
CTCAAGAGGAAATCCAACCACCACCTAAGCAAGAATTCTCTCTCCAATATCAGATAAGGGGATCTCTAGCCTCAGTTTGAATACCTCCAGTGTCAGAGCTCACTATCTTATTGGATTGGCAGTGCTATTGTGTAATGACTGTGATCCTTAGGCATGATTTCCTTGTCTCTTTCCAGAGCCTGCCTCCCTGTAATGATTCCCTCTGTTGCTCCTAGATCTACCCTCCAGGGTCACACAGAACAACTTTCGTCTCTCTTCCTCATGGCAACACTTCGAAGATATGAAATCAGAGATCACATTAGGAAGCTGCATGGCATGACAAATATGGCACTGGGCTTAGAGTCAGGACATCCTGAGTGTAGGTTCAAAGCCTATATAAGTTGTGTGACCTTAGGCAAGTCACTTCACCTCTCTATGCCTCAGTTTCTTCTTTGTAAAATTATTGGTTGGGACCTGATAAGCTGAAAGGTTCCTATTATCTTTAGATCTGTGACCCTATATCCTGCTTCCCCACCATACCTGGAATCCTACCTTGCAAAGTCTTTTAGACTCTAGGCCAGGGGTGGGGAACCTGCGAATCTAGGCTCCACATTTTCAAATTCCAGTCTCTTAGGTGCTGATTTCTAGAGTTCTCTTCACCCTGGCCATGCTCATTCATACAAGGGAATCTCTTATCCAGAGGAGGGGCCATTGTCCTTGTTTCTCCTCCTCCTATGTCCTCCCCAAGAAGGTAAGTACATGACAGAGAGTTCAATGGTATCAAGGGAGATTCATAAAGACCCATGTGGAACTAAATTGACATCTTCTAAAACACCGACAAAGGGAACAGGATCTACCCCACCCCAACCTTATAAGGCAACTCCAGACTTTTGGGACTGGGGCTTAGTGACATACCCCTCAGCTCCCTGGAGCTTAGTTTGGAGCCTAAGAGCAACCCAGCAGCTCTGACGTCAACACAGCTGAGTTTGCTGACAGGTACCTGTGCCAGAGAAGACTGGCTGTAGGGGAACTGTCAGTACTAGCAGAAAAGAAAGCAGAAGAGGAGGGAGGGAGGAGAGTGCAATCACTCGGCAAACCCTTTTATTTTCTGGGCACAGGATGGATCATTTCCTCTTCCCCTCCTTTTTCTGCACAAACAGTTCTCTTGTGATTGGCAAAGGTGGGGTATTCAGACCCAGAACAAACGTCATCTCCTCTGATGGCAGCCGCCTCCCTTTTTGCCTTTTCATTCAGAGCCCTCCACAATCTAGGCCTAATCTACCTATAGAAATTAATCTGGAGAGGAAAGCAGCACAATAAAGCTTAATAAATGTTTATCAAATCAAACTGAATTGGATGGGGGAGGGGGTGGAAGGAGCAAGGATTAAATTCAAAAGGAGGGAAGGAAATGAGCATTGATTGAGCATCTCCTATGTTGCAGGCACTGTGCTTAGTGCTTTGATCTCACAACAATTATGAGAGGTAGTTCCCATTATTATCCCCTTTTACAGATGAGGAAACAGGCAGACAGGAAAAGTGGCTTGCTCAGAGTTTTACATCTAGTTAGTGTTTGGGGCTAGATTTGAATTCAGATTTTCCTGACTGATTGAGTGATCTGACCCAAGGTCATTTAGCAGGCTAGTTTTTGTTTAGTCTTTCAGTTGCATCCAACTCTTCATGACCTTATTTGAGGTTTTCTTAGGAAAGGTGTCAGAGTGGTTTTCTATTTCCTTCTCCATTTCATTTTACAGATGAGGAAACTGAGGCAAACAGGGTTAAGTAGCTGAGCCACAATGACTCCATGAAGGCAAAAATTTTTCTCTCCACATAAAAGATGGAGAAACAGAAAACCAGAAAGGGCAGGTCACTCATTCAAAGTTTCAGAGCAAATGAATGGTATAGTGGCAACATGGTGCATGGGAATGGAGGGCTGAATCTGTAGTCAGAGGTCTCAGGTTCAAATCTCATCTCTCCTACTTGGTGCCTGGGTGACCTTGGGCAACTCACTTCCCCATTTTGGGTCTCAGTTTCCTTATCTGTAAAACAAGGGGGCAGAGTCAGATAGCCTTCAAATGCTCTTCCAACTCTGAACTTATCGTTCTGTGCCTAGAACTCCCAGTGTGGGGCTCTTACCCCAGCACCAGAGAGCCTGCCATTAAATCTTGTTCAATTGCTCTCTTGTTGATAGTTAGTCTTAAAAAACAGAAGACTCATCCTTGCCCTGCCTCTTGCCTGGAGCTGCTGCAAGGATCAGGGGAGATAATGGATTTGAGAGAGCTTTGAAATGCATAAAGCATTTAATAAATGATTACCTTCTGCTGAAGAAGATTGTTATCTGTAATCTGCCTCCCTGGCACACCAGGTTCAGTCCCACCTTGGTGCTCTTATTCAAGGACATTCCTCCCACTCAGTGGAAGGCTCTGTCCCCCTCCTCTTGTCAGTAGGCCTAGATCTCATCTCACGCCTTCCAGGAAGCCCTCCCAGACCTCCCCTGTCTATCCACAAACCTTTCTCTTGCCTCTGACTTCCCACAGTCCTTACTGTTCAACCCTTTCATTTTAAATATTCACTTTCTTTGTGGTCATCTGATTGTGCCCCCCAGGAAAGATGTGAGCTCCTAGAGATCACAGACTGTTTTCTTTATCTCCTTTTATAATTCAGCCCTTACCCTCAATAAGTAGGACCTGGCACAAGCCTATGTATTGGAGAGGTTTGTAAAGGCCCTGGGTAGTGATGCAGAGATGGTATAGTGGATAGAGAACTAGCCCTGCAGTCAAGAGGATCTGAGTTCAAATTTGACCTCAGACACTTACTAGCTATGTGAACCTCGGCAAGTCACTTAAACTTGTTTGCCTCAGTTTCCTCATCTGTAAAATGAGCTAGAGAAGGAAATGGCCAATTACTTTAGTAAAAAACAAATAAACAACAACAAAATACAACCTCAAATGGTATCATAGAGTCAGATATGACTAATCCAAAAAAAAAATAAAAAGGAGATAATCTCAGAGGGAAGACACTAACAGCTGGGGGTGAGGGAGGGAAGAGGATAGGGAAAACTTCCTGCAGAAGATGAGATTTGAGCTCAGTCTTAAAGAGGTGGAGAAGAGGAAGAAAAAATACTAGGCATGAAGCATTCATAGACTGTCTCCTAATCTCTGTAAAGTATTCCAGACTGAGAGTCAGACCCCTTAGTGAAATTACTCCAACCCATCTCAGGACAGAATGTTGAAAGGAAATTAACATTCCTGCAGCCCTATGCCCTTATACAAATATGGGATCACATGGAAACAAAGTCTATCTGCATCAACCTATTGGAATCTGTTCCCCACTTACAAAGGTAGAAATAAGAACCAAACCTATCCTAGCACCTGGCTAGTTTTCCCACCTATGATGCCAGGAGAGAGGAGGGGATGAGCATAGTTTATGGGGCCCATGGCTCTTACCCAAAGCTTTTGAGCCATCCTGCCATCACATCTCTCAAGGAATCTTGAACTAGTTCATACTAGCACGGGAGATACCTTGCTACATGAACATCTTTAAAATGGAGTTTTGTTCCATCAAATCAAATGCTTTTTGTAGTTGGCAAACAACAAACGTTGTTTTTCTGCATGAGATGCTTCAGTGTGTGACTTTACAAATGGAAGATGGTCTTGCAGGACAGTGGGAAGAGTGCTGCATTTGGAATCCGAGTATCCAGGTTCAAATCTCAGGCTCGGTTGCTTGACTGGCTGGGCAACCTTGGGAAAGGCACAACCCCATGTGGACCTCAGTTTCTTCTTCTGTAGAATTAAAGGGGCTATACTAAATGATTCCCAAAGTCCCACCTCTAAACCCATGATCCCATGAGCAGGAGGATTGATTGAGGTTTGCATAAATAGGATCACCAAGTTCAAGGGTAGATTCTCTAAGCATCCTTGTTGACACTCTTCTGCCTCCTACTGAAGCCCAAAGATCTTCATGTCTGAGGGCTGGAGGACCCTCCCTGGTTCCTGAGGCTCAGTTATCCTCTTGTATACAAGAATCTCCTGTTCCAATAGTTCCACATAAGCATGGTGTGCTGGTGGCTGATGGAGCACCTGTTTCTTCTTGGTGTTAATTATTAGGCCAAAATTAGCACAAGTAGCAGAGAACTGATCCGTACTTTGTTGCATCTCAGTTTCAGAGGCTGCATTGAGTGCACAATCATCGGCAAACAAAAAATCATGCACCAACCCTCCCTCCACTTTGGTCTTGGCTTGTAGCCTTTTTAAATTGAAGAATTTAGCATCAGTGTGGTAGCTGACCTTGATGTCGAGTTCATCTTCACTGAAAGCATCTGACAATGTGGCTGAAAACAGGATGCTACTTTTCTCTTATTCTCTCATTTCTCAGCCCCTGGGTGTTTCAAGTTGGGCCTTCCTTGGTGTGAGCTAAAACACAATAATATTAAAGACCTATTGCTATAGGCGTTACTGCTGAGTCTGATTCATTTATGTCACTGTTGGAATGGACTGGGACAACTGAGTTGTCAAAGATTATCCTTGACCGTTTCTAGGGGACCTTTCTCCAAGCCTTGGGTCTCTCATCGGTGAAATGTAGGGGTTAGACTGGTTATTATTTAACAACCTTCCAGCTCTGATATTCTGTGCTTTCTATGTGAAGATATCTTCTATCCCCAGCATTCTGTGTTCCAAGGTCCTTTCTGGTTCACATATTCTATGAGTATAGGACTTTATCATTCTTAGTCTGCATGGGTTGGTGTTAGGATATATTCACAGTGACAGAGAATCTCAGAATTAAATGGAACTTCAAAGGCCAGCTAGTTCTACCCATATCTGAATAAAAAGTATCCTCTATGGCATACTCAACAAATGGTGATGCCATGGTTAGTGAAAATGAATGAAATGAAATAATGAAAAATACATATGGAAGAGTACAGTTGCAGAGCAGATGGCAAGGCCCAAGAGATTTTACAGTGCATCAAAAGAGCAGATGAACACCGTGACTGGCACAGGATTGTTTGTTGACTGACTATGATCCCTCCCAAGGCATCTTATCTCTACTTTTGGAGAGCTCTAATTATTGGGGAATATTTTTTTACACCAAACCTGAACTTGCCTCTTTGCTCTTAGTCCTGTCTTCTGGGGCCAAGCAGAACAGGTCTAGCCCCCTTTCCCCTTAACAGCTCTTCAAGTACTTGAAGACAGCGACCTTGACCCTGATAAGTCTTCTCCAAGATAAACATCCCCACGTCTCTCAACCACTCCTTCTTTGACTGGTCAAATAGAAAGCCTTGACAGATGACCTACAAGAGTAGCTGGTGTTTATGAAGCACTTCAAGATTTACAAAACACTCTATAAACACACAGAGAATACACTCTCTTTCTCTCTCTCTCCCCATATATATATATATATATATACATACACACATATACATGTATGTGTGTATATACATGCATATATGTAGGTATGTATATGTGCATATGTATGTCTATATATGTGTGTCTGTGTGTATTCTGTGTGTCTGTAAACCTATTCATGTATACTGTCCTATAAACTTTGATTATATATGATACATAAAATTACTTTATATGTATATGTATATCTACAGTTGTTGTCTTTTGTTCTTGAAGAGGAACAAAATGACATCACTATGAGCTCTACCACAGATCAGACCCAAATAATTCATGTGAACATTTGGGGTGGATTCTCTAAATTTGCTCTTCCTGTGTTTCCTTTGAGCTGTTTCAATTCTGCTTTGCTCATAGAGCATAGCACCTTTTCTGACGTGGGCACACTATGCTGAGTGGTCCTGTGCCAATCTCTCCCATTTCATACAATCAATTCAAGTTCTTGACAGTGTCCTTGTATTGCTTCTTCTGACCACCATGTGATCACTTGCCCTGTGTGAGTTCTCACCTCAGACACTTGACATTCACTAACTGTGTGACCTTGGGCAAGTCACTTAACCTCAACTACCTCATCCTGGGTCATCTCCAGTCATCCTGAGGAATATCTGATCACTGAATTCAGATGGCTCTAGAGGAGAAGTGAGGCTGGTGACCTGCACAGCCCTCCCTCACTCAAAACAAAGTCAAGTGCAAGTCATGTCATCATTTCTCTGATGGCATGGTCTTCTTTGGCAACAAAGGATGAATACACACACCTTATCCTACCAGGTGATCTTCAGAATCTTCCTAAGACAATTCAGATGGAAGCGAATTAGTTTTCTGGCTGGGCACTGGTACACTGTTCAGGTTTCACAGGCATACAACGATGAGGTCAGCACAAGAGCTCTGTAGTCCTTCAGTTTGATAATCAATCTAATACCTTTTCTCTTCCATACTTTCCTTCAGAGCTTCCCAAAAACTGAGCTAGCTCTGGCAATGCATGCATCAACCTCACTGTCAACGTGTACATCCCTGGACAGTACGCTACCAAGGTAAGTGAACTTATCCACAGCATTCAAAACTTCTCGGTTTGTTGTAACCAATGGTTCCACGTATGGATGGTGTGATGGTGGCTGATGGAGCACCTGTGTTTTCTTGGTGTTAATTGTTAGGCCAAAATTAGCACAAGCAGCAGAGAATCGATCTATACTTTGCTGCTTCAGAGGCTGCCTTGAGTGCACAATCATCTGCAAACAGAAAATCATGCACCAACACTCCCTCCACTTTGGTCTTGGCTTGTAGCCTTTTCAAATCAAAGAATTTACCATCAGTATGGTAGTTGACTTTGATGCCATGCTCATCCTCATTGAAAGCATTTAACAACATGGCTGAAAACATCATGCTAAAAAGCATGGGAGCAAGCACACAGCCCTGTTTCACTCCATTGGTGACTGGGAAGGCACGAGAGCATAGTCCATTATCTAGAACTGGGCAAGCTTGAACTTCTCTGGGCAACCAAATTTTGACATAATTTTCCATAAGCCCTCATGACTAACAGTGTCAAAGGCCTTGGTCAAATCCACAAATGTTGTGTACAGACCTCTGTTCTGCTCCTGGAATTTCTCCTGGAGTTATATAATATATATGTTTATATAAAACATATATCTATGTGTGTGTGTATATATATATATATATATATATATATATATATATATATATATATATATATATATATATATAATGTGTGTGTGTATGTATGTGTATGCTGTGTGCATATATAGGTTCTGAAACATACATATACACATATGCAGTGTTCTTTTAACCTTGACTATATGTAATATATAAAATTGCTTTATGTGTACATTTGTATATATAATGTATATGTCTATATAATACATAGAGCTATGTTTGTATATATACATGTGTATGTTTGTATGTGTGTGTATGGAGAGGGAGAGGGAGAGAGACATAAGTTCTATAAACTTATATACACATATATTTAGTGTTCTGTAAACCTTGACTACATATATGTAAATTTATTTTATATGTATATGTGTGTATAATGTATATAACTATATACACACGTGTGTATGTATGTAGATTACATATACACACAGGTGTGTGTGTGTGTGTGTGTGTGTGTGTGTGTGTGTGTGTGTGTGTGTAGAATGAGAATCATTTAGAGGCAGAGACACTAGAGAGTCGGCATCAGTCAAGCAGACCTGTGATCAATCCTGACTTTGCCTTGGTACCTGCTGCATGACCCTGGACAAGTTACTGGACAGCTCCACACCCTGAGGCAACCCTGTAAGGCTGTAAGGTGCAGAGAAGGTGCTAATTTGCATTGCTAGAGGGAGTTCTCATATTGGGAGTTCCCTAACATCAGTGAAATCATAGATCTGTCCCAGAAATTAAATCTTCCCAGTCAAACAAAAGAAGCATCTCAGGTCTTGTTAGGAGTTTTACAGATGATGGAACTGAGGCTTGGACAGGTTACCTGACTCAGCCTGCTCCCCACTAGCCATCAGCAGAGCGGGATTGGAGGCCAAGGGTGCCCCAGGGCCAAGGGCACTGTGCCTTTCCACTATGCCCCTGTTGTCTCTCACATAAGAAATGTTTCCAGAGGCTGCTACTTGGCACATTAAGGGTATGAGACCAATACCCTGCCAACTGTGCTAAGAAAAGTTTCTGGGGCCCACCAAGTATAGGTGGGTTACAGAAAACCAGATTTTTGGGTGGCAGTAGTAGTGGTCGTGGGCGCCATCCTGAGATTATGCATCTGCTGGAAATAGCTCCCATTTGCATATTGCAGGGGCTGGCCCCCTCTCCAAGCCAGCTACCAAGCCTGTTTAACTCCCTCCCTCCCGCCCTCCATGAAGTACAGTCGGGTTCTCCTTCCCAAAGTGTGTCAGTGGGGGGAGGGAGGGGAAAGGGTGACTGTGAAAGAGATTTACAAATCAATAAATAGATATCCAAATAGGGTCAAGTATAAAAATAACAACAAAAATATTGTACATAAACCCAGCAGCTTCCAATTATCTGGAGTTTGGCATATTTCTTAAGTATGTAAGAACCTTAGTGAAAGACAGTGCAACAGAGTCAATTTGAAAAACCAGCCTTGGCATCCAAAAGGCCTGGGTTCAATGGAGGCTCACTTCAGACATATCCTGGCCTTATGACACTAGGCTAGTCACAATCTCTCTGTGCCCCCAGCCATTTTCTAAAGGTATAATTTGCAGAAGAGTTATCTATGCTATCCAGCCATCTGCCTCAGACATCTTGCCATCTGCCTTGATCCACAGTGGGCACTGAATAAATGCTTGATGACCGACTAACTGAAAGCCCATTTTCCATCAGCTGCTGTGCCTGGTTTCAGCTCCATGAATGTGATGCCCCTGAGCTGAGTATCTACCCCTCCACCCCTCATCCCCCATGCTGTCCTACCTCATGAGTTTGTAAGTTTCAAGGTAGAGATTTCTTCTTCCTCCTCCTCCTCCTCCTCCTCCTCCTCCTCCTCCTCCTCCTCCTCCTCCTCCTCCTTCTTCTTCTTCTTCTTCTTCTTCTTCTTCTTCTTCTTCTTCTTCTTCTTCTTCCTCTTCCTTCCTCCTCCTTCTTCAACAGAATTCAATTTAACAAGCATTTATTAAGCACCTACTGTGTGCCAGTTGCTGTGCTCAGTCCTGGGGGTATCAAGACAAAATTAAACAGCCCCTGACCTCAAACAGTTTACATTCAACTTGAGGGAGGGGAAAATAAGTACATATAGAAATTAATTCTATATATGTGTGTGCATGTGTGTTATATGTGTCATATATAAATAATATACGTGTGCACACATATGTATGTATATGTACATAAAAATAAACAAGTATTTATTAAGTGCTTACTATGTGTTAGGCGCTATGACAGGTGCTGGAAATATAATGAATTAAAGAATTCCAACATATGAGGAGCTTACATTCTAACAGAGGAGGCACTACATATATACATAAATACATACATATGCACATATATATACACACATACATACTATATAATGTATATACATACACATGTATATAAATATATACACATATCTTCATGTGCACATATATCCACACATATGCATATGTGTATATACCACTATATACACATGTGTAATATATGAGGGCAGCTAGGTGACATGTAGATAGAGCACTGGGCTTGGAGCCAGTGTTCGATTCTAGCCTCAAACACTTTCTAGCTAAGTGACCCTGAGCAAGTCACTTATCTATTAGCCTCATTGATCACTGACAAAAAGATGATTCACTAGAGAAGAAAATGGCAAACCACTTTAGCATCTTTGCCAAGAAAACCCCAAATGGGGTCATGAAGAGTCAGAAACAAATGAACAACATGTAGATAGGTAGATAAATAGCTAGACACACATATGTACATATATACACACATATGTATATATACGAGTATGTGTATATATTATATTTTTATATATGTATATATGAATACAAAGTAATTACGTACAAGTTCATTTGAGAAGGAAGGCTCCGACAGTTGAGGAGACCTCCTGTGGAAGGTGGTACTTGAGCTAAATCTTGATGGGGAAGAGAGATTCTATGAAATGGCAGTCAGGAAGTAGTGTATTTTCCTGGGGAAGGCTTAGCTATGCAGGGAAGCTTGTTCATAATAGAATGGGAATTGCAGAGAGCACAATGAGGAGGCAGAGGTGGGTGGATTAGGAACCACAAAGGATGAGGCTGACCCAGAGAAGTATGAGAGAATGTGGAGTAGTGGCCAGCAGACAGACCTTGGGTAACCAGCTAAAAGCTTAGGATCACAGGGATACTGGTAGGAAGCCATATGGTGGCAGGTGCTCAGGCCCTTGCAAGGAGTAAAGGTAATGTTCATTTAGTTATTGATCCCTGAGAAAGCATTAGAAAGTGGGGCACAGAGAAGGAGGAAGAAGAGAAGCAGGGAGCTGTCAGAAGAATCCTGGGTCCAGGCTGGTTATACAGCAGTGAGGCTGAAACAAATGGGGGTGAGGGTAGCAGGGTAAGGTCAAAATATGACTCAGATCAAACATATTTCTTGACCAAGGTTTCGACTCACCACCACCTCCATAGGGAAAAATGTTTTCTTTGTGTAATGGTTCACATTTCACAGAGGTTCCTGTGTAGAAGAGGGCATAAAAGAGCTATGAAATCAAATGAGGGAGAGATGACTTCCAAGTAGAGAGTAGTAAATCAAGGAGTAGTTTACTATTTCCTTCACCAAATCATTTTAAAGATGAGGAAACTGAGGCAACCAGGGTGAAGTGACTTGCTTTGGGGCACCCAGCTGGTGAGTATTTGAGGCTGAATTTGAACTCAAGAAGAGAAGTCTTCCTGACTCCAGGCCTGGCACTCTATCCACCGCATCACCTAACCCTCCCTTGCTCAAGTCAAAATCAACTGCAAGACATGTCATCATCTCCCTGATGTCATGGTCCCCTTCAAAAACAAAAGAAAAAGACAACCTGGCAAATCAAGGAAAGCTTCTTGGAGGCAGTGGCAATGGGTTTGGGGTTTGAAGAGTAGGTAAAAAAGTTTCCTGGGAACAGTTGGGTATTTGGGAGAGGGAGAATAAAAGGGAGAGAGATCAGATAGCCTAGGGAGACTTTTAATTCTGGGCCCAACCCGGTCACTCATTAGTTTGATGACTTTGGGCTAGTCTCTTCCTATCTCACGGGGACTCACTTGTAAAATAAGGAAATTGGACCAGATGACCTCTAAGTTCCCTTCTATCCATGGCATCCTATGGTCACTTCAAGCTCTAATTTTTTATGTTCAGTGATTCCATGGGGTAAGAATTATGGGGATTGGAGAAGGCAGAGCACAAGTCAAAAGAATACATGAATGAGAAAGCAAAGAAATTCAGCAACTTGAAATATAAAGGGCAAGGTATGAAATGAGAGAGTCTGGCATCTGGACAGAAGAAAAACTGGATACATGTCAAAGAGAGTAGACTCAGGCAGATGAGAGGGGGGAAGGGAACAAGCATTTATTAAGCACCTACTGTGTACCAGCCATTGTGCTAAGTGCTTTACAAATATTATCTCATTTGAGAAGACAGGGGGGAGTGACTTCCCTCCCTTCCCAGTCCTTCCTCTGAGTCTCCAATTTACTTCCCCGCATACTGTAACTTCTCTTCTGAAAAGAGGAGACCATAGGATTTAGAGTTAAAAGGGATCTTAGAAATCATCTCGACCAAATTCTTCACTTTCTTTATGAGTATTTGGAGGTCTAAAAAGAATGATTTATCCAAGGTCACCCAAGCAGCAGAGTTAGGATAAAAATATAAGAATGATTGGAAACAACAATCACCCAGCTTCCTTGACTCATATCTACAACCTGGGGCAGCTGGGTGGTGCAGTGGCTAGAGCGCCTGGCCTAGGGTAAAGAGAACCTGAGTTAAAATCCAGCCACAGACACTTAGTGGTTTGTCAATTTCGACCTCTTTGCCTCAGTTTCTTCATTTGTTAAAGGGGATAATAATAACATCTACTTTCTAGGGGTGTTGTGAAGATCAAATGAGATAATATTTATAAAGCGCTTAGGATAGTGTCTGGAACGTAGCAGGTACTACATAAATGTTAACTATTGTTATTATTGACTGCGTCCCCACAGTGCCTGCCAGAGACAATAACGGTAGCCCAAGCCCCTCCTTTCTTCTCAGCTGAATGTCCCTAATAGGGCATCATACAACCCACAGCTATGGTATCATGGCTGGTCTGCTGGCCCCAGGCAACCAGTCTACCAGGGAAGACAAAAGGTGACTATGGAGGGCTGAAGGAAGGATGAGCATCCTCCCCTCAAGAATTCTGGGCTTTAATAACACTTTCTAAAGTAGTTTCTCCTCCACAGAACCTTGTACACAATAGATGCCTAAAACATGTTTAATGAATGCAATTGGGACAGCTAGATGGTACAGTGGATAGATCACTAGATGGTACGGTGGACCCAGGGTCAGGAAGATCTGAGTTCAAATCTGGCCTCAGACACTAACTGTGTGACCTTGGGCCAGTCACTTAGCCTATAAGTTGCCTCAATTTCCCCATCTGTTAAATGATGAGATAATGTTGTAAAGTGCTTAGAACAATGCCTAGTACAAAGGAAGAGCTACAAAAATGTTAGCTATCATTATGATTAATATCATTATCATTTCATTAAGGCCTGGTTTCAAACTAAGAGGAGAACAATGAGGCCTAGGAAGTTGAGAGACTTGATCCAGGTCTCCAAGTCAATGAGTGACTGAGCCAGGACAGGAACAAAGTGAGGTAAGGGGGACCTAACTGATCTGTCAGATTCTGCCCCACTCTGGTGATCTGTGAGTGTGATTCTACGAGGGCAGTATGGGGAGGTGACGAGTGATTTTAAAACCAAATGAGCTCAGAAGAGTTGGAAAAACAGACCTTGCAGGCTGGCTCTCTCTCTCCCTCTCTCTGCACAGTGGGTGGAATGTAGTCAGGAGCTGATTCATCCACTTGTTCAGCAGCAGCAAGGAGCTGGAGAGACCGCCCCCCACACACCTCCATCTGAAGAACAAAGGCCGCCTCCCCTGGCTGGGTTCCTTGCGCTCTTTTCTACAAAGAAGACCCACAGATGGGACCCAGAGATGAGTGGTAAAGAAGCAGAGACTTTCTTTCCAAAGCAGTTTCTTCTCCAAAGAACCTTGTACACAATAAATGCCTAAAGCATGTTTAATGAAATGGAGTTGGGGTATAGAGCCCTAGGTCTTGTTTAACAGCTGGAGAAACTGAGGCAGCTAAGTGGCATAGTGGGTAAAGTGCTGAACTTGGAGGCAGGAATACCCACTTTCAAATCCTGCCTCAGATACTTGCTATATGTGTGACCTTGTGCAAGTCCCTTCATCTCATTGGTCACCTCAGTTTCTATAGCTGTAAGGTGGGGATAAAAATTGTACCTACCTCCCAAGGTTGTGAGGATCAAATAACTGAATCACAAAGTGTTATATAAATGCTAACTGCTAAATGACTTGTTCAAGGTTACCAAAGGAGTAAAGAAAAGAAAACAGTTTCAGCCATAGGACATGTAAGTTCAAAACTCAGGGCCTACCTAGGTGAAGGCTCAGGACCTGCTGGGCAATCCCACTTAGGGGCTTAGACTTGGATCAAGATCATTTCAGAGAGGGTGGCCTGGGCCCACATGCTCTGGAAAAGGGGAGCCAGGACCAGGGCCCCTAGTACTACTACTGCTTACAATGGAACTCTGTGTGTGTGTGTGTGTGTGTGTGTGTGTGTGTGTGTGTGTGTGTGTGTGTGTGTGTGTGTGTGTGTGTGTGTGTGCTCTGTCCTGCAGAAGAGTTCAGAAAAAGGTGATCAGGCTAATGATGGGGACTGAGGCCAGGCCAGACCAGATGAAGATCTGAAGGACCTGGGAACATTTTGCCTGAGAAGACAGGGAAGATATGATAACTGTTTTTTCAGTTGAAGAGTAGTGATGAGTAGGGAGTAGACTTGCCCTGCTCAGTCCCAAAGCAGGGTATGAGGAACAAAGAGGGAAATTTCTGATTAATAGAAGGACAGGTAAGTGGTACAGCAGATAGAGTCAAAAGACTCATCTTCCTGAGTTCAAATCTGAACTCAGATACTCACTAAGTGACCCTGGACAAGTCACTTAACCCCATCAGCCTCAGTTTCCTCATCTGTAAAATGAGTTGGAGAAGGAAGTGGCCAACCATTTTTGCCAGCAAAATTCCAAAGAGGGCCATGAAGAATAGGACACAACTGAAATAAATGAACAACAATAACAAAGATGGAATCAAAGTTACCTTGAAGGGATGAGCTACCTGGAGAGGGAATGGGTTTCCCTTCATTACAGACCTTTGACCATTAGTCTTGCATAGTGTAATGGGAATTCCTGTATAAGTACTGATACACTAGACTAGGTGCCCTCTGACATCCCTTCTGCTCCTGAGATTCCATGATCTATGGTAACACTTCTATATCATGTTAAGGTTTACAAAACCCCAGGGGTTCCCAGACTACCCTTTGTGAATCACTGGTCTGCCTGGACCACACCCTGGCTATAGCTATGGTCAAGTTGCTTCACTCAATGTCCCAAGGCTTTTAGCTGAAGAATAGCTACAGAACTGCACTGGTGGGGGGAGTTTTCTCACCTGAAGTTCCCTATATCAGGGAGATCTCAAGCCTGGATCCCACCCTGACCCATAAATGTGCTCAGGCACTGGGGACATAGAGACAAAAATAACATAGTCCCTTCCCTCGAGGAGTTTATAGTGTATTGGAGGGATCCAACTTACACACAAAGAAGTTTAGTATGATGACAATTTAAAAAGGAGTGGGGATCAGAGAGGGCTTCATGGAGGAGGTGGCTCCTAAATAGGATGGAGTTTTGAAGGAAGATCAAGAGGTGGAGATGAGTAGTTCATTATGGCTTGTATCAAGGTCAGAGGATGGAAATGGATTATCAGACTTGGAGAACAGCTAATATATTGGCCATTTAGACTAGAATACATGGGGGCATCTAGATGGTGAAGTGGATAGAGCACCAGGTCTTGTTTTACAGCTATGGAAACTGAGGCAGCTAAGTGGCACAGTGGATAGAGTGCTGGACAGTTGTAGGGAAGAGCTAATGAACTATTTTGACTAGAATATGTAACAGGTAATGGCTGAAGAGGTATGTGGTTACCAGATTTTGAAGGACTTGGAATGCCAGGCTAAGGAATTGTGTTTCATCTCATTGGTAATAGGGAGTCACTAACAGTGAATGAGCAGGGGAGTAATAGAAGAAAGTAAAGTGATTTGCAAACCTCAAAGCTCTGCACAGAGGTTAGTTGTTGTTCCTCTGGCCATCCTTGTGTCTAAGGAAGATGTCTTTTGGGGAGCTGTGTGAAAGGGTGAATTGGGGAGGAGATAGAATGAAAGCTGGCAAACCAATCAGGAGGCTGGTTGCTATTGTGGCTGTGGTTGTGGTTGCTAGACTCTTTGAGGGAGAGGAGAGGTAACAAGCACCTGAATTCGGATAGTGGCTATGTGAATGATGAGAAGGGGAAGGAACAAGAGATGCTGAGAAGGTAGAGGCAACAAGAAGCAACAAGACTTACCAACTGATTGGATATTGCTGGGGGAGAGCAGTTACAGCCTCCTGAGGGTAGACATCTATCTCATATGGGTTTTTTTCGGGTCTGCTTAGAAGACACAGCCAATCTGAAACATCCTGTGGCATTTGAATAGACTAATGATGAGATACGCTGGCTCAACAGAGTGCCACATTTGTGGGGTCACCTGTAGCTAACAAATGCCAACCCCCCACTTTTTAAAGAAAAGGAAACCAGGACTCAGACTAGTGGGACTTCCCCAAGTTTGCATGGACGAAGAATAGCTGAGCTGGGACACAAATTCAAGTTTATAGGACCATAGATTTAAAGCTGGATGGGACCTTAAGAAGCCTTTGAGTCCAATCTTCCTATTTCATAGATGAGAAAACTAAGAGCCACAGAGATGAAAAGACTGGCACAAGGTCATGTGCTAGTAAATGTATGAGTCAGGATGTGAATCCAGGTCCTTGTGGTTCCAACTCCTAGTGCTCTATCTACTGAACCATACTGTCTCTGTACTATGATGGAATGTGCAAATATTGAGATTTCGGGTTGCTTTAAGGAAAATCTTACCAAAATTAGAATCATGCTATTTAAAAAGTGAAATGAGCTACCTCTAGAGGTTCTCCCTTTTCAAATGTAGGCCACCAAGCCATTCCTCAGAAGTCCTTAACCTGGGACCCAAGAGTTCTTCTTTTTAAGAAAAAATATTTTTCTAATTATTTCAATATAATTTATTTCCTCGGTAATTTTGTGTGTTTTATTTTATGTATTTCAAAGCATTATTTGGAGACAGGGGCTAGAGGCTTCATCAGACTGCTCAATGTATCCAGGGTACTAAAATAGGGTGCAGAACCCTCAGTCTAGCATGCACTCTTGTTCAGGAGTGAGTTGAACCAAGTGGCTTCTGATAGCCCTTCCCTCTCTGATAATCTGTACTAGATTCTGTGATTCAGTGACCAGAACCCAGATCTGTCAAGAGTTTCTACACTGCCCCATGACGATGGGAGGAAAAATGTCTAGAAGTCAGTAGTGGGTTAATCTCCCCAGAACAATAAGGAAAGTATGTGAAGTGTTCCCTAAGAGTCTGCACCAGTCTCTGTACCCCTCCCAGATGGTGACCTGGGTGAAGAACGGCAGGACTCCCAGGGTCAGAATGGAGGGAGGACCCATTCTGTGTCACCAGGGATTGGGTAGAAGGCAGAAGGCTGACTTCTGGCATTAGTTACGATGGGGTGGACTCCACTCCAATATTCCCCAAATTATAGAATATTACAACTGGGAGGCCACACAGCTAATGATTGGCAGATACTGCTGTCTTCTAACTCTAATCCTAGAAAATTTTTCCTTAGAAATCAGGAGACATTAGAGGCAGTTCTAGAATATCAGAAACAACCCTGAGAGCTGGAGTCTGAGGTCTAATCTTCTACATTTCCCTGCCATGGGGTCAGTCAATAACTGGATCTGGTTCTGCCAAGCTTGGCAATTTCTGTACTTCCGAATTACATGAAATATATGAGAAGCAATGGAAACCTAAGCTGTTTTCCAGCTGATAACTCTAGGAGGATTCATCAGGGGCCGGGAGCCCTTTGCTGATAGGAAATAAACCCTGGAGTCAGGAACTTGTGAATTAACAATGTGTTAATTCACTGATGATGGACTTTTTTAATTAAAAAAAAATTGTATCCTTAGCAAGCCTTCAGGTTTCTGAGTGGGCAAAGCATAATTAATCATTTAAAAAAAAAAACAACCAATCTACAGTAGCAGTAAAAACAAAATAAAAATTATTAATGTGCTCAAATGCTGTCATGGCTGGCCCCATAACACCAAGCCATCCTTAAAGTTGGTTGAAGAGGAAAGAGCCCAGGCCTAGGAATTAGAAGCCTGCATTTGAATTACTTTGCTAATGACAGTGAGTGACCTTGGCCAACTCAGCTATTTTTTTCTTCTCCAGTCTCAGTTTTCTTAATGATAATAATAACACACATAGCACTTTAAGATTTGCAAAGCAGCTTACACAGGCTATCTCACTTGATCCTCATAGCAATCCCATGACGATGAGACTATTCTTATCTCCCTTTTATAGATGAGAAAACTGAAGTCACGATGTAGTGTCTGCGGTAAGATTCAAACTCTGGTCTTCCTGACTCAGTCACTTATTCAGCACCACTTAACAGCCTAATAATTAAACTGTTGGGATGGATAGTCTCTAAGCCCTCCTCTAGTCACATAGTTTGTGATCTTTGTTTGAACAGCCCATGTATAAAATACCTCTTCTCACATTCTATTTTTCCAAATCAGTGTAGTGGAACAAATCCTGAACCTGGGAATCAGGAGGTCTGGGTTTTACCCATCTTTGCCCCTCACCCCCAGTGTGATCTAAGGATGAGGTGTAAAACAGAAAGAGTGAAGTGTAATAGATGAGCTAATTTAAAGCTCTTAGCAGAGTCCCATGATAAATAGAGAGAGAAGTTATTGATCCACTACCCAAGGCAAGGGGATGCAGGTTGAGAGTTTTGTCTTATTTTGTTTTGGCCCACAACAAAGGTAGACTCCTGTTGGGGGTGGGGAGAGGAGCATCTTGGGTTGTGAGAATGAACCAAGTTAATTGGGTTGCATGATTACCAAACAAATGGAACTAGCCTAATGAACACGACTGTGAACTAGAGAAGGTTGAAAATGGCATTTTCCTGACACTCCCTGTCCAAGTCCCCTACTTCCCCTCACACACACATACCTATATTCAATCCTTGAATCTTCCCTAGCTAAGGCCCTCAGTTAGCCCATTTGTAAAATGGGGCTAGAATGGGAATAGGGTGAGAATTAGTTCCACCTCCAATGCTTCGATATTTTGATAATCCAGTGTGTTACTGTGTTCACCATTGCTAGCCCTAAGACATCCCACTTTGGGTTCAAAACTACTCACAATAATGTTCACGAGCCCACACCCACTGAATCTTCCCTCTTTTAAAACAATTATATTAATATTTATCATACAACCTCATATGGTATGAATAAGAATAGAAAGCACTATAAGAATACATTAATGGCAAACAATTCCGACTCCTGTGGCTCCAAGAAAAACCTCACTTCTCAACAATTTCTCCCTTCCTCCAGGGATGGAATCAGCAGTCTGTTGGTAAATGTTTAACAACTGGGTCTCTGGAGTATGCATGAAAGACTTTTAAGTTTAACATAAGTTATTAGCATTTCCCCCATTACTTCCTTAAGTCTAGACAGTCAACAAAATAATAAATCAAGCCCTGATGTATTGTGACTTCTGAAATGTAAATGCTCACACTGAAAATTTAACAATCACCTATTTTGAGCCAGTTCAAGACAGTGTTTGTTAACAAACACCCCTTGACGGAAGGTTGTAAATCTAACCATTGCCTAGTACCTGGCCTGGCCCCAGAGTCACTCACAGTCCATCTAGAGATGCAGCAGTATACCATGGATTAATCCTTTGCCTCTCAGTTGCTCCAGAAAATGATGTTTCTTGGTGCCTGGGTCTCTATTGCCATTCAGCTGAAATGCTACTAGGAGCTCAGGAATTGGCAGCCATTGCTAGCTACTGTAACAAAGAAAGCAAAGTCAGCCAGGGTCTGGAAGAATGACATTTCATAAAGTCCCATGTTGGGCATAGTGACAAAAGTCCTAATACTTCTGTTGTGATATAGTACCCCAGTCTGGGCTATGACCTACAAATTATACTCAAGTTGAATCCCCAGGCTTAAGGCGTTCTGTGGGTCTGAATTACTAAAATTATAGCTCATGAGCCCCCATAAATGCATTTATCTCCAATAGCTAGCCAGAAGACACAATTAGCTCAGAGGAGAGGCATTTGTAGAAATGGCATAGTTAGATACATTTCTCCCATGAACTTCAGGTGTATTATATCATACATACATAATATCAGTTGGAAAGGTGGCTAGATACAGAATTCACAAATAGAAAGGCACTCCTATTAGCCAAGCAGCTCAGGCTTCCAGTAGGACTACCGGACCTCCATGTCTTTTCTCTTTTGATAGTGTCCTTTATGTTATTTCCCCCTTCTTTGTGCCATTCTGAAGAGCATGTATCTCTGATGGACACGTTCAACTGTTCTTCTCCTAAGCTCATCTTCCTAAGTCCAAATCTGGCCTCAGATACTCACTAAATGACCCTGGACAAGTCACTTAACCCTGTTTGTCTTAGTTTCCTCATCTGTAAAATGGACTGGAGAAGGAAATGGAAAATCATTCCGGTATTCTTTGCCATGAAAACCCCAAATGGTATCACAGTCAGGCACTACTGAAAAGAAAAGTAGCAGTCCTTGATCATACTCAGACAAGGGCTAAAATATTAACAATATGGAGGACAACTGTCATCTCCGAGCATGTATCCAGGATGTGAAAGAGAACCAGCCCCCTTCCCCCCAAAAAATTTGTTAAATCCTATGACTCATTTCTGGAATCTAATGTGGGAATACATGTTGCTGACAGTATCTAGGGGGAATCTAGAAAGCATTACAAAGAACTATGAAATACTGGGTAAGAGATCTTAGATAAGACTTTAAGAACACATGGTATTTTCATCACCACTGCTGATTGAAGGAGAAACTGAAGTTGTTTGTGAAGTGACCAACTAGTTAAAAGGACAGTATCTGAGAAAAGGTTTTAGAACAATTTAAAATATAGGAATGATTGCCTTGTGACCAGAGATGGAGTGCACTTAACAAAAGCTCATAAGAATATATTTTGCCTTGAATCCTACAAATCTAATTTTAAAGACTTTAAACTGAAAGGGAACATTGGCAAAGGTGGGAGGTGGAAATAATCAATGTTGAAGGGATTGTAGAAAGACAGGCACACTAATACACTGTTGGTGGCACTGCAAATTCAGCCTACTATTCTGAAAAGCAATTTGAAACCATGCTAAAAAATCTCCATATCCTTTGGCTCAGAGATCCTAGTAACTCGGTAGTAACTCAAAAAGGTCAAGGAGAGAAAGAAAATTCTCCTATACACAAAAATGATCTTAGTAACACTTTTGTAATAGTAAAGAATTGGGAAAATATAGATGTCAATCCATGAGGGGGATGGCTAAAAGCCATTAACATAATGGAATAATACCAGGCTACAAAAATCACAATAGCCAGCACTGATAAATGTTTACAAAGTAATTTATAAATATTTTATTTGGTCCACACAATGAATCTGGGAGGTGGATGTTACTATTATCTCATTTTACAGATGAAGAAACTGAAGTTTAGAGAAGCTTAATGACTTGCCCAGGAACACACAGCCAGCAGGTGTCTGAGGAAGAATTTTAACTGTGTAGACTATAGAGAAGCACTGAGGACTTACATAAAGCAAGAAGAAACAGGAGTGTCAATAGGAGGAACCACAACAACACCAAAAAGAGAAATTCCATACTGTGAAATTATAATGACCAAGCTTAGCCCTGTAGAAAAGATGAAAATGTATTTTCCTCCCTTCTTTGGAGAGAGTGTATAACAGGGGTAGGATGGGGGGGACTATGCTTGTTTCATAGTGGTTAGTTTAGCTGAATTACTTTTTTTCTCCATCCTTTTTTAATTCTTTGTTTTAAGGAATGACTATCTGAATGGGGAAGGGGAGAAAATGAAGGTGATATAAAAATAAAAAATATTTATATTTTAAAAAGAAAATAAAAGGAAGAGAAAGGAAAGTATGTATGTACATTTATCAAGCTAGATAACTTGGAAGGTAGCTACAACGGGGGAATTATGACCTCAGAAACACCAAGAAGTCCACAGCAGACAAGATCCTGGAAAGGAGCCAGTAATAAAACCTGTGACTTCAGATATCTCTATATAGAATGCAGAAAGTATAAGTAACAAGTAAGATGAACTAGAAATCCTCATGCCAAGAGCCAAATTTGACCTTGTAAGTATTATTGAACCTCAGTGAAATGAAACCCAAGATAGGAAAATGGCTCTATGAAGATATATCTTATTCAAAAAAAAAAGTATAATTAAAAAGTGCACAGAAAATATGGGTATATTAAGAAAATATATTTATGCGAGGAAAAGCAGGAACTAGAGAGTGGAAGGCATGGTAGACGACATCTGGGCAAAGATGAATGGAGGGTACAACAGAATCAATGTTGTCATCGGAATATATTACCAACCACTTAGACAGAAAAAAAAGAAAATAAAAAAGAAACAGATGAGGAATTCAGGAAACAGATCACAAGCCTGGCACTGATGCATGATCGAGTGGTGATGGGGGACTTCAATTATCTGGACATCTGCTGGAGTTCTCTCTCTGCCAAAAGCAGAATAGCTAATAAGTTCTTGACTTGCCTTAATGATAATTTCATCCTTCAAAAGGTGGAGAAATGGATGAAGGGAACTGCTATTCTAGACCTGACTGTAGCCAACAAGGAGGGGCTAGTTGCTGAAATAAAAATGATTCAAAGCTTTGCGGAAAGTGACCATACCATCTTAGAAATATGATAAAGAAGACAAAGAAATATGGAAAGAGTCAGTCGTGTAACCTAGGTTTTAGAAGAACATAGGTCAAAGTATTTAGAGAAAGGATAAGTATAACCTCATGGACTAAAAAATTCTACAAAATGAGGCAGTCCAGAAGAGATAAGAAAAACTAAGGAGTGAAATTCTCAAGACACAAAGACAAACAATCCCAGTGAGGAAGAAAGGGGGAAGTTGCTTTAAGATACTAACATGGAGGCATAAGAAATTGATCAACTTAGACTTAAATAAATAAACACATATAAATGTATTTATATACACAAAAAATAGCAAACAAATGTAAATGGCACACTTGGAGAGCCACCTTCTCGAACATGGGGAATCCAGAAAGTTATCCCAGATTTAAGACAGTTTGAGGGGTCCAAACCCATTAAAAAACTGCAGCCCACTACCCTCCACTATTTGCTTTTGCTAAGCTAGGGGGAAGATCATCTAGTTCAAAACAAGTTCATTTAATGAAATAGTATAGTAGGGAAAGTAGCAGTAGAACATTTTCTGCCCACAAATCCAGGGGCAAACTCTGCATAATTAAACAACCTATCAGTGGAGAAGACTGGACACATCTAAATAACACACATGAAAAGACATACATAGAAGTACCTAAAAGGATGTACAAATGGCAAGGGTCACCTCACACCTCCAACACTACAGGGTCATTGAAGTCTTCTGGGAATGCCTTCATGCTCCCCTTAGACCTTCATTCTGTTGATCTTGTGTGGGATGTAGTCTCTGCTGGTGGTGCTCTGATTTGGTCTTGTGGTCGTTACTAGGCATAGATCTCATGATCACTGCTAGGTGGTGCTCTTCTGAACATGTTCCGTGGAACTCCAAACTTCTGGACACCTTAGATGAGCTACTACCTCATTTTTCACTAGAAGGAAAGTGGGCTCTACCATCTTTTTTTTTAACTTAGGTTTCCAGGAAGGTAGATATTTTACACACCCAGTATCAGACTCAGGAAAAACTCTCACCTGCTTGTCTCCCCATAAAGAGAGGGAGATCTCTCAGTTCCCAGAACTTCTGTAAACTTTTTCTCTCCAGAATGAGAGTCCTCCCCTTCAGAGGTGCAGATCTATCGGAACACAGAGGAGATAGTCAACTTAGAAGTGTCCTTGATTTAATCTATGAACATCATCATAGCCTACAGCTAGGAGGATGAGGACTCATCCTCATCCCAAGCCTCTGTCAGATTTAGAGTTAGAAAGTCCTTGGAGCTCCCATATAACTATTGACTGACAATATGTGCCCCTTCAGAAACATTTCAGGAACTATCCTTTCAAAGAAAAACATCACTGAGGACTAATTGAGGCTTAAGGTTCATAGTTTTGTCAACCCCAATACTGTGCTGATTCCTGTGTGTGTGTTTGTCCTTCATTGCTGAAGAAGGCCATGCCATCAGAGAAATAGTGACATAACTTGCACTTGACTTTGTTTTGAGGGAGGGAAGGCTGTGCAAGTCACTAGCCTCACTTCTCCTCCACAGCCATCTGAATCCAGTGACCAGATATTCATCAGGATGACTGGAAATGACCCAGGATGAGGCAAATGGGGTTAAGTGATTTGCCCAAGGTCACACAGTGAGTGTCAAGTGTCTGAGGTGAGATTTGAACTCAGGTTCTCCTGACTCCTGCACTGATGCTCTATCCACTGCACCACCTGGCTGCCCCAAACAATAAAGCAGGAAGATATGAACTGTGGATAGGTGGAAGTGTGGATAAGTATATAAAAAGACAATAGTTTTGGATAAGGTAGATGAAAGTTTGGAAAAAGTAGCAGAGAGAAAGAATGTTGACCTCAGCAGATAGCAACTCTGAATCAAAGCAGGGCAGGGGGTAAGAGTTTTCCAGTCACAGAATGGGAAAAGAACCAGTTGATTAAGAATAAAAGATGGTTTCTCTCTGTTGCATTTGTGTTACTTTTGGGTCAAAAAAAATGTGTGTGTGTTGTATGTACATATGTTTGAACTTAATATTGTAAGCAACAAACCCAGAATTTAACAATTTCCCAACTGCTAGGTAAGCTCTGAGTTAGCTCTTTCTCTGCAGCCACTCAGCCACTTACCAGCTTCCATGTGATGGCAGCTCTGCTGAACACTTTGGATTCTGGAAGTGAGTGTCAAGGTCTTTGAGATCTGTGTCACTCACAGTATCAAATTCATCCTAAATGCAGATTTAAAGGACAAGAAATTAAAAACAAAATACCTGTGTCATGCCTGTAGAAACATTGTCTTCCACCTCAATCCTTCTGTTAAAGATTAAACATTTAAACAAATTACCATAGTTTAACTACTACCTCTACATATATATGTGCACTCACATACATACACATAAATAGAAACACATCCATAGGATGCAAGGAAAAGCAAATAATAGAAGATGAAAGCAAGAGTGGTACCTGTGCAAAGGCCAGGTAGATATAACCGAGACTAATAGAAGGCTACCCGTAAACCCTAAAGACTATAAAACAAGTTCTTTTTTAAGCAAAATTTGAGGCAAGAGGGGAAAAAGGGGGAGGGGATATTCAGTGTGGCCCAGTAGATATAGAGTACAATATTTGAAGTCAGAAAACTTGAGCTTGACTCATAGTTCTGACACATTACTCTGATCCTCAGCAAGTGATTTAATCTCTCTTGGCCTCAGTCTCCTTCATCAGTAAAACAAGACAGTTTAATTAGATGACCTCTAAAGTGCTTTTTAGATCTCAGTCTCCAATCCTAATAATGTTATGAACTGTTCCTTGAGGTAGATGAATTGTATAATTGAAAGAAAGAAGTACTATTCTGTTGGGACTGGAAGCTCAATTCCGTGTGGACAGTCTCGGGCAGGTAAAAGTGGGACTTCTAAATCTTAGAGTCTTACGAGGCCCTCCATGAACAGCGGGGGTTCGAGAAGGTCAGACCGAGCTAGCTCGGCTAGCTCGGGTATTTCCGCCTCTCCCCCGGAGATACCTGATGGGTGGAGTCTCCCTGCCCTCGAGGTCGTCCCGGATTGGAGCACACCTAGTTACCTAACAGCACGGTATTGAGATGCAAACTGTGCGGCTGAAGATTAAGTAGGATTGAGGAAGCCTAAAAGCGCTTAGCACGTGTGGAGCCAAAGAGAAAAGTAGGGCTCCGCTTCTTTTCTTTCCTCTCTCCCCTCCCCCTCTCTCCCCCGCTTGTACTTCTACTTCCAATCCCTTAAATCTCCCCCTCTTCGTCCTAAGAAAGAAGACCCCCTGCACTTGTAACCGAAACCCTGTAATAAAGCTCAACCCCTGTTTGACTCTGGAACGTCCTTTCTCTCATACGTGCATCCGGCGTGGCCAGCCGAAGACCTGGACAGGTAAGAAAGACTCGGGTAGCCCAATACAGGCCTCTAGGCTTGGCACTATTCAAATTTTATCTTGCTTCTGTTTTCTCTACCAAGGAAAATTATTTTCCAACTAGGAGTAGAAATGCAAGGAATGTGAGGTGATGGTGAAAGCCCACCTGGTTGAGTTCACGTCACCAGCCCCAGACAAACTATATCCTAAGGTAATGAGGCTGATAGGTGGTACAATGGATAGAAGGCCAATTCTGGCACCAGGTAGACCTGAGTCCAAATTTGACTTTAGATACTTACTATGTGTGTGACCCTGGGCAAGTCACTTAACTTCCCTTAGGCTCAGTCTCCTCATCTGTCAAATAATGATAATAATAACTTCTATCTCCCAGGGTTATTGTTGAGGACCAGATGAGATGACATTTATAAAACATTTTGAAAACCTTGAACCACTATAGGAATGTATGTCACTATCATTGTTATTATGAAAGAATTTGCATAATATGATTGCAGAGTCATTGATAGTTATTTTGGAAAACCCTTGCATATCCTAAATGCCACAGGCCTAGAGAAAGACAAATGTGTCAATTTTCAAAAAAAAATGGGGTAGTATCTTCAAATTTGAGGCAGTGAATTTGACTCAGACACCTTAGAAAATTCTACAATGTATTATTAAAGAGCTGATTAGAAAGGAACAGGGTAATTACTAAGTGCACAGGCTTCATTAGAAGCAAGCTATAAAGAGCTAGCCTCATTTCCTGTTTGGATTATTTACTAGACTGGCAGATCCAACCAGATACAGTCATAGATAGATATAATATACCTGGTTTTCAGCAAAGTATTTGACAGCGTCTCTTGATTCTTTACTAATGGACAATAGGAAAAGGTCTAAGTTATAAGAATTTGGTGAGGTGGCTTCAGAACAATTTGAATGCCCAGACCTAAAGGGTAGTCCTGAATGCTCCATGTTATCTTAGAAGGAGACCTTTAGGGGAGGGCATCAGAGTCTTTGGCTCTGTGCTTTTCAATATTTTTTAATCAGCTGCTGGGATGAAGGCATCAATGACATGTTTATCCAATTTACAGATAACACAAAGCTGGGAGAGATTGCTAACATATGGAGTGATAGAGACAGGATCCAGAAATATCTTGATAGCCTAGACTAGAAAGATATGCTGAACCTTATGAAATTTAATAGGGAAAACACAAAGTGCTGAATTTTTTTTTTTTAAAAATCATCTTCATAAGCACAAGAAGGAAGAAGTGTGGCTGGACAGCTTTCTGAAAAGGGTCCAGAGGTTTTAGTGCACTGTATATTCAGTATGTCTCAAAAGAGCTTAGCACAGTGCCTGGCACATAGTAAACATTTAAATCCATTTATCTAATAATAATAGAATAGTTAACATTTATATAGTACTCACAATGTACCAAGGACCATGCTTAATGCTTTACAATAATTATCTCATTTGATTCTCACAACAATCCTGCGGCTATTATGAACCCCATTTTACAGTGGAGGAAACTGAGGCAGATGATAGTTAAGTGACTTGCCCAGGATCACAGCTGGTAAGTGTCTGAGACTATATTAGAACTCAGGTCTTCTTGACTCTAGGTCTAATATTCTATCCACTGAGCTACCTGGATGTCCCAGTGTCTACTATCTATTGATCTGTCCATCTGTTCACCTCTCTATCTATCCATCTATTTATTTATCCATCCATTTATTTTCTACCTATCCATCCATCTAACTATCCATCCATCTATCTAACTATCCACCCATCTATCTATTCATCCATCCATCCATCCATCCATCCATCCATCTATCTACTGAGTGACATGTCAGTCAAAATATCTAATGATCCCTCAGTTTACATTAAGAGAAGTATAGTATTCAGAATGTCAATGATAATCCCACTGTACTCTGCCCCAATTTGAATAGATCTGGAGTACTGTATTATTGTGTTCACTTCAGCACTGGGTGCCAAATTCCAGGAAGAACACTGATACTCTGGGGCATGTGTATCAGAGAGAATCCAGGATGGTGAGACTGGAAAGCATGTCGTACATTACTACAGATATTTAGCCTGGAAAAGAGGGGCATGATTTTAACTTCAAGGGTTCAGGTGATTATCATATGCTAGGAGCAGACTATTGTTTCTGGACCACAAAGACCAAAACCAGGAATAATGGGGGAGAACAGTGATGAGATCAGTTTGGGCTTAATGGAAGGAAAAAATTTCTTGATAATTAGAACTGTTCAGAAGGGAAATGGGATCATGCAGGGCTAGTAGGTTCCCCCTCAAGAGAAGTCTTTAACCAAAGATGAGATGAGCACTTAGTGGAAGGGAGGTCAAGGGATGAAGAAGACAAAGAAGAAAGAAGAGGAGGAGGAGAAAAGGAAGGAAGGAAAGAAAGAAAGGAAGAAAGGAAGGAGGGTAGAAAGAAAGGAGGGAGGGTAGAAAAGGAGAATGGAGAGAGGGGAGGAGAAGGAAAACAATTAGGTAGGAGTGACAGAAGCTGAGGGAAGGCAGAGTTGGAGGAGATAGGCAGAATGCCCTGAGGCCACCTCTCTTGTCTTGTGTTTCCTTACCCAAAGAGGTAATTGAGCAACAACACTGAGAGGGACAATCCAGATGATCTTGTAAGTTTCTAAGGTCTAGGGAGGGGACCAAGGCAGTGGCTAAGCTGTCTATCTGGGCAGCTGATTACTGCAGCAGCAGCAGGATTGGGCTGGCCAAAGGGAAAAGTCAATAGAGAGGGACCACTGTGCTTAGCAGGTGTGAAATATGAAAGGACTAATTAGCAGACTTGCAAAAGAAACTCAAAATATTTCTATCCCCGTGGGGCTTGGATATTATTGTCCAATTGATCACACTAATAGTAATAAGTTGCTGTATTCTGTTCTAATGATTCTATGATTCTTAATAAACTACCTGTTCCATATTTGATTCACGTTTGTAAATTGCATACTTTTCTTACATTCCCTCCTGGGGAAAAACCTAGACTTTGAGTTCATAACAAACTAGCTCTGTAATTAGCAATTCTATAAGTAGCAACCTTCCCTGAGTAGCCACAGTTGGAGTGAAGACAATGAGTACGAACATGTCTGTGGAGTCAAGCTACCCTAAAACAATGAGCCCAGGGCAAACGGATATGGGAGTAAAGGACTGGGAGTGACTTGGGTTAACCCCCTGAGGTTTCATTAGAACAGTGCCCACCCCTTGACCCAGCAATACCACTTCTAGGTCTGTGTCCCAAAGACATCATAAAAATGGGAAAAGGACTCACATGTAAAAAATATTTATAGCAGCTCATTTTGTGATGGCCAAGAATTAGAAATTGAAGGGATGTCCATCAATCTGGGAATGACTGAACAAGTTGTGATATATGAACGTAATGGAATACTATTCTGCTATAAGAAATGATGAGCACGCAGACTTCAGAAAAACCTGGAAAGACTTATAGGAACTGATGTTGAGTGAAGCAAGCAGAACCAGGAGAATGTTGTATGCAGGAACAACCACACTGCTCCAGGACTAACTTTGATAAATTTAGCTCTTTTCAGCAATGCAAGGATGTAAGACAATTCCAAAAAGGCTCATCATGGAAAATGCTATCCACATCTAGAAAAAGAACTATGGAGTATGAGTGCAGATTGAAGCAGACTATTTGGTCTCTCCTTTTTCGCTTGTTTCTTCTTTCTCATGTTTCCTCCCATTGATTATAATTCTTCTTTACGATATGACCAATGTGACGATATATTTAATAAGAATGTATAGTGAGAGTTTCTATCAAATTGCATGCCATTTTGGGTTGGGGAAGAGTGGGGAGGAGAAATCTTATGGAAATGAGTGTTGAAAACTAAAAATAAATTCATTAATACTGAAGAAAAAAAAAGAACAGTGCCCAGTTAGTCACAATGCTAGACCTAGCAATAGATCCTCTGGGTCAAAGAGTATGATATTTTAGTCACTTTCCCTTCCCTCCCCCCCACATAATTCCAAATCATTTCCCAAGATGATTGGACCAGTTGCTAACTCTACCAATAACGTATAACTGTGGGGTCAGCTAGATGATTCAGTAGATAGAACACCAGCCCCATCAGGAGGACCTAAGTTCAACTCCCGTCTCAGACACTTATTAGCTGTGTGAACCTAGGCAAATCACTTAAGCCCAACTGCCTCATAACAAAATAAAATATATATATATATGTATATATATATACATATATATATATACATATATACATGTATATATATATATATCACTATGCCTATCTTCCTTCAGTCCAAGGTTGACTATTTCCATCTTTTGTCATCTTTGCTGGTTTGCTAGATGAGATGTGAAACCTCAGAGGTGGTTCAATTTGCTATTGATTTGACAAATAGTAAATCATTTATGATTCTTCTTAAGAACTGTTTGATCATTTGCATATTGGGTTGTGTTATATATTTGTGTTAATTCCTTGTTCCAAGAACTTTCATGACTTCAACTAGACTGTTAATCTCTGAGAGTGGCATAAAAACAGTGGTCATCTCACTAAGTGACTCAACATAATCAATAAGCAAACAACATCTGTAGCCTTAATAAATAATATATCTCACACATTTCAAATCTATATACTTTGATAAAATACAAATTCATTTAAAAGCATAGAAGGTCCAAATCCATTTGAATATTTCTACCATCTTCCATTACTACCCTCAGAATCTAACTGTTGTACAAACATTATTCTCTCTCTTCCCCTCCACCCTCTCTCCCCCACCCCCATGCCTCCAAAAGAATTCAGCTTCAATCACATCCTACCCAACTTACATCTGGAGTGGAGGAAATGGATGGAACAAAGCCAGCATGGGCCAGCATTACAAATACCTGTTTCAAGTTATAGTTTATGAATGTAACTAATATTGAACTACTAAATATGTAGAAATGATAAAACAGAGCCTTGTCATTGCATCAGAAAGCTCCTAAATCAGTGAGATAGGACATATACACCAGCAACTGATTCTCTGTAGTATTTGACAGTAACAATCACTCTCCCCCTGGATACTCTCTTTTCTTTCTCCTTCTACCTGTCTGAACATTCCTCAATCTCCTTTGTTGGACCATGATCCAAGTCACACTCACTAACTGGGGGTGTCCTCCAAACGTCTTTCCTGGACCCTATTCTCCTTTCCCTCTGTACTATCTTGCTTGGTGAGATCATCATCTCCCATGGATTCAGCTATGATTCCTTTGCAGATTCCCAGATCTATATATCCAGCCTTCAGTTTGTCAGCTGAGTTCCAGTCTAAGCTCAAATTAAATGTTCCATAGGCACTTATAACTCACGATGTTCAAAACTGAATTTGTTCCTCTGAACCTTTTCCTCTTCCCAATCTGATTACTGTCAAAGCCACCACTAGATTCTCCTAGACCACTCTCAGGCTCTGTGTCATTCTCAACTCTTCACTCCACTCACTCACTCACTCACTCTCATTGCATGTGTCTGATGGGTTGTCAGATGTCATAAATTTAACCTTCACAACATCTCTTGTATGCGTCCCCTTCTCTTTAATCACCACCTTTGTACAGGCTCTCATCACCTTATACCTAGACTGTTCCAACCACTGGTTGGTCTCTCTGCCTCCTATGTCTCCCCACTACAATCCACTTTCCATTCAGCTGCTGAAATGATTTCCCAAAGTGTAGGACTGATTCCTTCTCTCTCTCTCTCTCTCTCTCTCTCTCTCTCTCTCTCTCTCTCTCTCTCTCACACACACACACACACACACACACACACATATACACACACAAAACACCTATAGCTCCCTATTTCCTTTAGGATCAAATATAAAATTCTTTTCAGGCAGCTAGGTGAAAACAGTGAATAGAGCGCTGGTGCTGGAGTCAGGAGGACCTGAGTTCAAAGCTGTGTGACCTTATATAAGTCACTTAACCTTATCTGCCTCATTTCCTCAATCTGTAAAATGAGTTAGAGGAGGAAATGGCAAACCACTCCAGTATCTTTGCCAAGGAAACCCTAAATAGAGTCAGACACAACTGAAATGATTGAACAACAACTAGATAAACTCTTCTGCTTGGCATTTCGAGCCTTGCACAACTACCTGATCTCTTCTTAACTTTCCAATCCCTCCACACACTCGAAGACACAACTCCATTGGCCTCACTGCTATTTTCCACCTCCTGACTGTGCATTTGCAATAGCTCCTCCCCCCAATATTGGCAATGCTATCTTTTTTCACATGAGTCTCCTAACTTCCTTGGCTTCCTTCAAGAATCAAATCCTTCAGGAGGACTCTCCTGGTCCCCCCATCCCACCTCTCTACTCCCTCCAGTTTATAACATGCATTTCTTGGATGCAAGACTATTTGCACATTAGAATGTTCTTTGAGAGTTGGGACCATGTTTTTTAATCTTTCTTTGTATCCCTAGCTGAGTTCCTGACATATAGTAAGTTAAATAAATTTTAATCATAATTTTAATAAAATTTACATTTAATAAAGTTTAGTAAGTTTAATGCTTGTCAATGGACAATTTTGAGATGTTATAAACAAAAGTTCAAAGAATATTAAGATCACTTTCAAGGTTGGCTGAGATAACAATTCTATTTAATTCACTTCAACAAACAGATTACAGAGGGAGGCAATGTGGAAAAACAACTGGTTCTGGAATCAGAGAAGCTGGATTCAAATCTTGCCTCTAATACTTAATACCTATGTAAGCTTGGGTTTCAGTTTTCTTCTTTGTAAAATGAAGAAATTGAACTAGGTCACCTAGAAGGTCCATTTTGGCTCTGGACCTCTGATTTCTAATATGAAATGTTTTCTATGTATAGCACCATTACCAGCTTTACTTACCCAACCTCCACTAACACTGGCAGGTCAGATTCCTAGAGTTTGGATGTTGCTTCTCTCCTCAGGGTTCTAGGGACAACCCAGAGGGATTGAGGTGGAGGGGGAAGTTTTCTCATTCTCTTGTTCATGAGCCCCCTCCCCCCATATGGTCAAGCCATTCTCAACAACCCCTCTACATACAAATAAACCTAGCTTTCTAGATTTAAACTCCAATAGCTTGTTTACGCTATGTCACCCACCCTCTTTTTTTCACTTGTCCCAATCCCATCCATTTTTTGAGGTATAGCTTCTATCCTCTTTCTTCCTCAAAGACTTCCTCAAATACTCCAGCCTACATGGATTTCTCACTACTATGAACTTACAGTAAAGTAGCACATGACCCAGAAATTATAAATCATCTTGTACTGTTCTCTAATTGTTTCATGTTTCCTTTATCTCCAACTAGATAATCTCCTCCAGGTATCTTCCAAACCACCTAGCAATGTCTCTTGCCCAATTTAATTCGAACGTGTGTTAGGCACTAGCAAGATGAAAATGAAAAGGAGAGCTCTTTGAGGTGTCAAAGGAAAACAACAGCTCCCATTTCTTCACTACAGGGTTTACAAAACACTTTCCTCACAGCAGGCAGGTGAGGGAAGTGCAAGGATTTTTATCTCTTCAGTAAACTGAGGCTGAGAGGGATGAAACCCAGAGTCAGATAGCTAGGAAATGTGTTCAGGAGGAATCCTCAGTCCTCACCATGTCTGCTTGTGGGTTTGGGACATTTCTTCATAACCTTGAATAGTACCTAGGGTCATCCTATCTCAGAACTAGGAAGCTGATTTCTTTAGGACCTCCCCAACCTAATTGCTCTTTGTAATTAAAAATTTGATATCACTGCTGTAGGAAAATATAATCAGTGTACTGTAGATGATCAGCCATCCCTGGGGGTAGAACTTTAGGTGGTTCAGAAAACCACAGACCTAGGTACCTTCTTAAAAGGGTCAAGCCCACAGGGAATTTAAAAAACTCTCTGGCACAGTCAGTTTTCCAACAAGGCACTCTGGGGAGGGAAGTTTCTGAGCACCCCCTTTCCTCCTTGCCCTATGCAAAGGCCTCCTCCATCCTTCCAGGCTCCAGCTACCATAACCCTGTTTCTTCAACAATACTGGCAGGCAGCATCATGGTATAGTACCAGGAAGGAAGCTTTGAAACGCCTGGGTTTGTGTCCTTCCTCTAATCAATGTCTCACTGGGTGACCTTCAAGAAATCACATCCTCTCTTTTTGGTACATCTGTAAAATGTGGGGATTAGATAAGGTGATTTGTGAAGTCCCTTCTGGGGCTGATAGTCTTTATTCTGTGTTCTAAGGTCTCTTCCAGCTCTGACAGTCTGCGATTATAATGGGCTTTTTAGAAACTCCCATTTGTGTAAATCTGCCAGCAGGTAAAAAACCACAAGGGCCTATTGTTGAGTGAGAAAGAAGGTGTGGATGAGAGAAAGGGGATAGTAAGATTCCCTCCATCCTTCCTTTTAGAGTGACCTCAAAAATAAGGAGTCAAGGAAAAATTCCCAGATATGGAGTCAGATAAAGCTAGGCTCATCTCCCAGGAGGGGTCCCTTAGACCATGAGCTTCCTAAAGGGAGAAGCTATCCCACCCTCACCACAAGGACTCCCCAAGGTCAGAGGCTGTGTCTAACCCTTAAACCAGGGGCTCCCTGGAGGTAGGAACTATATCTCTACCTCAAAAAGGTATGTCTTCTCAGTCTGGAGTTGTTCTAAATTTGGTTCTTCCAAGAAACAGAGGGTTAGACAAAATGGGAAGAGGTCTTCTTGGTTTAAAATAACTAACGAGGAGAGAGCAGCATCATTTGTCAGGGGAGGGAGAGTGAGCCATACTACAGCTGGTCTCGGCTTCTATATTTAAACCAGAAGCTTTCTCCAGCAGCCCCCTTTCAAGGGCTGCAGTGGTACGTGGGAGACCAAGGCATGAATCTAGAAAGGAGGGGGCTTAGAGGATTCAACCGCCCTCTGGGATCGTGATGGTGTCAAATTTGGAGGCCAGGTTTTTCTGGGGAGGGGCCCACATAGCCTCCCTCTTTCTCTGTCCTCACTTGTACCCCACCACCCCCTCTTTGAGGGAAAAAGAAAAGCAGAGACAGTGATGCTGTCAAAGGCCCAGCCCCTTCCTTGTGGCCTGGCCCTGAATTCCGGGGTTTAGGAGGGCTGCTGCTGTGGCTCTCCCCAGATGCCCATCACTCAGCCTCCCATCCGTGGGTCTCTGCTTGATTCAAAGCTCATGTCCCAGGGCAGGCCTCAGTCAGGAGGAGTCTGACACTGACTTTACTATTTAACCCTGGTCAAGTCATTTCCCTTTCTGGGCTTCAGTTTTCTGCCCTATATAATCAATAGGTAGGACTGGATTCAATTCAGCCCAACAAGCATTTATTAAGCGTGCAACTGTGTGCTGGTAATACATAAGCAACAGTCCCTAGCCTGAAAGATAATTAATAATTATTATCATTATTATCACTAAGCTTTAGAAAGCTCTTTGCATGCCACTTTATTTGATCACAACACCCTGCTGTTGTAGGTGCCATTATCACTCCCATTTTACAGATGAGGAAACTGAAATGGAGGAAAGTGAAACGACTGACCAGAAGTCACACAGCTAGTGCCTGAGGCTAGATTTGAACTGAGTTCTTTCTTAACCTCAGGTCAGTTTTTATCCATTCTACCACATCCTTCCTAGGGCAAAGAACATGTATACACATAAGTAAAGAAAAAGGAATTTCAGTGGGTAGGGAACAATAATAACTGGGGGGAATGGAAGAAAGTGGGATGGGAAAACGAACATTATATTAAGTACCCACAATATGCCAAGCACTTCTATAATAAAGCTATTTATAATTTATAATACACATTTATTATCCTCACAGTGATAATGGTGCTATTATAATTCCCATTTTATGGATGAGGAAACTGAGGCACACAAAAGTAAAGTGACTTGCCCAAGGTCACACAGCTAGTAAGCATTGGAGGCTGGATTTGAACTCAGTTCTTTGCAATTCCAGGGCTCATATTCATTCAACTGCACCACCTACCTGCCCAGGTAGAAGGTGAGGGTCATGGAAAGGCTTCCCATTGGAGGTAGTTTCTGAGTTTGAATAGAGTAAGGGCAGGCTGCTTCCAACTCTCTTATTATGTTCTATAAGACCATAGTATGGGTCACCCTAATTTCAAAGATGACCAAACTGAGGCCTAGGGAAGTGATGGGAAGTAGTCAAGCCAGGACTTGAACTCGGGTCTACATACCCCATGTTGTTTCCATTATGCCATAGCCTCCCCTGGGTTCAAAGGCTCCTTCTTGTACAGGCTCTGGCAGTCAGTGTTCTATGTTCCAAGTGCCTCCAAGGTCTGACATTCTAATGTTCTTAATTATGCCATCCTGGGATTGGAAGTGGGTTTTACGGAGCCACAGGGGAGGGAGAGAGCTGAGCTCCCTCTCTCCCACAGCCTAACCTGACACCTGGGCCCAAGGGGAGGTGCCTGCCCCAGCAACACTCTTGCTTTAGGACCCTGCTCATCGTAGTGGAGCATCACAGAGAGGAGGGTCTGAAGAAAGAGGTTGACTAACAGTTTGCCACATGGTTCAAAGAGGAGGAAGAAGAGGTGGAAGAAGAGGAGGAAACAACCTGAAGTCTATGAAACAGGGATGCCACCTGACTATCCCTGGGCTGTAGCATTGGATCTGTCTTCTCATAAAGTCTCCATGAGGAAGAGTGGGGCAAGGACACTCATGCTGGTGCTGCTCAAAGGCTAGTGAGCGAACAAAAGCCACAGTGAGTGGACCTTGGAATACCTTCCTCAGCCTTAAATACAGAACTGTAATGGACTATCAGGACTGGAAAGGATCTCAGAGATCACTTCATTTTACATATGGAGAAACTGAGGCTCAGAGAGAGGAATTAACTCAGCCAAGGTGATGCAGCATGACAGTGGCTGAGCTGGGACCAGAACCTTGGGTGTCTTGATTTTCATGTCTACTCATCATGCTGTACTGCAAGCTGCCTCCATGATTCCTCTTGGAAAAAAAGCAAGTGTTTAAAATGAGGAATAATTTACTAAATAATTTACCAAAGACCCCCAAGCCCTCATACTAAGTTAATAGTCTCAATTTAAAACACACACACACACACACACACACACACACACACACACTAGTTGAATTAATTGGACATTTTCATTGAGTTCACTAAACGGAGAGAATGACTTTATGAACTTAATCACTTCCTCAGCAATTAAATAATTTTATTTTTTTATTAACATCGTTGGGTTTTAAGCTATGAGTCAAACAGTTCTCCATGTCTGGTAGCTTGCCAAAGTTCAGATTCCTGGCCCCAGGGGCCAGTGTGCTCACCTAAACCTATGGCAGGGCTGCCTTCCTGACTGTGGGAGACTGAACAGAGAGTCACGCAAAATGTGCTTTAGCACAGGGTAATTAAGAGAACAACCACTCAATCTGGAACCAAGAGACATGGATTCTAGCTAGCCCTGTCCCTGACTCTTCGTGGGTGACAAGCTGCTTTCCCTTTCTGTGCCTCAATTTCTTATCTTTAAACATCTGAAGGTGAACACATGCTATGCCCTTCCTCAAAGTCTTAGTCCAAAGATCAAATGAGAAACTAGGGAAAGAAAGCCCTTTGTATACTTGGCTCCAGCTCACCTTTCTTCAGACTTGTCTAATTGTTTCCCTCACATCGAACCATTAATCTTCTAACTTACACTGTAAGAGCTGAGAGGAATCTCAGCCTATGAAATGAGACGACTGGGAGGGGTCTTATAACATAGAACACAATATTAAAACCCAGAAGGGACCAGAGAACCTAGATCCCAGGTTCTGAATCCAAACTTCACAGAAAAAATATCTCCTTAATAAAAGGATTTGTTCTGTATACTTGGACTCAATCAAAAGGCACACCAAAGACCTAGAAGGCCACAGGTAACCCATCCCTGATCTAGAACATCAAAGCTAGGAAGGATCTTTGAATACAACAGAATCTCAAGGTGGGGGAAGGGATCTTAGAACAGAGAACACAAAATGTTAGGGCTTCAAGAGACCTTCAAATGCATACATTTTGGAATTTCTAGTGGTGTGCTAGCAAAATGTTCCACAACCAGCATGGGGCATTTCCATGCCCAGCAAGGGGCAGGGAAATTAATCAATCAGGTAGGGACTACACACTCCAAAATTTGATCTGTATTGTCAACATTTTCTTCATCACTTTCTTAAGTCTTGACTAGCAATAAAGCAAACCTTAGTTTATAGTTTGGACATTTCTGAGATGTGAATACTCGAACTGAAAATGTAAGAACCAGTGAGCTGTCTCCAACACACCCCTGAGTTTAATCAGATATTTCAAGTCTGAAGGTATGCTTTGACCAAAGGCATTTTGAAAATGTCCATCCTGTCTAACCCCATCACATTTCAGGGGAAACTAAGGCTCAGATAGGGGCTTCTCTAAACTCATACATCACATCATGCGGGCCATCTCCATTCATCCTGATCTATATCTGGCCACTGGACCCAGATGGCTCTGGAGGAGAGAGTGAGGCCACTGACTTTGCACAGTCCTCCCTCACTTTAATCCAATTCACTTGTAAGCCATTATATCACCTTCCTGACAAACAATAACAACACATCAGCAGACCAGCCCGGATTCAAATCCATGACTCCCAAGTACAAGGTTTTTTCCACTAGTACCACAAGCCTTCTTACTCCAGTCTAATCAAGGTAGTTGGATAGAATGTTGAGTAGGAATAGGGAAAATCTCAAATCATGCCTCCCATCCTTCCTAACTGTGTGGCTCTGGATGGGTCATTTAATACAGAGGTGTCAAACTCAAGGCCTAAGATACCTGTGGCCCATAAAACTCCCTAGTGGCCCCAAATCAAAT
Organism: Notamacropus eugenii; assembly: GCF_028372415.1. Lineage (NCBI taxonomy): Eukaryota > Metazoa > Chordata > Mammalia > Diprotodontia > Macropodidae > Notamacropus > Notamacropus eugenii. Next base: position 90,894,001 of record NC_092875.1, on the reverse strand, counting down.
TAAAATGTAACTGGAAATGTTTTTTTAAAAAAATAAATGAAAATAGAATAAACTTATGGTTTATTTATGGTTTTTCTAAGTCAATAGGAAGGCAGTAGGAGTCCATTTCTATTTGACCTTGACACCACTGACTAAACTCTTCCCCTGGACAGTCATATAACTACTCTAGCCTCAGTTTCCTTATTTGTAAAATCAGGATAATAACAGCACCCACTTCAGAGGGTTGTTGTGGAGATCAAATGGGATAATTAATGTAAAGCTTGTTGCAGTCCTTAAAGCCTTATATAAACGCGAGCTGTTACTATTAAGTTCCCTGACATTTTCTTGATGGGGGTTTAAATTAAAATTAAATAATACTTGTTACTTTATTAAATAATGAAGTAAAATCATGGCCTAGTTTCTTTTTTCAATCACATCAAACAAAAAGAGGTGGATTTGTGGTCGCCTTAATGAGATGTGGGCCAGGCTAAGAATTATTTCCAAAATGTCACAGGGGGAGGGAGGCCCCACACTCCGGGCCTTGCAGGAAAAATCCTTTATGAAAATTTATTACTCCATAAAAGAGTGAAAATGACTTATTCAAGGGGGGAGAAGGAACTCAAGTAGCTGCTGGGTTGGGAGGTGCTGTGCTAGCAACTAGGCTGGGAAGGGATTGTAAATAAGCTGGTCTCCAGGTGGTAAATCAAACGCTCTCTGCCAAGGCCTGGGGCTCAGATAGGAGGCAGGGAGAGAAGTCAAGGGCATCTCAGAAAGGAGCCCTTTGTGGGGAGGGAGGAGGTCAGCCTGCACGACTGACTTCCCCATGCCGTGGGGCATTCGGCCCCAGGTTCCCAGGAAGTGATGACTTCAGACTCAATGATCACTAAGGTTCCTTTGGGCTCTGACACACATTTTCTGTCCCTCTCCTCCACTATGGTCAGGCTTGAAACTACCCTTCTCCAGGCATGGATCACAGGATCATCCATCTGAAGCTAGAATGGGCTGCCCTCATTTTACAGATGAGAAAACTGAGGTTCCCCAAGGAAGTTAAATCCCTCAGGGTCACCCAAGAAGTAAGCGGCAGAGCTAGGATTTAAACCTGGGTCTTCTGCCTCCAAATACTCCACTCTTTCCTCTGTACCACATTAGATCTCTGACATGGATTATCTCTGAATTAAAAGTTGATGGTCTATTCATTTGTGCCAGACACCTATCCTCACCCTGATGTCTGTTCCTGACTTCTTCTTAATGTGGAGGCTCCCTAAAAGATAGAGATTGCATTTCCTCTCTTAGATCAGAGGCTCCAGAGGGCAAGAGCTGAATATCTCCTTCCCTCCAGGGTTCCAGAAGGCCAGAGCTGCATTTCCTTCCAGCATTTACTCTAGGGGTCTGGTTCTAGAGCTAATGTCTCATAAGGGTAAAGTTGACCTAACGATATTGTCTTTTGCTCTGATTTCAAACCCCCCCCACACACACACACAAAATCTATCCTCCTATCTTTTCAAGTGGGCTATATTTATGAGACAGAAATTATAATGCAGGATGCCTATGGAGGAAGCCTTAAATGAAAATTGACTTTCTTCAACGAATATGAGTTCAGTAAAACAGAGAGGAAACATATTTATTAAGTATTTTACTATGTATAAAATGGGGCAGCTAGGTGGTGCAGTGGATAGAGCCTGGGAGCCTGGAGTCAGGAAGACTTCCTAAGTTCAAATCCAGCCTCAGTTACTTACTAGCTTTGTGACCCTGGGCAAGTCCCTGTTTGCCTCAGTTTCCTCATCTGTAAAATGAGCCAGAAAAGGAAATGGACAATCCCTTCAGTGACCCAAATGGGGTCACAAAGAGTTGGACATGACTAAACAACTGAACAACAATAAATGTACCTAAAATACTATTCTGGGGATAAAAATAGACAATGTAGGCAGCCCTGGCTGTCCAGGAGCTCCCATTCTAATTGGAGAGATAACACATATTATGAGAGTTTAGCTGCATGGAGGACAGAAAGGCCTGGAAACCCCAACACTATAGCAGTGGGGTAGACAGCAAGTGGAAAGTAGTCCTCCTGCCTGACACTCAGATAGGCTGGAATAGCATACCTTTACCGAGATAATATATGTGAGAATACCTTGCAAAGCTTAAAGTGCTATTGAAATATTAGCTGTTATGATTCCTGCCTCTATCAACTCTTGTATCCTGCTTCCTAATAATATATTTGATGGAGGTAATGATAAAGCTAGCCCTTGTGCCAGATGTGAGTCAGGAGGAGGAGGGTGGCTGGGCTGAGTCCATGGTGCTGATTAGACTCTCCCCTGATTTAGAGGTTGGTGGGAAAGGTAATGGGGGACTAACTGCACAGATGGAGGCCAGGAACCAGATGGATGAGTCAATGAGCTGGAAAGAACCAGGTCAGGGTGGGACATGACATCTGGGATAGAAACAAGGTCTAAACCAAAAATATGCAAGGTGTGAGCCTGGGGCTGGCAAGGAACAAGGTCTGGGTTTCAGGCTTCAAGAGTTTGGTGCCATGTGATAGAATGGTTCATCTAGACACAAGCTGGTTGCACTAGGGGGCCACCAAGGGCACAGCAGTTGTCAGTCAAGCCAATCACTATTGAAATCCATTCTCTGGCATCCTGCCTGCCAGCTGGGGATTTCTTCAGGGCACCAGTACCTTTATTAACATTCCAGGAAAATATAGGGCAGAAAACTCATTCCAGCTCCTATCAGTAGGAAGGAAAAGCTCTCTAGTCCACTGCTACCAACACTAACCTCCACGGAATTTTTCAAGCAGAAAATACACTTGGAAAAATTAACTTTTCAAGTACAGGAAGGGGAAGATGAGACTAGTAACTAGTTCACTGGGAAAAGATCTGAGAGTTCTAGTGGGCACAAGTTCAACAGGATGTGACCACCAAAAGAACCTAACATCATCTTAGACTGTATTCCAAGAGGTCTAACTTGTTTGAAACAAGGGAAGTGGTCATCTTTTTGGACTTTACCCTGGTCAGACTATTTCCAGAGATTTATGCGCCATTCTGTGGACCACATTTGACAAAGGACATTGACAGTTTTGTGTAGGATAGAATGGTTGACTCAAGGAAGGGGGATTCATTGGCTTGGCCTATGGCCATCTCTCAGGGATAATCTTATGACTCGGGGAGAAGCAAGGCATTCCTGGTATGATGGATAGTCAATGCAAAGGCAGAGATGGGAGATGGAGGGTCATGTTTGAGGAACTGCAAGCACAGGCTAGTCTTTCTGGATCATAGAATGTATAGGGGGGAGTAAAGTGTAAGATTAAAAAAAACAAGGAGGTAGGTTACAAAGAACTCTAAATGCCAAACAGAAGAGTTTACATTTGATCCTGGAAGTAATAGGAAGGCACTGGAGCTCCTTTAACAGAGGGATGACATGGTCAGACCAACACTTTATTAGATCATTTCTGCAACGGAATGCATGATAGATGGGAACGGAAAGACATTGGAGACAGGGGAGACAATGTAGAAGGCTATTTCAGTATTTAAGGCACCAGGCAGGGTGAGTGTGAAATAAGCTTGGAGGGAAGGAGATGTAGACAAGAGATGTCATGAGGGTAGAAACAAGACCAGGTAATGGGTTGGAAATGTGGGGGTGAAGGTGAGGGGTCCTGGTTGCAGGCCTGGGTGGCTGGAAGGATGGTAGGGTCCTCAACAGTCACAGGAAAGGTGAGAAGGGAAGATTTGTTGGGAGACAATAGGAGTCCTGCTTTGGACATGCTGGGTCTGAGATCCCAATGGGACATCCAGTTCAAGATATAAAAATGGCAGTTAGTGACGCATGACTGGAAGCTCAGGAGAAAGACTGGAGCTACATTTAGAGAAGTATAAAAACATTTCCCCGAACTGTGTGGGGGCTGGGGGAGGGCTCTCTTCTCGACTGCCTTGGTCCCTGGGCAGAGCGGCCTCAGGCTTCAAGCACCCCTGCACCGGGCACCCCTGCCACCGCGCTCCCCTGCCACCGCGCTCCCCTGCCACCGGGCACCCCTGCCACCGCGCTCCCCTGCCACCGGGCACCCCTGCACCGGGCACCCCTGCCACCGCGCTCCCCTGCCACCGCGCTCCCCTGCCACCGGGCACCCCTGCCACCGGGCACCCCTGCCACCGCGCTCCCCTGCCACCGGGCACCCCTGCCACCGGGCACCCCTGCACCGGGCACCCCTGCCACCGCGCACCCCTGCCACCGCGCTCCCCTGCCACCGGGCACCCCTGCCACCGCGCACCCTGCCACCGGGCACCCCTGCCACCGGGCACCCCTGCCACCGGGCACCCCTGCACCGGGCACCCCTGCCACCGCGCACCCCTGCCACCGCGCACCCCTGCCACCGGGCACCCCTGCACCGGGCACCCCTGCCACCGCGCTCCCCTGCCACCGCGCACCCCTGCCACCGCGCTCCCCTGCCACCCGGCACCCCTGCCACCGGGCACCCCTGCCACCGCGCTCCCCTGCCACCGGGCACCCCTGCCACCGCGCACCCCTGCCACCGCGCACCCCTGCCACCGGGCACCCCTGCCACCGCGCTCCCCTGCCACCGCGCACCCCTGCCACCGGGCACCCCTGCCACCGCGCACCCCTGCCACCGCGCACCCCTGCCACCGGGCACCCCTGCCACCGGGCACCCCTGCCACCGCGCACCCCTGCCACCGCGCACCCCTGCCACCGCGCTCCCCTGCCACCGGGCACCCCTGCCACCGCGCACCCCTGCCACCGGGCACCCCTGCATTGGACCCTGCCGACGCACGGGGGTCGCTCAGGTCCGGCCGGGACACCACAGCCTGGCTGCCTGGCCAGCTCCCTCATCTGCGGGATCGGACCCTCCCCCGGATCCTCTCACTGCAACCCCAGAGCCCCCTGGGGCAAGAAGAGGAGCCCCGCCGCCTCTCCTCCGGGCTCTGCCAGCCCCGCCCTGGGCACACACCCGCCCGCTCTTCATTTGCCCTTGAGGGGGCCCCCGCGGCGGGCCCCCTCCCTCATGCCCGGCCCTCCCGACTGAACCGGGCTCCCACCGGCCCTGCCCCTCGTGACAGCTGCGGACACACCGGGGCAGGACTCAAAGTTTGAGGGAAACGGCACCTCCCCGGGGGAAGGCTCCCTGGCAGACGAAGAGAAGGACTGACACGAGCAAAGGCTGGGGAAGCGCCGTCCGAAGCTGCCCCCCATGCGCGCGGGCGCACACACCGGTCCCGCCGCTCCGCTGAAGTCGCAATGCCCGCTCCAGCCACCAGGGGGCGCGCCCAGCCTGCGCTGCGTCCCTCGCCGCCGCGGCGCCTCCAACGAGCCACAGGTCGTCGGCCCGTTACCCCTCCCCCCCACGGCCTCGGCCCCGCGCCGGCGCAGACTGCCCCGCCCACACGCCCCCCCGCCGCGTGACCCCGGGCGGGCCGCTGGGTCACCTCCGCCCGCCTCAGCGGCGCCCCCCTCCCAGGGCGGAGTGTGTGTAGGGAGGGGTAGCACACAGTAGGCACTTAATCAATGCTTGTTTCCTTCCCTTCCGGGGATCAAGGAGAAGATGGGGCCCGGGTCAAAGCAAAAGAGCAGCCACTGTTGGGCACATGCCACCTCAGGGGTCGGGGTGGTGACAGACAGGCAGAAAGAGGAGACAGCAGAGGAGGGGAGGGAGGAGGGAGGGGAGGGGAGAGGGGAAGGGGGAAGGGGAGGGGAGGGGGAAGGGGGAGGGGAAGGGGGAAGGGGAGGGGAAGGGGGAAGGGGAGGGGGAGGGGAGGGGAAGGGGAGAGGGGGAGGGGAGGGGAAGGGGAGAGGGGGAGGGGAGGGGAAGGGGAGAGGGGGAGGGGAGGGGAGGAGGGAGGGGAGGGGGAGGGGAGGGGAAGGGGAGAGGGGGAAGGGGAGGGGAGGGGGAAAGGGAGGGGGAGGGGAAGGGGAGGGGAAGGGGGAAGGGGAGGGGAGGGGGAAAGGGAGGGGGAGGGGAAGGGGGAAGGGGAGGGGAGGGGGAAAGGGAGGGGGAGGGGAAGGGGAAGGAGGAGGGGAGGAGGGAGGGGAGGGGAGAGGGGAAGGGGGAAGGGGAAGGGGGAGGGGAGGGTAAGGGGGAAGGGGAAGGGGGAGGGGAGGGTGAGGGGGAAGGGGAAGGGGGAGGGGAGGGGGAGGGGGAGGGGAAGGGAGGGGACAGACCAAGGAGACTATCTGTTGAACTCTATCACTGCTGCTCACCGTGACTCCCCTGGCCACCCAGTCCAGGTTCCCATCCCTTTGCTCCTCATGCTGCCGACAGCCACCGGTCTAGAGGCAGCGCAGAATGAGACAAGGAAGGAGGCTGAATCTTCTTGGGAACTTGGGCTAGACTTAGGGGCTCGGGGAAAGAAGTCTACAAGAGTCATGGGGGCGAGAGTAAAGGGGGCTAAAGACGAGTAAAAGGGCGGCTGTGGGGCAGGGAGAGCCTGGGAGTCTTTGGTGTTTCAGGAGGAGAGCAGAGGGGGCAGATGTGGGGATGCTCCAAGGTGGGGGATTAACAGAGATCCACAGAGATAAAAAATAGTAAGGCACACTGGCAATGCCTGGTTGGCACAGCTAACTGTAGGATCCCGCCTGTGAAAGAAAGGAGGGCCAAGAAAGGGCCAAGACAAGGGTTACAAGGTTGTGAATGCAGGTCTGGAGTTCTAGAAGACACGGGGTAAATTGTAATACACTGGATGAGAGTTAAGAGTTACAAAGCTCTTGACAGGTTAGAAAATTGGACTGAATCCATTAAATACCATTAATTGACTAAGATGGAGGAGGAGGAGGAGGAGGAGTAGAAGTAGTAGAAGTAGTAGTAGTAGCAGTAGTAGCTGCAGCAGCAGCAGTAGTAGCAGCAGCAGCAGTGGTAGAGGTAGTAATCATTTTAATTTTAATGATAATAGCAACTGATATTTATATAGAGACTAGCTGTGTGACCCTGTTTGCCTCAGTTTCCGTATCTGTAAGATGAGCTGGAGAAAGAAATGACAAACCACTCCAGTATCTTTGCCAACAAAAGCCCAAATGGAGTCACAAAGAGTCAGAAACAACTGAAAAACATGACTGAACAACATAAGGTTTGCAAAGAGCTTTACAAACATTTTCTCATTTGATCCTCACAACCAGTCCTGTGAGATAGGTGCCCCATTATTATGCCCCTTTTACAGATGAAGGAACAGAAGCAAATGGTGGTTAAACAACTTGCCCAAGATCACACAGCTAGTACATATATGGGGTTGGATTTGAACTCAGGTCTCTAGGTGCTATGCTCTAGCATGGGTACTGTGGTACCCAGAAGTGGTCCAGACCTGTGATTTCACCGATGTGGGGAGCTCCCTGGAGAGGAAACTCCTTCCACCGATGCAAATCAGTAGCTGCTCTTCAGCTTATAGTCTTAAGAGAGCTGCCTGGACACTAACGGGTAAAGTGATCTGGCCAGGGTTATAATGGGACCCAACTCAAGAGGGCAGTTCTCCATCCACCATTCCACATTATCTGAACTACAAACTTACTATCAATCAATACTGTGAGCTGTAACACAGCCAGGAAACCTGAGACTGCCAAAAGAAAAGCGTCAGGTCAAGGACTAAGGATGTGTTAGTCCCACTAGTCTGCTCCAGTCAGATCAGATATGGGCCACTGTGTTCAGTTCTGGGTTCCACATATTAGGGAGAATGTTAATAAGTGTAAGATCAGTGCCTCATCCTTGAAGCAAACAAAGATATTCCTGCCTATGGCCATTTCAGTGTGAAAATTTTGGCAATCCAATATCTGGCCACTGTGACCCAGGGTTGATGATATGTGATAAGGAAAAGTCATCCAAAGGGCTGGGGAGCAGGATGAACGGATGAGCCTGGACTGAATGTGCACAGCAAAGGTGAGACTTGGGCATCATTCAGTCTCTTTCCCTTCCCACTGAGAAATGAAGCAGGGACTCCTATGAATTACTGGGCAAGGAAAGGAGGGCCTGCTCTCACTCCTACTGGGAACTCATAGAAACCTGTACACTGGTACCTCTGTTTCTTTTGTGTCTAACTGGAGCTGGTGCACAGGTACAGCAATCCCCTCATGGAAGGTGAGGATGTGTAACACATATGCCTTACACCTTGATCTGGAGCATTCACAACCACAGGATAGCATCAGATTGTTGACTGGCTGGGCAGCCAGAAGTGGGGTGCATTCAAAAGGCATTAACTGACCAAAGCGGGATGGTCCTCATTCCTGTCTGGCAAGGACTAGGCCCTCAGTGGGGAGGCCTTCAGGTCTGTATCTACCCATCAGTCTTGTGGCCTTGCTGCTGCTTCCATCTCTGTCCCATCTATTCTCTCCTGATTTTAGGTTAAAGGAGCCCAATGATGGAGATGACCTTGTGAGCTTCAAAAGGTCATGACAGCAAGGCAGAATTCTAGC